>NW_020897733.1:1544045-2126219 GCF_003984885.1 Neopelma chrysocephalum
GGGTTGTCAGCATGATGAGCAGGCGACCTTCAGTGCAAGGGCAGCTGCACTGCTGCGATGGGCAGCAGCGAGCACAGGCAGGAAGAGTGCAAGGGGCAGGAACGGTCAATGCCATAAAAAACCCCATTGTGCAACTTTGAAATGCCCTTGCCAAAGTGCAGGCTGAGATTCCCGGTGTGAAAAGCTGGAGGGAAATGAGCAAACACAGGTGCCTTTATGGTGCACTCTGAAATATGAAAAAAATCAGGCAAAAAGTCTGGTTTGTGTTTATCCCTCTCATGTCACTATTAGCCCTGTGGCAAATTCTGTCCCATGAGCACTACAGCTCTTGGGCTCCTCCTGTAAGGTATGTTTCTTGGCCAAAGACAAGATTTAGCTATTACTGAAATAAGCCAAAGCCCTTTGAACTTGTGGTCATAGGCAAGAAGCACCATGGAGCAAGTGCTCTCCAGAACCCTTAAGCTTTTTTTGTCATAGCACAGGGAATTTCTTAAGAAGGAAATCTGTAAGAATGAGCTCCACTTTTTCAGAGTTCTCAGATTTGAGCATTTCCAGTCCACTTTGCGTAGTTTAACATCTGCCCCATGAGGACGAAACCACTGTAGTTATTTTGAAGACACCTTGGCATTCTCTGAGAGGCAGCTGTGCTACATTTCTGCTCTTCCTGACCCCCTGTTGTGAGCTCTTTCACTCTCCATAAATTAGATGCAATTTCCATGCAGTCAAGGCTTGAGTTACAGTTTAGCATGTGCCAGTCTATTTTGCCAGACCAGCCCCAAAACATGCTGCCTGGGGCAGCACTGAGGCTTCTTTGGAGCTGTAGGAGAGCAGGGTACAACTCTTCATGGATTTAGCAGGGTTTGCCCATCTCTTGTTGCTCAGATACTGTGATTTCCGTGTCTGAAACATGATGTTGTGTAATGCTAGCAAAACCAAAAGCATGTGCAGCTCTCGCTCCCTGGAACTGTGTCCCACCACCTACAGAAGAGCTGTTTCCTTCCAGCCAGCAGCTCTCCCTTGGCTAGAGAGGGAAATACTCCAACAAACAGACCCGGATACGAGTCCCCACCGTGGGTGCAGAAGAGGGGAGAGTTCCCAGGCGGAGACAGTGCCTTTATGTTAAAACTTGACCAAAATAGGTGCAAATTCCTGTACTGCTCTGCACCAGCATGTGAGCATGGCAGGAGGAGGGAAGATAGAAGTCTTGGAAAGGAATTGGGAAGGGATGTGCAGCAAGCAGGCAATATCCTTTGCTGCCTGCAGATTGGTAAGGAAAACTGTGGGAAATGTTTTAAGAAAAGGCACTGAGACCTTCACCTAGTTTTACCTCAAAGCAGCGTTCAGCTTAGATCCCGTCACATCTTTCAGAAGTACCTGAGGCATGGTTGATGGAGGCAGAGGAGCCAGGGCTGATGGCATGGAACACAAGGGAGAAGCAGAAATGCCTGTGACAGTGTGGGGGTGAACTCAAAGCGCCAATATCTGTTTGCAGCTGGCTAGATAGCAAAAGGCAGATCTAATTCCCTCAGTGCCAAATGTGCAGAGTGACTCTGTCGTCCCTCAGCCAGACAATTGGAGAGGACAAATTATCCAAATGCAGCCAACCATGGTTTTTCCCCTGCTTCTGGCTTACTTCAGTTTTGCCTGTGAATTTTCACCCATTACTGCATGTCTGTTGATAAAACAATTCTTGAAAACTCCAGTTCATCCTTTCTTGGGGCGACTTTGGCAGATACACACACTACAGGACCAAATAACTGGTAACAACACTCTTGCATGGCCAAAAAAAGGACTTGTCACAAGGTAAAAATGCAGCAGTGCTTATATTTTTCCAGCAAGGAAAACTCAGGCCTGAATGTGAATTCCTCCAGGGACTGAAATCAATCACTGCTTCTGGATTTAGATCAAATCCATGACTTTGCAGAAACACCACCATTTTTCAGCTTCTTGGTTTTCCCACGTGCAGTAGTTGTTGAACTGTAGCTCTGCTCAGGCTCGTGGGCTCAGCTTCGTTCCCTCACCCGTGATTCCCTGTGCTTGCTGATTCCCTACTCCTGGCTGTGTTGGGCTGGCCCTGCTGGGAGGAGCTGTGGGAGATGGGCTCCATTTCTCAGCCCGCAGTTCCAGGATCTTTCTGGTGACTGTTTAATGTTGTCAGTATTTGCCAGGAACACGACCAACGGTGGTGCAGATTTCCCTCGGAAGCTGTTGTATCATTTTGCTGTTTCTTGAGGGGTCAGACCAGCTGCTCCTGTCAGTGCCAGTAACAGTAACAGTGTCCTGTCACTGCACTGTAGCTTTGACCAGTGGTGCAGTGTGAGAAAGTGTAGGGATGGGTGGATGTCCCTATGCCAAGGCCCTGGGTGTATGGAGGGGAGCTGCAACCCCATGGTCTGCCTTCCAAATCTCTGACCTCTTGCTTTTATGTATCTCTCAGACAGTGGGTGTTTGGTTTCAGTTGAATCCTTTAATTTGTCACAATGCTTCTAAACCAATGGGTTAGATGAGGTATTCAGAGAACTTACATGGCAGAGGACGGGACTCTTCAGCCCAACAGCCAAGGCCATACAGAGACCTGTGAGAGAAACTAGACCAAAAGTGGTGGGGATTTTAAACTGAGCTGTAATAAATCAGTGGGGCACCTACCCAAGGGTGAAACCTTAGAGCCGAGATAAATTGTCTCTTTGAATGACAAGCTCTACAGAGCACAAGCTAAAAGTGCTAAGGCATTGCCTGAATGGCCTTCTCTGCCCTGTGTTCTGCAGGGTAGGCAGGGTGATGGTAATGCTGCTTTCTTGAAGGACAGATGTTCAGATGGCGGTAACTTAACGCTTTGTTGTGGCTCCTTCCTTTGCAGGTCCATCACCAGAGCCTACTACAGGAACTCGGTGGGAGGACTCCTCCTCTTTGACATTACAAACCGCAGGTCCTTCCAGAACGTCCACGAGTGGCTGGAGGAGACCAAGGTGCACGTCCAGCCCTACCAGATTGTCTTTGTTTTGGTGGGTCACAAGTGTGACCTTGACACACAGCGGCAAGTGACCCGGCACGAGGCGGAGAAACTGGCTGCTGCTTATGGTATGAAGTACATTGAGACCTCGGCTCGGGATGCCATTAACGTGGAGAAGGCCTTCACTGACCTGACTCGGGATATATACGAGCTGGTTAAAAGGGGGGACATTTCAATCCAGGAGGGATGGGAAGGGGTAAAGAGCGGGTTTGTCCCAAACGTAGTGCACTCTTCAGAAGAAGTGGTGAAGTCAGATAGGCGGTGCTTGTGCTGAGCTCCTCTAGTGAGGCGAGTGGTGATGAACTCTACTAACCAAACGTACTTTACTAAGCGAACTCGGTGTGACAGAGGGGAGAGCAACACTCCCGTTGGGAACAGCCTCCCACATTGTTTTGGACACCAGAACAGAGCCCGGAAAGAAATGTTCTGTTCCAAATAACCTTTCAGAACTGGGGGCTATAAACCTGAAGCAGAGTGAGTGAGGGTGCATGTAGATGTTGTAAGGAGACAGGAAGCAGAAATGAGGGGCTGCACAAGACAGGAGAGAGTATACAGAGAGCTGAATGGGCTGGCACATGGCAGGGACTGTACATGTCCTCTTTTAAGTAAATCCACGGATCCCTGTTGGGTGTTGAAGCCACAGGATGGATACTTTAGTAGTATGACAAATAGGCAGAAGGAGAGAAGATAAGAGGACATCTTTGTTTGTGTCAGCTGTTTATTACCACCAGGAAGGTGTAAAGGCAGATACCATTTCCTCATAAGGTCAGTTCCACAGGCAGTTTACTGACATGGTATGCACACATCTGAGTTTCCTTTCTTATGTTCTTGAACCTAGTTCGATAGCAAAGAATATTCTGTGGGATTTAAAAGAGGAAAACAGTAGTTATGTGATTGGTTATTAAAATTTAAATTATCCCCCTCCTCAATAGTGCTTTTCTTGCTGTGCTGAACCAGGAATCTAAGTGGCAACTCCTGCTGCTGTAGTGATTATTCAGTGCATTTTTTTACGCATTTACTGCCTAGGTGAGTACCTTGAAAGTACCCCAGGTTCAGGGCTTTCCAGTAGAATTAAGTGATCAAGAGCGTAAAGAGAGAACCATGTCCTCAGGTCTTGTATCTTAAGGCCAGGGCGCTGCAGCCTGGGGTGGGACACACCAATGTTTCTGTCTCACTAACAGCTCTGTACTGACCAGGTCACAGGGAGGAGTGGAAAGGAGGGAGGAAAGAAACAAACCCAACAAAATAAAAAACTTGAAAGCTTAACTCAGGTGCATCAGACATTCTAAAAGGTGAGATTTGCTTTTAAAGAAGTTAAATAGCATGGAAAGCAACAGCTTCCATCTGCACTTTCTGCTGTTGAGGTGTCACTTTCTTTCTTGGCCTCTGTGGAAGAGAACTGGCACTGGGAAGGTGAAGCACACAGCAGGAGTGTCTGAGCAGGTGGAAAAGAAAGCCACAAACATGCTCAAGAGTAAAATTTGTTTTCCTCCATGTTTTAGTTTGACAAAAGAGGATCCATCTCAGGTTGGCCATCATGGGATGGCAGCCGTGTTACAAAAGCTGGATGAAGGCGGATGTTTTCTGGGAATGCCATTCACCACTTAGAAGCTTTGCTTCTGCCAAGTTTTAACTCAAGCTTTTGAAGTGCAGCAGGGTGACTGTGCTCCTGTAGCAAACTAGGGAAGTTCAGCCTTTTGAGCAAACAAACAAAACTATAGTGACTTTTTTACTCGCGTTTGCAAGCTTTATACACCAAACTGCAGTGGCCAAGAGGAGGGGATTAGGTAAGAACCACAGGAAGTATCTAGTGTTTGATTTTAGGCCTCTGAGTAGAGAAGAATAAAATACTTTTTCCAGCTTTTTAATTTACCCCATCTATAGATGTGTGGGTCTTGATTGCTGTTGACTTCAGACTGTTTCTGCCTTTGAACCTGTTCTCACAGTTTGCAGCAGCACATGGGTGGGTCTGCATTGAGAAAAAAACCTGTGGTTTCTGTATTGAAGCTGAAAAAACCCAAACCCAACCCAACCACCTAAACCCTGAACACTTTTATTTTCAGTGTTCTAGGAACAATTTCAGTTCCTGGGCTCTGCAGGGGAGCAGCAACACTGCACCTTCTGGGAGGGCATAGGGAGCAAATGCAAGGAGGGGAGGGGGCAGCAATGGCCTGGTGCTTTTCAGTGAGCTTGTCACTGCTTGTATAGGCTGTGAAAGTATCAAACACCTCGTTTGATACCCGCTGAATGCCGGGCACAGTCACTTGTGGTTGAGTTGAGTTCCTTGAAGATTAAAAAAAAAATTAAAAAAAATAATAATAACAAAAAAAATCCCATTACAAAATCTGTTTGTGGGTGAGCAGAGCTGGAGAGGATGGATGCAGGGAGCGCTGCAGGAGCTTGGCTGATGCCTGGGCAGAGTGTGGGGTTTGGTCAGACCAGGTCAGTCAGTTGCATTTTCACAAAGGAAAGGACAGACACCTACCAAAGGGTCATTTTCTTCATGGAAAACCCACCAAGCAGCCACTTTGGTTTTTCAGGAGCCAGCTGGTTATGAGGTGTGTTATGGGGATGCAGTGGCCCCAGGGGCAGAGCTGGTGTGTGACATGAGGGGCAGTAAAGGAGCTGGGTTAGTCAGGAGTTGGATCAAATGACATTTTAGCAATAGTAAAATTCTATAATTCCCTGTGCGAGAACCTGGCCAGAGGGGAAAGATCACTTTTCACGAGACAGCCAATATTTTATTTAATGGGTTTTGGACGTTCCCCTTTACTGCTCCCAGGGAGAAATTCCAGAAAGCCTAAGCCAGTAAGTACATTCAGGCCTTCAGAGTAAATCTTCAATTTAAAAACAGAAGTGTCGCAATTCTAAAGAGGAACAGTACAGAAGAAAATGTACACAACTGCTTAGAGGTAATAAATTGTTATATTAAATGATAGAGAAATCATTATCTACATCTTTTTCTAATTCCTTGCATTTTCTAGACAGCTTATTAAAATATAGGAAATGTAGATTCATCTGTACAAAATTTGGAATGTTTTTTCTAAGATGAAGAACTTATAGGATATGCTAAGAATTCTTTTCTAACAACTGGTTTTAATGCTTTGACTTAGAGGGACTTTGAGATATCAGAAGGTGATACCTTTCACAGGATAAAGGTCAGGAGCTCTTATACTCTAGGACAAAATGAGAAAAAAAAAAAAGCTAACTTTCTGTGGTCTCTGCCACATGTTAAAAACAATCTGCATGTTAGACTGAACTTGCTCAGAACCTCCAGAATAAAAGCGTACTATCCACTGTCCTCGCTTTGTTATGCACTGTAACGAAATGTGAAAATAACGCTGTATTTAGCTGTCTGTCTGTGACTGAAAACATGCTTGTATTTAGCAAAATGGTTACTACGTGATAATGTGAAATTCAAAACTTGTAAAGAAACTTTGGTGGTTCTTTTTTTTTCCTTTCCCCCCCTCCCCACCATTCTCTCTGAGTGAGCTGCTGCTCCCTGTCCTGCTCTGTGCCTCCAACCCAGGCAGTGCCTCACAGCTGCTGTTCACTGTTCTCTGCAGGCCCCTGCTTCACTCTGCAGAACCAGCCCTCTGCCTCGCTGAGAAAAGACAGCCCAACTATTCTGAAACAATCCCCAGACACCCCCTGCTCCCTGCAGCTGCAGCCGAACCAGCCTTGACCCCTCCCGGAGGCCTGGTCAGCAGCAGGCAGGACTGGGGGCACAGCAGCTACAACAGCTCCTGCCTGACCTGCTGCTCCTACACAGAGCAGCAAAGACTCAACAGCACAGGCCAGAGCAGACCTGGAAAAGAGTTGGTCATAGGGAACCTTGGGCTCTTGTCTGTGATGTTTGGGGGTTTTTCTTTTACTTCATATCAAACACACAACCCCCAAAACCTGAGTTATGATGGCCAGAGCCATCTCCCATCCCCCTGCAGCCAAGACACCTTTGAACACAGGAGCAATTTCAGCTCCAAGGCTGTCACCCAGTCCCCCCCTACATGCAGCAGTAGGTCCCTGGCAGTGGCTCAGCTGATTTTGCTCACTGCTGCTTTTGCTGTGCAAAAATGCTGAACTGGTCGTTTTGTTGTGCACAACAAAGGCAGGCAATTGCTGCCTTAGGACCAGCCCGAGGCAGGGAACTCGCTTCAGCCTGTTGGGATCTCATTAATCCAAACTGAAAATTGTAAGAGAAATCAGGACGTGTTTGCAGCTGCCTTTCCATCATTGCTGATGCTCAAAAAAACCCCAAAAAACCAAGGGAAAGCAGCAGCCTGACCAGGCCCTCATCCTGCCTGCCAGAGCAGATGCCTGTTGGAGAATCCATTAGAGCTCCACGTTTCTCTGCTGCAGCCACAGACACTGAAACAAACAGCATTGCCCTGGGGGAAGGTACAGAGAAGCCCAGCCCAGGTACTTGCTGGCGACAGTGCTAAGGGTTTACCTGCTCTCTGCCCTTCCCTGCAGCTCTCTGACAGGAAGAGCACTGGTAAATCACTTGCTTTCAGTCACCAGTTCAGATGTGCTGACTCACAGTCCCCCTTTCATTCACGCCAGGATCCAGCAGCCACACTTTTCACGTCTGCTGCTTACATGGAATTTTTCACCTCCCCCCTGCCCCAATTAAGGGAGGGAAACATTATAAAAGATCACACATCAGATTTATGATTCTCACACAAAGAAAGATGCACAAAAACAGCTGTTTGCCACAACTGTTTAGTTTTACTATTTTAATATCATGAAATAAAAGTACAAAAAATTTACAGGTATATTGTTTCTTACATGAAGATCGAACAGTTAACATTTGCATTTATTTTGCAGTGAAACCTGTACTCTCAGTCACAGAATGTGAATATTAGCCACTGACGTCACCACTGAGCATTTTGTTTTAGAAAGAAACTGCAGAGGTAAAAGGCAACAATCTTGCAAGGCTTCGGAAGGACCAAGAAAATACTCCAAGAGTAACACCAGAGGTCACGTTTCAGTGAGCCACCCCGATCTAACACAGGCTTCCACCTGGGAGGCCGAGAGTGCTCAGACATTTGAACTGGACATCTGGGCTAAGGGGTTGGAAGTGGGGGCTCTCACAGGCTCTCGGTGTTGGGGTGTCCTTGTTCAACGTGTTTGCCAAAACAAGCAACGTGTGCACATGTATGAGGAAGAAGGGGCTGAGAGCTCCTGCAGGCTTGACATGGTTTGTGCTGCTCACTCCATTTACCACTGCTGAGGACAAATCACAAACTGCTGTGTGTAAAGTGCTGAGGGCTCAGTAACAGGCAGTTAGCTAACCCATAATTACTACAAACAAGTTTATCCAAAGCGGATATCCAGGAATGCTTTGCAGACTGATGCTGCCCATCAACTGACTGAAACAAAATCCAAGACTCCACTCTATTTGTTCTGTTCCCCAGAACGTTACAGCTGCACATCTTCCCAGCCCAAGTCAAAGTTAACTCCATCAGCTGTACACAGAGATGAAAACCCTGCAAAGCCTTAACCCACTAAAATGTCAGGCTCCATTTCACACGTGCCCCTCAGCTTTTCAGACAGGCTTTCGGGTAGAAATTTATTTATGACAGACTGGTCTGATCAAATACTATGTCCTTTGCTGGATTGAGTGGTGCTTTTTCAAATAATTCTTTTCATGAAGCATGCATGAAACCAAATTTTGAGTTTACAAATAAATAAAATGGTGCTCACCATTAGTTTTTATATATTTTACCATTTACTGAAATGCTGAAAGTAACTCAGTCCCGAATGAAGTTTGGGGGTGTTTAAATAAAAAATATTTGGAAATCGATACCACATTTAAAATTGGCAAAACTATGCTTTGTTTTTGGAAGGGTCCTGCTTGTTTCTTCTCTTTACGTCCCAGTTATAAACTCTGGCCATATCTGAGGGTGTGGAATTAAGGAAACAGCTCATGCAATCAGAAAAGAGAAAAAAAAAAAGATTTTTAAAAAAGGGGAAAAGTAGGTTATAGAGCTGGCCACTTATTTGTAACAGTCAGTATAGAAACCACTTAATGAAAGGGCTGACTTGGTGTGAAGCCTCAACATGCAGGAACACTGGTAACTGTTGGTAACTGCAGCATTTATACCATTATTTAAAGAACCAATATCCAAATATTGCAGAGAAACACATTTTTAGTTTTACTTACAGCTACTCTTTGCTGATTTCAGTCAACCTGCCCTTATCAGCTGCATTTGCCTATTTCAGGCATCCAAAACTCCTGCAGCACTAAGACAGCTTAAGTATCAACTTGGAAAAACAAGCAGCTGTGCCTTCATTTACTAAATCTAATGCTTCACTTGATGGCTACACTCATTAAAATAGTTTTTAAGTATAAAAACCAACCCCACACCCCAGAGGTGGTTCATGACAGTATAAAGACATTTAAAAAAAGCTGAGCATAGCCTAAAACAGCCCCAGACTTGCTGCAGCTTGGAGGCAGCTGCATTGGGTGTGATGAGCAACAGCCCAAAGAACAACGTTCACAAGCTCCAGAGAGGAAGAGTCACTTCCTTTGAAATGGCCACCTGGGCATCAATCCACAGCACCAATTCACACTTCTAACTCACCCCAGAGTCAGTCTGGGCTGCAACCACCGCAGGAGGTTTCATGGGGACACAAACACAAGCTTTGCTACCTCCAGCACACTGACCCTCAGCTCAGCCCTGCAAACACAACATTCCATTGCACTGCTAGAACAGGTTAAGTTCACAGGTGCTACAGAATTTTAAGGGCAGCCAGTCTAAGACAAAAACACATCAGGAAACTGGTTCTTACCTGGATGTTGGCTTTCACATACGCCCCCTCCCCAGCAAAGGAACAAAAAGGATACTGACTTCTGTAGTGGTGAACTGATCTCTGAGAAAATCCAGGTCTTCCTCTAGAAGATCGAGGTTTCTCGTGGCTGTTGACAAATTCTTCTCTAACAGAGCCTGAGCTTCATCAATATCATATTCAAGCATCACATTGGCCTAAAACAGAAAGATTGATAAAAGTTCTTACTCTTGCATTGTAAGGACTAAGCCATGCCAAACTTATTTTAGGCTGTTTTTTATAATTTATGACATTAACAACAGACTGTCCTGACAGGCCAAGACAACAAGGCTCAGGACAGGCAGTGCCAGAATCCAAGGCCTCCAACCCTTCAGTGACTGAGTAATAAATTCCCCTAGTGTGACTTAAAAAAGTTCTCTTCCCATAGCTAAGCAAGAAGGGATTTCTCTCTCTGTGGATCACATTCAGCCTTTCAGGTATAAGCATCTCTCCCTCACCATACTTGAAAAGTGAGGCACACTTTTTTCTCAGCAGCACCTTTCAGGTGCCACACAACTCTAGAGATAGTTTTTGTTGGACTCAAGATTAACCTCAGGCTCTCTGTGTGGAATACTGATCAACAGCTCACTGGCACTGGAACAAGAGCTACTACAGGTATTTAAAGATAGAACAGGTATAGAAGTCCTGTCTGACACTGTGGTGGTGGTTTTTAATCCACAAATGGTTATTTCAGTAAGAAGCTACCATAGGAAGAGATAAAAGAGCAATGTCAGGTGAAGATGCACCACTGAAGCTTTGTCCCATTCAAGAACTGTGCCCTGAGCAGAGCCATGTGCTGGGACTGACAAGATTCCAGGGAAGGCTATGCAGAGCTGCCAGAGTTGGATAAGCCTTTCTTGTCCAAAGTAAGTGGAAGGTAGAGCTGCCCCAGGAACAGTGACAGGCACAGCCCAACACACAGACTGTAAGCACCATGGAGGAGAAAGGCAGAAGGCCAAGAACACCTATAGAGAGCAACTGCTTGTGACATTTCATTATTGCTTTTCAATGTGAACTGTCAATAGGATGAACTTTTCTCTGATGTTCTGTTATGAAATAAACTTGGGATGCTCCATGAAAGCCAGTGTTTGTGAATTCTGAAGACAATCTCCTGAAAGGAGGTATCACAAAAATCTTCTCTTTTTATGATAGAAGTGGGAGACGTTGGGAGCAACTGTCCAATTAGTCTGGATGCTTTGTGTGTGCAAACAATGTTTCTGTGCTAACCAAGGGGTTTGTTTGGCAGCCAACACTGGGATTTAGGAACATCTGTGATTTAAAAATCTCAAAATAAGCATCAGCAGGTTATCTCCACATATCAGGAAGCCTCTAAATACAAAATACCCCAACATGATATTCCTTAAGACCTTAGAAATCTGGGGTGTGAGCACTGATCATACCCAGCTTTAGCGCAAATTCCACTCTAAATGCTGGCAGGTACCTGTGAGCAATGGAAATCCCACCTTTCCCTAAAAAGGTGCATGAAAAGGGAAAGCAAGATGCTAAATAGAAATAATGTAGAGAAGATGGGAAGCTACTTGCCAAACTAAGTTATTTTGCTGGGCACATTCCCAGCCCAGGCAATGCGGGATGGTAATTTGAACCAAAAAGTGACGGAAGTGGCAAGGAAAACATAAATAAAGTTTTTGGAAAGAACAATCCAGCAAAATGACAATTCTCTGAAGTCTTACTGTTCAGGCACCAAATAAAACAGAACATGAAACTTTCACTAGCACATTGAAGTTGTCTTGTTAGATGTGCTCTGCTGCCAGGGCACGGCTCTGCCACGCACCCCTGAACAGAATGGTGCCCACAGCCACTACAACTACGGGGAGACAGCAACCAAAACTTCCTTTTACAAGCCTTTAAAAAGTTATTTAAGCAGTTTCAGAGAAAGTTCCATTTTACTTACCCCCAACCACAAACAAACTTTATCTGTAGGAGGAACTGAAGCTTTGCAGTAGAGATTATCTGCCAATAAAAATCTGGTTTCCATTGGTTGTGTGGAATCCTTAAGACAAATGATAAAACTTACAATTGCTATTTTCACTGGAAACTTATGTCAAAGACATAAAACTTACAGTAAAGAGCACACTTTTCTGCTTTTGCCATTGATACAGTATTAACTTGGGTGGAACTCTATATAATTGTAATTCAACATTAAAGTTAGCTCCAAGAATAATGCGTTTAAATAAGATATATTTAAAAACAACATAGAAATCTTTATAAAGAATGGAGATGAAGTCAAAGCTTAGCTGCAATCTATACACTATTATAAGTGAAGTCTCATTACAAACATTAAGTTTTTTTGAACTAGCTTTCAAAAAGTACTACATACCTTCAAAAACAATTCTGTTATTTATTAAGGCATATTAAGTGTGCTCTCCAAAACATTTCTTGCAATGTGTTCTGTTAAGGTGGAAAGGTAGTTAGCTTTTCTCATACTCATTAGATATTCAAAATAGTTTACCTTTTTCTTCTGCATGTGTTTTAAAATTTCTAATGTCTGTTTAATTTCAGGAATCTGACTTTTTAGCCTGTGAATTAACAACAGTCATGATTTATTATTTTACAGAGACACAGAGTTTCCTAAACAAGTGATCAGTTTTATTATACAATCCAACCTCCCTTTTAAAACTTGAAAATCTTAACAGGCTTACAAATGCAGGTTTGAAAGACACAGCATGGAAAGGCAGCTCAGCTCCAGCTTCACCTGCCTCCCACCACACTGAGGTTTGCTGGCTTCCAAAGCACAGCAACCCATTCACCTTTCAGACTGCAACAACACACAGTAACAGTAACAGACACCTTTTAACTAAAATGGCACATTTTTGCAGATTTGTAATCTCAAAAGAGAGGGAAACCTCAGCAGAAGCAGAGATAGAAACTGCTGTACGTAAAACAACACAAGTGTGTTACTTCTGAGGCTCACAGACTATTGTGACAGGGAGCTGAGAGCCACAGGACTGAGCACTGTCCCAAGCAAAGCTCTCCAGAGCTGAGGGCATCCCCCTCCTGACAGCACCAGCAGAGGCACCCGATCCCACAGCCTTCCCAGCCAACAGCAGTGACTGCCAGAGCAGGGCTCCAGGTGAGATCCTGGGGATATCTGTCCAGGAAAGGAGCTTCATCTAAAGAGAATATTACTTAAAGCTTTGATTTTAGCCTTTAAATTACAATTTATTTCTCACCTAACTTCAGATCAAGCCTGAAGCTACCAGAGAGAGAGGAGGTTACTTAACCAGGCTTGGCACAGTAAACACTGGATAAAAACATATTCTCATTTACACCAGGCTGCCAAAACCAAGAGACACAACAGTCCTTTTTGGCCTTAAGGGCTAAGGACCTATTCAGCAACACTGTTAATTCTTTTACATGTAATTTTCAGGAAGAAGGAAGAAAAAAGCTGGGCTTTCCCAAAAAGTACTATAAATATTAGCTCTCCTATCATCACCTTTTTATTTCTTGGGATATTTAATAAAAACTAGATTTATTTAAAAAAAAAACAGAACTGTGCTAAACATTTCCAACTCTGCAAAAATTATGACTTACCTCCTTTTCTTTTGAGCAAGATTAAGTTCCAAAAATTTATACTTCTGATACTGCTCATCCAACTTCTTAAGAACTACATCTGCTGTCTCATTTCCAGGCTGTTTCATAAAAGAATCTACATCTTCCTTTAAGGGGAGAAAGAAACCCTCAGTGTTAGAAGACTTTTACAGAAATCCTAGACACAGACATGTTATCATCTTACTGCAGCTACATCTAGGGGGGTTTTATATATACAACTTTTTTTCTGGAGTACACAATCATTTAGTTTTCTTTCTTAGCCACCTTTTCATTTCCCCCTACCCTCCTTTTTTGGTAGGGAACTAAGGATAATTTCATACCCGTATTTGCTGGTACCTGGTTAGTGGTGCTTTCAGTCCTGGCCAATGTCAAATGACACCTAACAGGGACGGGTATCCTGGGAGCACGGCTAAACCTGGGTTTCCTACCTGTAAGGCAGGATAATGCTCCTCCGTGGCTAATCAGATTATGAGCTATTTAGGATAAAACTGAAGAAGGAAAAGAATCATGGCCTGATCAAGAATGTTGTGACAGAGAAAGACACAAAGAGGGGAAACTGGGGTATCTGCTCAGGCAGGTGCTGTGACAGTGAACAGCTTGGCTTCAGAAGCTCCTACTATAGCCAGCAGGAAGCCATGGAAACCTCTAGAGAACAACTCCAGCCAGTCCTACCATCAGCTGGAAAAGCTGCCGGAGAAGACAGGCCTGAGCCTGCCAAGGATGCTGACCTTGGCATGCAGCTCCTTCAGGCTCCCAGGAAGCAGTTCATGTGCCTTGGACAACCTTCCCAGCCTCTGGAAGGTACATCAGGCCAGAGTGTTTCTGGCCTGCCAACATTCACCTGTGTACATTTCAAGATGACCCCACTCACCCACTGCAGTAATTCTGCTCTTATTTGTCTACAGAGCTCAGTAAAACCCCATGGAAGTCCTACCACAGGCCTCTTCAGCTTCTCCTTTTGAACTCAGTGTCTCCATTCCAGAAGTTTCACATCAGAAAAAGACTGCAATACCTTACTAAAGCGATACCAGATATGGAGCTGCTTCCCCTCATTAAGACTCCTAAAGTTGGAGTCACTCTTGGCTAAAGAAACTCACTGTGAAATTACCGAGTCTGGTAAAAAGTCCTCACCTTTCTTATTATTAAGGAAATCTGCAGCAGAAACACAAACTCCATCAGACTGCAGCAGGCAGCATGGCCCAGGTGGCAGATCTGACCTCAAGAGACCACACCCCAGACTGCCCAAGGAATGCCTCGAGCTACCCCCCACCAACAGCCCGGGAAGCATTCCTGCTCCTGATAAAGCTTGGAGAGAAGTTCCAACAAAGAAGGCAAGGGGCACAGAAGTGAGGTCTGAGTGTTGTGAAATGAAACTCCCTCTTGTGGAAGTGACTCTGCTGGTGTGAACCACCCAAGGCAGAAAGCAAAGGCAGGTGGGCTCAGCTCCCTGCCTGGTACCCCCCTCTGCCCCAGCTCAGTCCGTGTGCACAGACAGAACCCACGTCCCCACAGAACAAAGAAGCGGGGAAGTGGATCCAGGCCCCCTGCAGACTGGTGATCTCCTCCCTCTGCATAATGCCCCATCCAAGGTGGGCTCAGATTTACCCCCCAGGTTTTCCAGCAGGGGCTTCCAAGGCCGCTGGTCAGACTTTGGACCCACCCCCCCTTCCCCCCGCAAGGCTGAGCTTGGACAGAACAGCTCTGAGGCACAGCTGGGTGTCAGTGCCATCAGGCTCCCTGCTTTGTCACGTATCCTGCAGTATCTAAACTACAGAATCACCTTACAGGTTCTGCAAGGACCTGCCAAAACTCATCTCCATCTTTTTAGGAAGAAAATTCACTGGCAAAACACCATGTTTTGTACTGTAGCTATAACACAGTCTTTGCAAACGTCAAGCCAAGGCACAGGAATGCTCTGTGAAAGCCCTGAAGTGCAGCAGGAAGCACATTCCCAGTCATCCCTATGGTTATCTTCTGAGGGATGACCCAAATAGAGCACTGCAGGCACTGCCTCTGCAGAGCTGTCAGCACCTGTGGGCATGTGCAGGGAACAGACAAGAGAGACAAGAGACACGTGTTTGCAGATTTGCATCCTCACCCCTGCTGAAGAAGGCAGAACAAAGAAGGCTTTTTGTTTGGAAACATCTGGGCTACAGCTCAAACCCACGAGAGCTGGAAGTTCTGTCTGGAGTGTTTCTTAAGACTCCAGTAAAACACTGAGTCAGGGCTTAACATCATTTGACACCTGGAGAGGCACAAGAATTCACAGATCAACGGCTCAGACAAGACATCAGCCATACACTGAAGAGCCTCTACGGAACCAAGACACTCACAGAAAACACCTCTGAAGACAAGAATCACAGTCAGGCTGCCCATGCAGGGTGTGGTGGGGGAAATGTCAAGCAAATGATCAGAAAGTTTTTATCATCATGACAGGATACAATGTTTTTGAAAAGAAACCTCTGTTCTGGAGAAAAAGAAAAGGGAAAACATGGAACCAAACACAGCAGCTGCAACAACAGCCACCAGCACAGAATGAGGGATGGGACAGATGCCCTCAAAGTGTTTGGTTAACTCCTGTTTCCTGCCAGGGTGGCACCTCCACTGCAGAGCCAGCACAGAGCACATGTTCTCCTCTGTCACGATCAGTGAGGTCTCACAGGGCAGCTGAAGACACGGCCCTTCCCTTCCACTTGTGTCTGTGTCGGTCCCACAAGGGCTGTAAGGAAGTTTGCTGCAAGCAGTAATCATTTTACAGCCCAGTAAGATTTGCCAGAGCCCAATGACTGCTGAGAAACCTTACAGGAAGGGAGAATCTGGATGCACTGAAACCAAGTGTCCTGTATCCTGTGTCTGGTGAGGCCCCATGCCTGGGAAGGAAAAGCACTACACCTGGAAAACCAAAATGCAGGTCAAACCCACATATTTCTATAAAAGCAGTCGGATCTGATCAGTCCAAACAGCTCTGGTGAAGATATAAGAGATCTGAGAACTGCAGATTTTTGAAGTCCAAGAACACCTCAGTAACAAAGCAGCACAATGAACAGACCTCAACACTTCCAGGGCACCAGGGCAGCCAGGGATGGCCACCCTGATCAATACTTATTGATCAGATGAGATAAAGAAGCAATCAGGATGGTGCACCAAGAGCCTACACACAGCAGAACACGAACAGCAGACAACTGTGAGATTGTGTCACTGCATAAGCCAATGATTCCTCCTTTTCAGCCAGTCAAGAGAATCATCAAATGCTTGGTATATCAGCTTTTAGAGTTGGATAAACTAGTTCTGCCTGTTTCCCGAAAGATACACGTTTGTTGGTTTTCATGAAGGACACACGGTCCCTTCTGAAGGATGGATCTGCTCAGCAGTCACACGTGGGACTCTGGGAGCAGATGCGGGGAAGGTGCCTGGAGCACTCACTGCCCGAGGTGGCACAGGGGGCGCCAGGTGTGCCCGGTGAGGAGGGACCGGGGCACAGTGACAGGGCGGCCCCTCACCGCCCTGAGTCGGGCCGTGCAAACACACGGTAACGCCTAACGCAGGGGTCGAGTTTCCTGTAAAGTGCATTAATGCTTAACACCACCAGGTCGGGAGCAAACAGGAAAATGCCCAGGGCTGAGGCCATGAGGGGGCACCGCCCGCCCGCCAGGCCGCGACCCCGCCGAGGTGCCGCCTTACGGGGCCGGGGCCGGCTGGCGGCGCTCAGCCCTCGTCCCCCGGCCGCCCCGGGGCTGCCCGGTGCCCGTCCCCGCTCACCACGAAGGCCGCCTCGGGGATGCCGAGCGGGCCGCGCCGCCCGCCCTGCGCCGCCGCCTCGCCGCCTCCGGCCGCCGCCATCTTGGGGAACCGACGCTGCGCGCGCGCCCCGCGCCGGCACGCGGCGGACCAAGCGTCATCACGTCGGCGCCGCGCGCGCCATCGCCCATTGGATGCCGGGCTTGGAGGGGCACGCGGCGTCGGCGCGCGGGGTGGGCGGGGCCGCGCCCGCAAAGAGCGGCGCCCATTGGCCGGCTGGGACAGGGGGCGGGGCCGGGGAAGGCGCGGGAGAGGGAGGAGGAGGCTGAGGAGGAGAGGATGGATCTGGGGGAGGGTTTTGCAGTCCAGTCGTGGATTCCGGGCCTTCAGCACTGACACGGAGCTGTCACACAACAGGAACGAACTATTAACGAGCCCAAGCTCCCAAATGAAACCTCTGCAACCTCCAGAAACAAAAACACAACTATTAAAAATACGGGTCTTCCAGACTGGTGCTTTTTGGTATTGAGACTTCTTACAGGGTAACACACAGAGCTATGAAAACAACCTTTACATTTCCTCTGCTGTTGTGACTTTCAGGGTACGAGAAAGGTGAGAAAGCCAAATATTTAACTTGGTGTTGGTTAAGGCACCTCAGGAGAGACGCTGAGGTCACCCCTGTGCAGGTCCTACTCATTAGGTGCCTACACTTCCCCCCAGACCAGGTTGCTCCAGGCCCTATCCAACCTGGCCTGGAACACTTCCAGGGATGGGGCATCCACAGCTTCTCTGGGCAACCTGTGCCAAGGCCTCACCATCCTCACAGGGAAGAGTTTCTTCCCAATATCTAATATAACCCTGCCCTCTGTCAGTTTAAAGCCATTCTGCTGTGTCCCATTACTCCAGGACCTTGTCCCAAGTCCCTCTCCAGCTCTCTTGAAGCCCCTGTAGGCAATGGAAGTGGCTCTAGGGTCGCCTTAGAGCCTTCTCTTCAATGTAAATGCAGAGGCGTAACGAGGCAATCAAACACCATAATTCAGCTGTTATCAGCATTAAAGCCTTAAGCCCTTGAACACATGGAAAAATAATCACATACACACATCTTGCATGTGCCAAAGTTTATTTTTTTCCAAAACTTGTTTCATCAAATAATTGGATATGAGCAGTTTTTAAAAAACAAACAATTTGCGTATTAACAAATTGTGAAGTTCCACAATTAAAATATCAACACAGCCAGTCTTGTGCTTAGGCTTCTTTTTAAAAAAATTATTCATAGAACATAAACCCTCAAAATTTTTTTCCAGTTTGTGGCTAGTATATTCCACACATTCTGTATTCTTATAAAACGAAGGAACTCACATAAAGGAACAGCTGTACAAGAATACATCTGAAAAAAAGCAACCTAAATTATCGCTCCTTTTAAATAAATATCCAATAAAAGGCACAAACCTGTCATGGGGGAAAACATAACATACAAAACAAGACCTATCAAATAAATAAAGTGTGGGTTGGGGTGAGGGAAATCTGTTCCAGCACCGATTTGTGTCATTGCTCCAAGATGAAATTCCAGCCAAACATTTGGTAAAGGATTAAACTTAACTACAAGGATACACATTTGAGATATACTGAAAGTTTTGACGTTACAATTCCTGTTGTAACTGTACCAGTTACTACAATCTCCTTAAATAAACGAGCATGAGAATCTGTATAAGGTAGTGATGCAGCGATGTACAGATCAATGACAAGTCAGATACATCTTCAGTCATAGCAACAGGTTTTCTCTATTCCTACCTATCAGTAATGTATAAATGATAACATGTACAGTTTCCATTGCTCAAAAATATAATCTTTTAAATGGAAATAGATGACTGATACACAGTGCCTTTAGATGCTGTCCTTACAATAAAAACTACCCAAAACAAAAAGTTTTCCTTTTTATGTACAAATTAAGCACCGATCCACAGTGCATTACTATTCTAATTGTAACACCCCCCCCTCCCCTCCCTGCCACACATCAAAAAACCCAGCTGGGGATACACCCTGTATTCAATCTGGCAGTCAGAAGTTTTGTTGTTGTTACTTTTGTATGTGTGGTTTTTGCTGTTGGCTTGTTGTTGTTGGTGGTGGTTTTTTTAAACCGAAAGTCCATTTGTTATTTTTACCTACAAATATTCCACCACTGTGCACAGAACTGAGATTTCTCTAGTACACATGTCCAAAATTATTATTATTTTTTTTTAAATCAGTAACTGCTTGGAGGCAAAGTCAAACTATATCTAGAGAACATTAGAAAACCCCAGTTATTTAAAAGGAGGTACACGTTCAAGTCCAACAGGCCTCACACAATCCACCTTTCCCAATTCCCCCAGAAGTTACCCTATGTTGCATCCCATGATGGACAGCCTGCCTGTAGCAGCACCAACTCCCACCAGGGTGACTCAAATGATCCACTACAGCACAATAATGCAAAGCCCACAGAGTACTTCGAGTCTTCCTCCTTGTTCAGGCAGACACAGAGAGACATCTTATTTACCTGCTTTCTGAAGTGTTCACAACGTGATTCTGACCAAACAAACTGGAAGAAAAGTCACATTTCTATACATCTCCATTGTTTTACTCATCATAACTTCTATTTGCAGCTCCTTGGGCTGTTACAGTCACCCCTCAAGAACAACCTTGGTCTTCAAAGTGTTGGGTGTTTTTTTCTGAGCCATAAAAGCCTTGACAGCCTCCCAAGTCCTTGGTTTTCACTTCTTATGTATGAATTATGTTATTGAAACATATACTCTGCCATTTTATGCATTCCAATACATGCACAAGGAAGAGGTTGGCAAAACCCAGTCCTCTGCACTCGTGTGCAGAGAGAAGCAACCTTTGCTTCACAAGGATCAAACAGAATGCTGTGTTTCAAAGTATCAAACATTGTGAAGGAGACTAAAAAGAAGGTAGGTTATAAAGTTTTCAGAATGTACTTCGTGGCTGTTTCTCCTTTTTTAATACTAAATAAATTGGTATCAGACAGCTTTGCTACAAGAAAGCTAACCAAAGAACCATTAAAAAGATCCAGAGCAAATCAGAAGTAGTGCAAACTATTACCTAGTACTAAATCCATTTCTGAGCCAAGTACATTCCAGATATTCAGAATGCTCTGCAATAGAGTTATAACAAATATATACTGCTTGCCAGGCATTTATTTGCATATTTTATTTAAAATAATTAATTATTACTTATACAACTCAGTATGAGAAGGAGACCTAACAGCTTACAGTGCATGGAACTGGCTGCTTGTATCGCTCTCTCCTCTGTCACTAATGCCCAGACATTTATAACTACATGTACTGGTCTAATGTGAACACAAGACTTTTCATTGCTGAATAAATCAATGGAATTCAACTACTTCTTAAATAAACAGTCCCCAAAACACAATGACTTACTCTAAATGGCATCTATTCCCTCGTCATGTGGAGGGCAACTATAGGCACTGAAGAACTCATTGGCTTAAAATGGTACAGTTGTTCAACCCAGTAAAGGTGGTTTAAAGCTTGAAGCCCTTTGTAATTCAAACTTGAACATTAAATTGCCATATACTGGTCCAAATTCTTTTAAAATCAAGGAACTCTGAGTTTTAAATTTCTGCAGGGTTACATTTCCCAGGAAATCAGCAGTTACAGATTTCAAGGGTTAGGGAGTGGAGTTTTATTTTGCTTCTTTTATGTTATTTCATTTGGCAAAAAATATTTCCATAGGGTTAAGAGATACTACTTTTGCACTCTTTGGACAGAATTAAGCGTTGGGAAAGAGAGAAGGCATGTTCCCACTTTGAGGAATATGCTGTAATTTAGAAGTTCTCTACCAGAGAGTTTGACAAGATTCTCAGGCCTACCTGCATTTATGGTCAGAGTCAGAGACATTTCTGCAATTACAGACTCCTCAAAAGATAAGAGACTTACTACTCTGGAGGTCTATTTATTGTAACAATAGAAAACTACTCATTTTTTGAAAACTCAGCTTTAATATTAATCATTAGAATTTTATGGGAGAGCTTTTCATTGTGTTCTGCCATGAAACTTCTGGAGGAAAGGTTGTTCCCAGTTCCATCTACTTATTATAACTATTGGGTTTTTTTAATGCTATCACTTTTTATCAGACAGTGAAAAATACAAGATAAGGCATTTTCATAGCCAATTTCAGTTCTGGAGGAAGATTCTTAAATACAAAAGATGTGCCAGAAGTCTGTACACATCTGACCCATTGTGAACAGCAATACCTCATAAATTAGTTGATTTAAAAGATTTTCCTCTCAAAAAGAGTCTGGATTTCTTAACGTAGCATTTGAACCTTGAAATTACTACAGAAGAAAAAGATTACTGCAGCATCAAAGAAACAATTATCTAAAAGTTTGCACATATTTACACATTTAAAAATAATTACTTTTATATGGTTTACAACTAGGTTCTTATTTCAAAAAAAGCAGCAGAAGCTATTCTCTACAGCTGGATAATTTCCATATAGTTGCCAGTTCACAAGTGTCAGCACGACTGCAAGGTTTGAGTCTTTTGACCTAATGGACTTTAAAAAGAAGAACTGGATCTCTTGTCTCGATTGCAGTTGGCAACAGGATTTTGAGATTGCTCCCATGTGCTGAGGTTGGGGACACCTACAGCCACTGGCTCCCAAAGCTACTCCTCCTTGAAGGATGAAAGATGCCACCTGCAGAGAAGGTACCTGATGGAAGTGCAGCTCCTGTCACCTGTTGCAGGCTGCACGTGCTGTTCTGTCACACACTTGTCTCCCCTCCTCCATCACAGACTTGCAGCCCATATCAGAGCCCGGCTCTTTTAACTCCCCCTGTAACACTGATATACCAATGGAGCAATTTGTTATTTTTACTATATATATATATATATATATGTAATAAGTATGTCTTGTTGATTCACAGCATTTCAAACTCACATTATAAAGTCTGCAAATTACTATAAGCTATTCTAATGTGAAAAAGCTGTCTGATTTCACACAATATTGGCCTTATGATAATGCAAGCATTGCTCTGTCGGAGTATTTATTAGAGCACATAAAAATTTTATTGCTCAACTTGATTTGTGTTGTGTCTTGGTTACAACAGCCACAGAATTTATGGAGAAAATAAATAGCTTTGACATCCTCAGTCAATTCCCAAGGTCATCCACTGATGATTAAGGTTGTAGAGCAATGATGTAACCTTCTCTTCGGCTTTGAAGATGATAATCCAGCTTGCACCTTCTGAGTCAACCTCAAAAATACAGTTTTCTGCTGAGCAGTTTAAAAAAAAAATAAAAATCAGGGAACAAACATGACTTCACACTGCAGTGACTGTTATAAACAAGAATCTCTAAAGCATTGCAATTCAAAATAATATTGTATTATACAGGGAAAAAACAGTTGCCCTGTTCAGGAATACATCATGGAAAGATTGAAATTCAGTCTTCGTTTTTTTACCAGTATTTGGTTGTTCTCACATCTTGTTGCTTTGGTGGCTCTACATAAACTGTATCTGTGAAGCAGAGATAACATATTAATGCCACTTAAATAACACCGGGTTTCTCTGTTTTAGAATTATGAATCTGTTCGACTGCCTTGTTACTTACAAGTTAAGTCTGTAGGCTTTGGCACTTTAAAACACCCCCGAGAGACATTAAGACTAACATATTTGGATGACAGGAGTACACGGTTTCTCCAGCTTGAATGACCTCTGTCCATGCCTTTTTCACTCCCCCATCCCTTGATCCTTCAGGAAGCTTTCAACACTGCTCTAGTCAGTATGACTAAACCAAGTATCCAGCTAATGTCACAGGAAGTCTGAAACCTACATATCTTCACCACTCCCAATTTCTTAATATTGACACAGTGAGAGATAAACCACTAAATCTCTCATTTTTAATTTCTTCCTTGCTTCCTGCAATTGTATGATCTCACATCTGAATTTGTCTCCTGACCATCAAAAGCTGCTGAGGAACCCCTCACTTTCACAGAATTACACCAGCAGCTCTTCATGAAGCATTTGGTTGCTTTTACCAAGACTAAAGTTTCAAAGTCATCACAAGATTAAAGAACACTGTTCACCTGAGTTTCAGAAACAGGTGCAAAAGGATTTGTTGGCCTTAGACCAGGCTGTGTATACATCATTGACTGGGGTGCCATCAAAGGAGCAGCTCCAACCTGAGGAGGTACCTGTTAGAAAAACAACCCCCCCACAAGACAAATATAAAAAATTCAAACTAATTCCACAAGATACTTCTTTTTGCATTTAATTATAGTAGAAAATAAGCATATACACACACAGAGTAAAGTCAAAGCTTTTAAAAAACCTGCTATATAAAATTTAGAGTAATCTCTTTCAATGCAGGGTGTGAAAAAGCTATCAGATTTCAAACAGTATTGTCAATACACTGAAGTTACAGAATGGTTTGTACATAATAATGCATGCCATGAAACCCACTGGAGGAGAAAACTTAGTTTTCAGGAATACAAAACAATCAAATATCTTACCATTCCATATACAGGCACTTGAGGTGTGGTCAATGGGTATGTGATAGGAGCAGGTACCTTCAATCAAGAAAATGTTGATATATTTTAGAGAAACTCATGCATAGCACTATATATAAAACTTTGAAAAAGACATTTTTCAGTACTTAAATTAACCAACATATTTACAAGAAATCGACTTACATATCCAGGATAGTGTATTCCATTCTGGCACAGCAAAAGGATAAGATAGAAAATAATTTAATAGGTATTCAAACTGGAAATTCTAACCAAGGGATGGATTCAAGTCCAGTACCAAACCAGTCTGTAACTATGCTCAACTCATGTATTAAAACAATCAAAGTGGGAGGAAAAAAGTACAAGAACAGTAACATCAGTAACTATGCTTAGAAAGCTACCACTAGTATGACTTACAGAAAAATTAGAAGTTCTACTACACCTAGCCAGATTTGAGTATATTCTTTGCACAATCACGTGTATGAGAAGGTTTTAGAGGGCACAGCATGAAATATTCCTTCTTCCTCCCACTATGTGCGAGAAGGGCATAGTAAAAACACAAGGAAGGCAGTGACCATTCCACTTAGAAAGCAAATAGCAACAGATGTTTAGTCATGTGAATGTTGCTCCATACCAAGATCTCATGTCTGCAACATATCACAATATGGGAGAAGAAAAATGAAGAGCATCTTAAGCCTTGTATCAGGTTATGTTCACAGGCACAGCGATGCATGCACTTCATATTCCCACACTTTGTCAAACAGTGCTAATTATACTGGAAATTGAGTGCTAAACAAAACATTTGGAATGGAATAGTAAGCAGGTGATAGATGAATTGGAGGGTTAGTACCCTGAATGCCACAGGCCAAGCCATGACAAGGAGAGCTTTTCAGTACTGGGGCACAGATTCTAAAGGTGCTCATAGCTGAGCTAGATCTGTGCATCATCAATTGCTGGAGTTCCAATGCCTGAGCAGACACCTGGCCCAAAACACTCAAATGCTTAGACCAGAAAGTAATAAACATGAACACATGAAATAAAACCACAAATCCCAAATCCACAGTGCATCAGCAATCTAACAACATGTTCTAGAGCATCAAGAGGAGTTAAAGAGATGGTGTGATCTCAAAAAATCTCACATGAAAGTGCCATACAACTGAGATACCCTCTCATCTAAATTTTTTAGTCTCATTTTTGAGTCCAAAACTGGATGTAATATTCTACTAAACTTTGCTAATTCTGAATGAGCATAGTCATGTAAGATGAGGAAAACAGGCATTAGAGGTTAGCTATTCTTATTGCAAAATGCAGTCAGACAGCAGTCCAAAATTTATAGCAAATGTAGTAATTACCCTAAGCTGTACATATAACTGAGATGAACACTCTACTTCCCTCTAAGGCAGCTAAATTTCAGAAGTTGTTTGTATTTATATGAATACAAGATACTCGAAAAATCTCTTCTAAAAGTACAAGAAAAGTCAGCTGCCTACAAGTATCCCTCCAAGAAATGAAAATTCTTCATTTAAATAACTGTAAAAGATCCACTTAGCATTTTGTAATGTGTTAAAAATACAAAGCTGCTCTTGAGCATTATCAAAAGTCCAAAGTGCTGCTTGACCTGAGGATTAAGGTGCCTTACAGGGTTGCAGCAGTGTTTCATGTGATAAAACTGAAAAAGGAGCAAAAACTGGAAGGAACAGCAGTTTTCCCCTAAAACACATTCTTAGGATGTGTATGTGTGCACATGTGCCTGGGAAGGGGAGTGGGAGCATCTCAAACATGCACATCAGGAATTTTCTGGATTGGGATAATTTTTTTCAATCCAAAAAGAACTTATCAACTGAGATAGGTAATCAGCCTTTCACTTGAGACATAAATCTTTAATGGACAAGTTTTACAATGAAGGGAAATAAAGCATACTAAAATCTCTATGTCATTCTGGATGATTCCATGATCCTACCTGCATTCCCCCCCTGCTACCAGTCTTGTCCCAAATGCCTTGGCTTTTCTTTTTAAGTTATTTCGAGCAGAGAACCAACATTTGCTAGAATGAAGTGTGATTTCATAGTACAGAAATTACCATGTGTGGAATGGTGGGTAGGGGAGTCGGGTTCCATGTGGTCGATGTGCTTGTTTTTGCTTGCCAGTTAGTTCCACCAGTAAGTTTTTTCTCTGTAGGCTGGGACCACTGCATGTCTGACCTAAAAGGAAATTGTGGTATTAGTTCTTACAGGGGGGCAACAGCAAGAGTAACAACAACATAATGGGAAACCAAAACATGCTTAAATACATGTACACGGCTGAAATCTCTGGGTGGCAGAAACATTCAGGATTTCAGTAACTACTTATGTATCTCTGCTCCAGTAAGTATGAGGTCTGGGGGGTTCTGATTGTGTTAAAAGTAAATTATCATTACTGCACTGTACAGCACAATGGTTAACTGGAGTTTGATGCAACTGCAAGATCTTTCACGATGCTTCAGTAAAAATATAACAACTGCAAAACTGAAGGGAACTACTTCAAAAGTTGAGGTTGACTGTGTTATGGTGACTGATCACAAACACACAGTTTCAATACAGTTTTTGATTATTTCAGATTATTTCAAGAGCTGAGACTCTTGCCATGTTAGTGCTGGTCAATTGTGTCACAGACTACCAAACAGTCATGTGAGAACACTCTAAAAACATATATGCACTTACTTTTTGGATGGAGTTCCTCCAAAGCCAAGATCTGTGGGGGAAAAGAAACAGACAAAATCCTTAAGCATTTTTAATTTTGGAGGGGAAAAGCTTGTTTTGTTTTCAGTAACAAATAAGAAAGTTAATTTTAAAAGATTCACACTTACTTCCTACTAGATTAGCAAGTGAAGAATCAAGGTCATTTGCCAAAATTTTTCCGCTTTGCTGGCTGGCTACAGCGGTTCTTTGACTTTGTGGTGGTACTGTGGGTTGCAACACATCATCTAGAAAGGTAAAAGCTAAACCAAGAACACAAAAGCAACTGTTAACAAAATGGTTACATTGCATTTAGTGAAAGACATCCATAATCCAGGGAGATACTTTCTTTACAGAACACTAAGTAATTGGAATAGTTTTATGTGGAGGTTCAACATGCTGGAAGTGTCTAAGACGGATAGAAGTAAAGTTTAACCTCTTAGTTTTTAATGAAATACTATATTGCAGCTACTAATCCAGTAAAATCTTTAACTGTACTTCAACAGACATTAATATCATTTTCAAAATAAGATGAATCTCCTCTAAAACTGCAGAAGAAATGGGGTTGTTAAAGTTAGTTTCAATACAGCGGTACTTTCATGATACTGCCAGTATCCTGAATGTACACAAGAGTTCCTCTGCTATATAGAAGAGCAAGATTGTAACTCAGATATTCTTCAAGCAACACACACACCCCCCTAGTTTTGCATTTCTGCAAGTACAATGCCTCTCAATGGAGTCAGAGGGAACTCATTATGATGTAGCAAGAGAAAACACTGAAGTCCTAAGCACTGGAAACAAATGAACACGAGCTTACCCGTTAAGGGAGATCCAGTGGGCCACGTTCAAAGTTCGCTCCCCCAGAAAGAGAGGAAACCATTATTACACAATGGATGAAGTTAGTCAGAGCTATTTTAAAGCAAATAACTACAACTGAACTGATTGCCTCTTATCAGGCCCATAATCACCTTGCAAATATATTAAGATATTAAATTTTGAACTGCAATAGCAATTATGCTAAATTGTTAAGCAACTGTTGCCTGTAGGGTATAAATTAGTCATAAGCCAGTTTTTACCACTTGCAGTCCTGTACTCTGGTGCTGAAGATTTTCCTCCAAAAACAGCATCAAAGTCCACATTAATTGTTGAAGAGGTGGTACTTGGAGGAGCTGATTGAAGAGGGAAACCTGAAAAAAAGAGTTGAGTAATGAAATACACCCCTGAAGTAATACCACTAAATACAGTGAAACCAGAAAAAGTTTTTTTTTAAGAAACCAAAAGAAAAATCAAATTACCATCGACAGTCAGAGGATGATACACAGAAGCATATGTAGGTTTATGACCACTAAAGTCATCTTTGTAAAAAGAGAGAAGAAAATAAGATCAGTTTTAAAGAGAAAAAGGAAGAGGAGACGCAAGAACTAATTCTGCAGTTAAAAATTAAAAATTTTAAATATTATAAAAAGATTTTTTTATTTTCTAGATTTGAAGAGCCAAGTAACTCCTGCATTCCCCATTACAAAAGAGAAAGGAGGCTGCACTTTGAAAGAAATCTGCAAAAATTCCAGCAACACTGCAAGTCTTAGGACATCTATGTTGGGCAAGCTGAACAAAATAATAATTTATTTCAACTATAGAAATAAAAGTTTAAGGAAACATATAATTTACTACACCTGGAATTAATGC
The DNA here is from genome assembly GCF_003984885.1 of Neopelma chrysocephalum. Taxonomy (NCBI): domain Eukaryota; kingdom Metazoa; phylum Chordata; class Aves; order Passeriformes; family Pipridae; genus Neopelma; species Neopelma chrysocephalum. The sequence goes on from NW_020897733.1 coordinate 1,572,114, forward strand.
ACCATTTTCACTTCTTAATCAAAAGTGAAAATTGGCCCAAACCACAGAAAGATTACATGGCCCACTTTTATCAGCATTATTATTATCTCCAGTTGCAAATAAATTACATGGGGTTTGTTTGGTTTTTTACCACTAAACAGTTCCACCGTTTGTTTGGAGGAAAAAGAAGAATTGATGAAAGGGGTGGCAGATTTTACAGCTTCTTCAACTGGCTTCATGTCAAAGATGTCCAGATGAGGTGGAGAACCAACACAACCATTTGAAGACGAGAAAGGACCTTTCAGATGCAGAAGTGAAGGAAAGAATACAGAGTACAAATAATGGAAAAGAAAAACAGACTGAAATGATTGAATATGAGAATTTCTAGACAAAGTCAAATCGTAAATATTCCACCTTGTGATCAGCTCATTTAGATACAAATTCTTAGTTTCAGATAAAAATCCTAATAGCTCTCTTTATTTAGGGAAAATAATTCTAGTATTATCATTGGATGGGAAGGGGAGAATGACTGAATATGTATCAATCAAAGAAGTTAGATACTACATTTTTGGCTTCAATAATCTATCTTTTAAATAGCACCTAAGGGTATCAAGTCCACCTATTAAAATACCAACATTTACCATGGTGTTAACATTGCCTTTTTTAGGCATTTGAGCCATTTCTTTGACATCTGATCATTCTTTGGAATGACGGGTGAGGGTACAGAGAACGCTGTGCCCAAGAAATTAGGATACACAGCTTTATTATGAGAACTTTGAAGTTAGCAGTACCTTTTAAAGGAAAAGTATATTAAATATTGCTTAATTAAATGGAAATACTAGTCTAGCATCTTTTCAGTTACATTTGCTTAGCTTATATTTCCCAACATTTTTAAACTCTGACTTTTAGTTACACTTCTTCTACCCTTTATTGAAGGGCTCCTTCATTCCATCTACTGGACATCAACACTACTGCTACATGTTAAAGAAAGTTTGCCAGAGTTGTCAGATGATTTATTTTATATTTTGTCAAGAACAGAAATGTTTGGATGCAAAGTAATTAATGCTTAAGATGCGGATTCAATTAATTATTGATCCTGTATTTTCTTCCTGTATTCTAAGAATTCACCCACCAATTAAGAGTCAAATCAAGGTATGAGCTCACCTCCCCAAGCACTGCTTGCTGATGTTGATATAGCTGGAGTACTCTGCACAGTTGGAACAAATGCAGGCTGAAGATCAAAAAGATCACTAGAAAGGTTGGGCATGCTGAATAAGAAACGAGAGAGAGAGAAATATGAAGATACATAACAGGCGTTGTATTCTTGTGTTATATGAACACTCACACCAATCTTATTTTCTCTTATTCACTAAGAGCCCATCAATAACAGTGGTACAAAACCTCATAATTTAGCATTTAACATATCAAAAGAATGCATCAGCAAAAGGTACTCGAGAAGTAACTAGGATTGGTGCTTTACAGCGATTGTGGAGCTACAGGGCACTGCAGTAATTTCTGCTTCCTTCAGAAAGCAAAGTATCTCTCACCTATTTGTTGTAGGTGCTGGTGCAGCAAAGAGGTCAACAGCTACAGTGGTATTCACACTTTTTCCTGATAAAGTGCTTGGGGATGCTGATGTGGAAGTGGAATTTGATACTACAGAAATCTCTCTTAATCGCTGCTCCTGAAAGATGAGAGAGACAGTTGGAATTTTAGTCTTATTAATTTATTAACCATTCAGTCCTAAACACCTTTTTCAAGAAGAAGTTTTAATTATGACCTTAATAAATAAAAGCTATTCTTCTGTAAAGTTATTCTTCTGAAAACAGAAAAGTAATTGAAATCAGAGATAAAAGAGTATTTGTAATTAAAAATCAAGGTGAGACTTGATGTTTAAATAATTATTTTTTAAGCTATCCATAACTGCCTAGAAGTAAACTACTAGATACTCTCCAGAGCCACTCAGAGAAACAGGCCAGTGGACCTTTGCTCAGGAAGATGCATCTCCCTACTTTATGGATCTTCATAGTTCAATTCAGACGTTCGGAAATCAGTGAATATGTACATCCCACTAATATCCAGGTGGTGTTGCTCTTAAGCTGGCAACACAATAATATGGTTTATATTAATTTCAGGTTTACTTCCCTCATTACTCTAGATATGTCCACTGCATTGATATAGCACAGGTCAAAGCACAGTTGTATGTTATACACAGCTTATGTTCCTCACTGAGTGACCTTGCAAGCTTCCCCACCTCTTTTATGCTAATCTTGGTTTTCACCTGTATTCAAAAACAAAAAAATCTTGGAAAACAGAACTTGTTAAAAACATCAAACCTTCAGTGCCTGCAGTCTAACTTGTTCCTCCTCCAATGCCTGCTGCTTTTCTTTCTCATCCATCCTGCTGAATGACATTCCTGTATTGGCAAGTGAGGAAACAGCACTGGATAGGGCACTAGCTCTAAAAAGGGTAATAATTAAAAAAAAAGTTACTAAAAAAACTACAGTCAGGTATACATCGCTTACAGTTTAATGATCAAATGCCTTATCTAGTCATGTGCCATTCTACCCCCTCAGTCACTTCTTCCTTTACTCTCTGGTACAAAAAAGCCCAACAACAGGGTTTGGTGACAAAGCAGCACGAGTATACAAAATGAATCCCTCAGGTTTCGGTGGGTAGGAACTGGAAAATGTGGAACCTACCAGTTGTCTTTTTTTCTTTAAAGTCACCTAGACTAGACTGGAATGTTATTCAAATGGCAGAGGCACAGGCAGCTTGTTTGTACATTACATAACAGCAATCAAAGCACGAGAGTTATTCTCTATTTAGTACACACTTGAGCAGAATTCTGTGGCAGCAAATCCTCAAATTTTTGAGCAAAAAAAGAAAAATCTGAGAAGAATGCAACTCAGGAATGTAGCTCACACTGATACATTTATCAATATTTACCAAGTTTCTGTGTGGGAATGTCTGTGCCAAAAGAGATCTCTCACTCTTCAGTCAGAAGTACTGTTCATACAATACTGATACTGTACTTGACAGAAAGAATAACGTAATTTCTGTCAGCACAGAACATCTAAACTAATTTGGCTGTTCTGAGAAGGGACTGAAGAGCTTTTATGAGCAGGTTAACAAATTCATGGTCTGAAAGGTAGACCATTGACAATAAAGATAAATACCATCTGATTGGGTAAGAAGGGTATCAAAATTCAAATACCTTAGAAATCTTACAAACCAAAGGACTTCAAACAAGTAAAAGCTAAAAAGAATAATATACAAGGTCTCAGCTCAGTGGTTTGTTACAGCATAATCAGGTTGTAATGACATGCAGTCATGCCTAGATTTCAAACATGGGTAAGCTATCAGACTAATACCCACTAGATGCTTCATTTATATTTCCAGGAAGAGACATTCAGAAGTGAATAAAATTCAAGAATACCAAGTGACTGAATTCTGAAAATTCTTAGAATAACACTGACAAATATTAAGTATTGGCACTGTTGTAATTCATTGGGTGCTCACCTGCTGGCAGCAGAGACTTCTTTTGTTTTCTTTCCCTCCACAGAAGCCAAATGCTGTTCCAGTGCCTCAAGCAAGCTACTGGGTGCCTAAAATTAAAAGTATTTATAAAACATTGCTTCTAATCAACACCTCATTGTTTAGCACACAGATGAGTTTTCTCACCCACGAAAAACAAACAAAAACTCACACATCAATAATTGTGCCTTTGGGTTTTGCTGCCACCCTGCACACCCAAATCCCATCTACTCCTTCTTTAAAAGGAATGAGACCACAGAGACATGAAGGAAGGATTCCCCCAGAACGGGTTTGCTTTTGCACATGCAAGTTGCATCTTTGGTTTTGGCAACAGTATTTGCTATGTTAAGATTAACTGAATAACCACAGCTGATTAAGCAGTACTCCCCTAAACTCACAGAAGTCCCAAAACAAAGACTTGGTATTTTTGATCTCCTTTCTCATGTAACAACAAAAAGCCAGCCATTCTTCACTCGAGTATTTACAGTCAAAGGCTTGTAGCAGAAACACTTGACTACAGCAGGATGTTGGGTTTGATAAAATAGGGAATCAAATTCAACCTGATCCCAACAACACTATTGCAGACTGAGTAGCTGTTCAACATGTAACTATACAATAAGCCAACTCAATTACTCCAAGTGAAATAAATCCTACTGCAGATTCAGATGAAAGGAATGGACCTCTCAAGTTTTAATCTACTTGCCAGCTCAGTCCTCCTCAGCTGGCAGGGTTTCAGAGACATTAAAGCCTCTCTTACCACTTGCCAACTTTCAATAGGTAAAACAGATATGACAGGCATTGTTTGGAGGAAAAACAAGCTTGCCCTTGTGTAGCCCTTCTGTACCAAAAGTTAGATCAAGTAATTTCCTGGAAAGAGGAAAAATATTATTTACACAAGGCTTTGGCAAGCTCCTCTTTGAAATACGGAGCACAATTCTAAAGACCTACATTCAGTGAAGGCCAATTCAAGCTAGATGAATCAAGAGATGGAGGGGGGAAAAAAAGTACTTAAAATAATCCTATAAAACTTCTTGTCTTAAAATTAAGGTCTGAGCTTGTATTTAAGTAGAGCTAGGTAAGCTAAGACATAAGACAGTGTAGCTACTTCAACAACAGGTCATGAATAAATTTGGTGTTTGACCTAGACAGCTAAACCCCAAGGGGGACATTTTGAAATACTGTTCTGGAAAAGTACCAGGGACCCCAAAAAAAAAAAAAATCACCTCCCATACTTTTACCTTTTAGGAGGCACAATAGTTTGTGAAAGGCATTGTATGACACAACTACATTGATAATAACAAAAGCCTATGCCCTAATTCCAGAAATCTTTTTTTTCTCCCAAGGCCACTCTAAAACTTATTTGTATGGAAAAGCATATTCTATCCTTACTATTTCTAAAACCCTCTAAACAACCCCCTCAACCACAAGAACTAAACCCAACAAACCTCCTCTGAACATTCTTATTGCTGCACACATCCAACAAGACATCAAATTTTGAGTGAACAGAGTAGTTTTATGTCAGAAAAGATGCCTGGGCTAATACAGGCATTATGACTTGAGAAAGGTTGTATTTTATGATTCAGCCTCCCTCCCCCCACAAAAAGACATCAGACAGACTAACATCCATACAGAGGGAAATGATCCAGTTACATTCATGAAATACAGTAACAGCTATAAACAGAACACAAGCAACATCACTGTGAAACAGGGCATCTACAAAGAAAAATATTTTCTTTATAGGAGCAGGTAAAATGGCACTATTAAGAGATTCTAGCAAATCCTTTTAATGTGGCACTAAATGGATGTACAATTACTTAACTCATGTTAAATGCCATGAAATTTTCTATGTAAGTGGAAGGTTTAACAGTGGCACTGAAATTGCCAAAATACACAGGATGCTGATGTCTACCACCAGTTCAAAGTTGCCTTCCTCACGTAAGTGCACTTACAACAAAACAGCTGAGGTATTGGAAATAAAATGTTAAGTTAAATCCCCATATTCTCAGTAAATAAAGAAACCCTACCTGCTTTCAAGAGCCTTATAATGACCCAATTAAGTGGACAAGTGCACACAAACCCAGTGAGGTATAAATAACTTCAGACTTGAGTATAATGTGATTAGCATAATACAGACCAGCTGAATACTGCACTACTAATCAACAGACAAAGTAAGATGCTAAGATCAAACACCAACAGAAAACATCAAACTACTGTTTTCACTCATTACCTGCTCTTACCCTGGTGGTTACAGTCATATTTCTTTCCTACCAAAAAGGCCTAGAAGTTCTTAAAGGGATTAATATAAATTGCTGGGAGCAAACATTAGAGATTTGTACTTTGAAGCATGTATGGTTTCAGATGGAAATCATATGTAGGCAGTAATGAATACCACTAACAATGGAAGCTTGTGGTTTAGATTTGATTTCCATATTAAAAAGACACTGAAGTTTAGGCAAATCTTCACACTACATACATTTTTACACGATTAACCCACAAAATTTAATTTCATGAAGGTAGTGCAGGATTAGATATGACTGTTCAAAGCTTACACATTAAATTTTTACTGTTTCTCAGTGACTCCACTTAAACAGCTTGAATACTCTAGAGCTCTAAGACACTCCAGTTTATTGCCCCAGTGTCCTGACAGGTGGCTCTTCATTCCACCCATCAGGTTACCCTGCACTGCAGAAATAAGGACAAACACCTCTGTGCTGCTGGGTTGGCCCTACATGAGAAATACACAGTGAGAAATACACCATCCCTGCGAGCTGAGGGAGCTCACAAAGAATACCTTCATTCATTGCTGTGGACTGTCACTGTTTCCTTTCACCAGGTCACACCATCTTTTTCACCTCCCTTCTGCCCCTCAGTTTATCCTCCCTGGAAGGTGTTTCCCTGCACTCCACCTTTCAGGGTAAATTTCCCAGCACACAACCTGCACTGCGCGTGTCCCTCATACACTGAGTAACAGTGAAGCTGGAATTGAGTGCTGATATAGAAACATTCAATTTATTCAGACCTCAGGGGACAGAAAAAATTCTTGACTGAACTAACTGTAATCTTTGAGTGTGTTGGAAGACATTAAGTTACAGTGAAATGGAAGGTTTTCCTTTAGGCATGGCAAGATGTTTGTGGCTTACCTTGCCAGGGATCCTCTGTGAAAAAAAAAACAGAAGTTCTTGAAAAATATTTTCTGTGAGTTTTATTGCTTTAAACAATCAAAAAAAAAAAAGCTTATTAAGAGCTTCAAAGTTTGAGTACATTTAATGCATGGGTAAAGTTACCAAACACATTTCCCATATATAAATACATAGAAGGGAATATAGTCTCAAGAAGAATCATTACTATGACACACACCAACCTTTAAAAACACAAAAACCAAAACAGTTGAGTTAATCAATGTACTATGTATACTGACCTGAGTAAGATCTGGAATGTCACCCTGATCAATTCCAACTTGCTGGGTTTACAAAAAATGAAGAAAAAAAGTACATTAATACATGCAGTGGCAATGAAAATAAAACCCAGCAATATCTGAATGTTACATAGAAACTAACATTTAAAAAGGGATATTCATAACTTTCTGAACTGGCACAAGTTCCACTAGGAACACATCTCAGAAATCACAAGTGCGTTAAAGTGCATCTCAAGGCAAACCCAACTTTTCATCCTGCCTGATTTTCATGCAGAAAAGCCTACTGGGATCATTAGAAACAGCCACATTGCTCACTGCAACTAGATTTTTAGCAGAGAGCACTGTAAATAGACTGTACCATTAAGTTTATACATTTTGGACCATTCATAAAATTTGTATCAACACTTCAGAAAATTTACTATGTTCTTCTCTGTCTAATAAAAAAAGGATACCCAAGAATCTCATCCCACGTTAATGAGTGTATACAATCTTTAAAATAGCTGATCTGTAGAATACATCACTGTACAGCAATCTTTGTGAAGTTGTTTTTATGAACATTGATACTGTACCAGTACAGACAGTTAAATTGGATCCTTCCCATAGATGTAGATTTATTTACCTCTGCTACTTTGAGGAATTCTGACAATTTGGTCATTCTGGCTAGAAATTTTTTGTAAATATCCAAGCCTTCTTTGCACTGGTTCTTCTTCATATCAAAATATCTTTCTGAGGATGCAAATAAAACTCTTGTAAGATAATACCCTCCCCAACAAAAGGCTGACACAGTATTATAAAAGTTAATTCAAGACAAACTTCAGGGAGAGAACAGACAGGAATAACTCAAAGCTATTCGGATTTTAAAGTTTACCTTAATACCTGACACCTCTTGTAATAAGTCAGTCAACACAAAACCACTGATTTTTCTGTTTCAGAGTACTAGACTATAATGCAAAGCTTTATTAAGCATGGATTTGAATCACTGCAAATTATTAAATTAGGTATTATGGTGAATATTTTCAAAAAGCTTATTAGCTGGAAATGAGGGAAATGATTTCAGCATTTGAAAATATTCCTGGTATATATTTATATTTTTAGATGCTGTATCAATACATTTTGATGTCTCCAGATGGGCTTAAAATCCAAAAGGCATTAGAATGGCTACTGAAGTGAGTACATATCCTGAACTGACCTGCCAAATGGAGCATCAAACACATCCTTCACTTTTTATGGTTTTGCCCTCTTTACTTAAAAATATTTCAGAACAAACTGATCAGAAATTTGATTAAATAGTTATTAAAAGGCTTTGTTCAAAGCTTATCACTCTTTTACAAGAAACCCTACTTGTCATCTAATCGGCTCATGTAGATTCAGGTACCAGTTAAAAGATGAACAGTCAAGCTATAAAGAAGGTACAGGAAAACAGAAGTCAGTCATACTGTGACTATTTTAAATACTCAAAATACCAGATATCTCTATACTTTTACAGTCCAACTGCAAAGGTTATCCACTGCACATTTATGGTATCCTTGTTTCAGTCTCACCAGTCACTGTCTCATCTCCATTTCTATTTCAACATCTGTTCTTCCAGGTAGAACTGTATGCTTAAGCCTATGCCACCTGCCACTAAAACTAAGACAGGCTTAATTTAACAGTAATAGAGCAGAGAATTTATTAGGAAACTGCAGTCAGAAACTGTCTATATTCCTTAATTTTCTCAATACCTTCACAAGTTCAAAAGCTAAAAAAAATTCTCACATACCTAAAAGATTAATAATCCCTTCATTGTATGCTGCAAAAAGTCTAATGGAATCTTTAAAGAGGAGCATAAAGGCAGCATTTATAACACCATTTGTTAGTTCATTTGGATTTGCCTGTGTAGAAAGCAATGAGAAAGTAAATTAGTATTTAACAAAATAACGAAACTCTCACTTCAAAATGAGAGAGTTGTACTTAACACTGAGTTTAAAGTACTTGCATCAAAATCAAGGAGTGCATCAAGCTGGTTCTGTATGATTGGAAGGGTTTTCAGAAGCTTTTCAGGATTCATAGTTCTCATCACTCCATCTATCCTACAGAGGAAAAGACACAGATTTACAAGTTACAAAGAGACCTCAGCACGTTATGCTGTTTCAGCAACACAATATTGCTTCAAAGAGTCAAAAGAACACCTTTCTATGACAAGCTCAAGAACAACTGGCTTCCAGCCCCTGCAATAGGAATGATCTAACAAAAGAAGCAACAGTCTTACCCTCTTTTCATTTTGGTGAAGTCAACTGCTACAAGTCTATATGAAAGTGCTTTTTCATTCAAGTATCTGCTGTATCGCCTAATGAAGGTAGACATATCATAGCCTAAAAGTTAAGCATTTGTAAGTTAGATATTTTAAAGAGGTACAGTTCATTTTAAGTTCTTTTCAAGAACTATCCTCCTACTAGCCCATTTTACATCAGCTTGCTTAAAAAGCCCTTCATAGGCACTTTCTAGAGTCTTCAGATCCACTGTTTTTCACCTTGAGATGTGATGTTACAGTTTCTTCCCAACTTGCTAAGATTAGGAAAGCATTTGTTACAATTATGAGAATAAACATCTAAACACATTAAAATATTAGACAAGAACCAAGCATAAAATATCAGTAAAGAACCCAGCAGTTCTTGTTAAGATGTTCTTGAAATTAACTAAAAATGTATTCCTAGTAAAATGCTGAAGAGCTTGGTAACATAACTTACTATAAAAATGTTTTTTTGCCATTTGCAAGTACTTAAAGGACTTAGAGATTTGGAGTTCTCACTATTTATACAACACATCCTGGTTACCATTCCATGCACCTTAACAGTAAACACTTACCCCCGAAGCATTAAAATGCAATGGCAAAAGTTATTATTGTGCTGATAATTCATCAAGTTTATTCTAATGAGCCTTAAGAGTTCACCTTTTAAAGTTCACAGCTGTGTGTGCAATGCTACATACATTACAGAAAACTTCTAGCACTCACCTAGGTAACTCATGCATGGTGTCTCATGCAATATAAATCATAATACCCTTCAATTTAAATGTCATTTGTCTCCTGGAGTGCACCTACACATGCACTGTCACAGAGAAAAAAAGCAGTGATTTCCTTCAGTGAAAGATCCTTACCCTGCATGGCACTTTTGTCCAGGTAGTTATTTAAGTTGAACAAAGTATTTCGGGATGCAAGATACTGGATAAAGCGCTGTTGGTGAAGAAGAAGTTGGGAATGTAATTGTTGTGAGAGTCAAAACACTTGAGCAAGAAAACTACACTTACCTTGTAACCCCTATCAACAATAGAATTTGGTTAAAAGGGAAAAATTTAGAGGAACACCTGAAAACACTCACTAACAAAGCCTCTGAAGTCCAAAACTCTATCTGGCAAAAAGTATAGATTTAAATTAATAAAGACATGACTGCCTGTGAATAAAATACTAATAATCCTAGAGGAAGCTGCTTCATTAACTTTGTAGTTTAGAACAGATAAGCTGGAAAACACAACACAAAAATACCACTTGCATTATCCAAGCTCCCAAAGTTTGCACAACTCTACTGCTGCTGCAGAAGAGGAAGACAGGCTTAATTACACAGTTTAAAAGTAGTGAATAAGAATAATGTTTCTGAACTTTGGTGAGCAGCACCACTGGGGTGATAACCATATACTTTTTATATATAATGCAGTATATATATATATATATATATATATATAATCTGACTAAACAACATTTAAGTTTTGACAAATAATAACTGGCTAATAACAAGAGTAAGAGACAAACACATCCAGGTAGCAAGGTAGTTTGAAAAGCTTCTCTGCCACTGTCACACACAGATCTCCCGTGATTCTCATTTCTTGACTTTCTTGCTTGTTTGTATGTGTTTTAGTGCATAAAAGACAATTATGATAAATACGGCTTAAGGGACTTGCTTTGATCTGAAATGCTCTGCTGCCACAGAACGCAGGGCCTGTTCCTTCACTCTCCATGGTGGAAATCCACCCTCCTGCCAGGGTGGGACTGTTGTACTCTGTAAACCAGCATGTGTTCAGTGAGGCTCAGGAGAGCACCTGCTCCTGGGAACTGTAATAGAGGGCTTAGCACAGTAACGAGAAAATCCTTCTCACAGGTCCTATTTAAACTGAAATCAATTTAACCTTCCAGTGATTCCCCAACTTGTCACATACCACCTCATCAGCAACTCCAGAGGTAGGCTTTGCCTACCAACAGTTCAGGCTCTGTTTTTTCTTATTCTGTTGACTTATCTGTACATCTTATTACTGCACTCAAAGAGTGCAAGCAAAACAGTAGCAACATGATCAGGAACAGAACAGTGATATTCAAAGGGTGTCTATCCATATATATTTCAAAATTAGTTACTGTTCTGAATCTCATTTTAAAAGGGACAAGGCTAACTCTCAACCATTCAGATGTCAGGGGTCTTATGCTGCAAAATGCACAGGCAAGATGAGTTTCACCCAAAACTTCAGCTCGAGAAACAGGCAGTTATGTTGAACAAGAAACTGCAAGACAGCGATTGCTCTGGCAACATTTTGACCCTCTCTTATGTTTACTTAAAATAGAAGTCCAACATCTGATAATTTTTTATTTGCTTCAGAAAGAGCCTCTTAATGTATTAGGAGAGTGAGGAGTACACTCATGTTCCACCTGAAATTACAGAACTAATGTTCCAGCCATGTTATCTCGGGAGGTATAAAGGAACTCTCTCAAATTCCAAATGCACCAGTTCAAAGCTGAGGAGCAGATTGGTATAGACATAAAAATTCAACTATTCTGCCACTACAAAACACTGTATGGGCAAACAGATAGTGGCTGGTGGCCCACAACTCTGGCCCAAACTGATTTTTTATTTTTTTCTACGGTTCAGTTTGTGGTTTGTTTGGTTTTCCTCCTTGCAAGTTTCACTGTGTAGATATGAACTGTATCGGAAAAAGAGAGAATAAACAAGCTGATTTACAGCATTCAGTTTAGCTTTATACTTGCAATAAGTAGTAAATTCCAAGCAGTGAATTTTACATTGCATTATTCCTTATTTCAGTCTATTATCTGTTGAAAATACAGCTTAAACAGGTAAATAACCTGAGGAGCTGTTAAGGAAGAGCACACTGTGTTTTACAGGTCATTTCAATAAAGTTCACAGAGCATTGCAGAGAGAAGGTAAAGACCAAGCTTTCAGAGCAGTTTAATGGCTGGTGGGTACTTGAGGAGTCATCACTTCAATATTACTGGTAGTCAACAATCATTTCTTAGGTCAGTGACTGCACACAGATTTAGGACTGTCATCTGACCAAAGTTTAGCTTCTAATGTACAGATTGTACAATAGAGACTACATTTCTAATGCCATGTTAGTGACTGGGATGCATTTCATAACTTGTGATGAAATAATTTAAGTGAATCAAATGCAGTAGAAAAATGTTTCAGAGGAATGTAAACAGCAACAACATCTGAAGGTTTAGCCCATCAGATGATGACTTGCGGGATCAAATATTCCAGTAATCACATTCCTCTCCCCTTTAGTACATATTCTTCCTTATCTGTTTTAAGGTTGGCTGCACATTTATGGAGGGTTAACAGGACTCTTCTGCTGTGCTCTTCCTGATAAGCACTACTCTAACGAAGTAAAGCTCATCAGAAGTCTTTCAAGTCTCTATTCTACAAAGGTCACTCGTTATTTCCTCACAGCCCAACCCAGATACCTGCAGGTAAATTGCAAACATTGATGTATTTTGGTATTGAAATAATGAAGGAACATATTTTTTTTTGACAAGTACTTTAGAGCCACCAGCTGAGGAAAAAACAAAGATCCTGGAAAACTGAAATACATATCTAATGCCTTACAGATCGAGACAATGTTTTAAAAGCCATAAAGGAGACCTTAACAGAATTAATCATGTCTTACCTCGTTTCCATACATCATGAGGTGGTGTGTTGTAATTAGAGCTTTGAACACTACAACCCAGCTACTGTTTGCAGTTCTCTCAAAGAGTGTGTCTGCCAACTGTGGAATATTCACATTCATTTCATTTGTGCACTGTATTAGATCTAAATTAAAGGGGAAAAAAAGCATAATAATGAGTTACATGCTCAAAGAGGATCAACATGTTATTTTGTGTTTTTACATTGAGAATTCTTACTGGAAGCATGAACTTCAGTTCTTTGTTTAAGAAATAACTGAGGTCTTTTAGACTCCTTTCTCAAATTCACTACATTTTACCGAAGGACTCCAAGTATGAACTTCAAAGGCATTTCAGTAATTTTATGGAGCCCCAATACTTCATCAACAAATAACTTGTTCCATTAGAAACCCAACAGAGCCCAAATTAGTGTTTGAAAGCCAGTGTAGACTTTCTGGGTGCTCAATGTCTGAGGCCACTCAATGTAACCAAAAAAAATGAAAATCCAAGAAGCAAGGAAAAGCTGAGACATCCACACCTCATGGGATCAACAAGCAGTAAGTACTTTGCCACTCCAACCTAAGCCTGAGTACAGACACACATGACAGCAAATGAGATGCTACAAACCTGTAAAATAAGCCTCCTTTCTGTAAGAATTCAGAGCAAGAACTTGCATCTACACACCTTTCTACTTAGCTAAAAAAAAACCTAATCATCAACCTACTGACTATTTTGTGGTGAATCATGGCAGGTGTCAGGCTTTTGTATAAAAAAGCTCTTTGTGTCCAAGACTGATAATAAACTCGACAGTAGAACATTAACTTGGGAGGTCAGAGACAGAGCTTCAAGCCTCCGCCTGAGTATTGGTACAAAACCAGACCATGCTCCAGCAGACACATGGGAAAGCACCTGCCTGAGAAGGCTGGAGAAGGTACTTGCTGAGAAGGGAGCAAAGAACTGAATCCAGGACTGCTCTAAACCCCTCAAGACATGCACATCAGACATTTGTTCTCTCTCTGTACTAAATTTGGCTCAGGTGTGATCAAAGTACACCCCAAGGACTGGGCAAGGCCAGTAAAACAAACATCTGGTTTGAAAAGCTTCCTTTGTGGCCTCTCCTTTAAGCCAAACCTGTGAGCAGACTGTTGGTAGCAGAGCCCATTGCTGTTTGTGTGGCTTGTCTGGATAAGGACCTGAGGAAGGGCAGGTGCCTGGGAAGCTGGGAAACAACTGAATTCCGAGATGTTGGCACCACTGAAACAGCCACTGAAACTGCTCTGTCTTATAAGCAGCATGTAGAGGACAGACTACATTATCATAAGCAATTTAAACATGAACTTAGAGCTCACACATCAATAGCTTAGGACAAAATACCTCATAGAAATATTACACTTAGAATTTATATCTGTTCTAATGCACAGAATATATTATAGATGTATCTTAATTAAAGATGAGTTTATTAGGAACAAAAAGTCCTTTGATTAAGGATCACTGTTTAAAATAATTTAATAACCAGAGTAATTTTAACAGGGTAAAGAATTTTAGATATTATCTTGTTCAGGTAGAAAGCTATAAAATGGAAATTAGAGTAAGTTACTAATTTCACTCTGATGTCAAAGGCTTCAAAATATACACAAAACATGCAGCTGGGATGAAAACTTTCACCCTTATTAGTAACACACAAAAATGCTGAAATAACTGTACAAAAACAAAAGCCCTGAAGTTTTAAGCAAGCTATACATCAAAATCTTATTGCTGAGTAGTGTTAAAATAGTTCAATATTTACAAACGTGAAGTTTCTCAAAAAACAAGCCATTTGGTAGACACTGCTCATGGTTGTATCATCATCAGATGCTCTGTCATATTAAAAAGTACTTCAACCTAGAAGTCCAAACAGTCCATAGGCAGTTACTGCCCTACACAATGAAGAAAGTTCCAATTCCATAATTTATACTTAAAAAAATCTTAAATTTTAATTCCACAGCCTCATCACTGAATAAGAACTTTGTTATGACATTGTAAGTTGCCTCAAAACACATTAAGGCAAGTTTGTCTTCCTAAACGCAATCAGTTTAGAAGCAAGCATAACAGACAGACATGGAAATACCAAGCAAGTATCAGTACCTGAAGTGTTTGTACCCAGCACAGAAATGTTACATGACTGTTATAAATCCTACTATCAGTTTATAAAAACCAACCAAACAAAAAAACAATCAACAAGAATCCCCCAAACTCTATAAAGAGCAATACCTATAACACCACTAGGTAACAGTTAAAGAAATTCCATTGATCTGCTCAGGTCAAAGACCACACAGATAGCCTATGGAAAATATTACTTCTGCACAAAGTCCTTTTCCTTCACACAACCACTAAGTCAGATTTTTCACTGAAGATTTTTCAATATCAAGTGTGCTTATTAAATAATAGCTGAAACTGGGAGGGAAGATCCAGGTTAAAACCCAAACCCTTTCTACTCTCCAGTCAGGTTAGCCAAACTATTTTCATTCCCATTTTGCCAGCACTCTCCACATAGATTTCAATCGTCACCTTCCCTAAGGTTTCCCAGCAGATGTTCCAGCAGACCCTAAAACGATGCTGAACACCTGGGGGATCCCTTGCACATTTGTATGCCTAGGACTGCTACTGAGTGTTCTTACAGTGCTGTTCAGGCACAGTGTGACAGGAATCCTGCTGTTCACACCTAACGCTGTAGCTGATGACCTCTCCTTAAGCCCCACATCCATACAAAAAGTTTTGGCTTATCTTGCCATCACAAGTTTACTTCCACAAGAAGCTATGCCACTTAACACAAACCCTGATCTTTCATTCCAAAATCTCCTTCAACACACAAACACATAAGGCACAGTTGCCAACACTGAAGAACACGTGCTTAGACAAAGAAAACACCTCTAAAATACTAAACTAAGAAAAAAAAATCTCTTATAGGCCAAAATTGGACTTTCTTAAGAGTGTGTTGCAAAAGCACAAGTTTAAAAAGACTCTTTAATAAGCCTACTCAGGGTAATTTTTTTAATTAATATTTTACAACTAGTAATAAAAAAAAGCTGGCATCACATTTCAATTCTACCAACTGAGATCCATAAAAAGAAAAGCAAGTGCCATTTCTCTAATACGATTCTTCTAAGCCTGCAATAGGAATATCTACATAGAAACAACTGTATGGATCTGTTACAGCTGGTGGCACAGGAGGAAAAGGCTATTAAACCCATACATCTGGGAGTATAAGAGAACACATGCACCTGAGAGACTGACAGCTGGGCAACTGTAATATGGATGTTGGCAGCAAAAACTGGAATGAAATGCATAAGGGTGAGTGAGGCTCATTTTCTTATCGCACTACTTATATAAACACTTCACAACTCAAAGCATTTTGCCAATTACCCAGAGGAATCACTTCAACTGCAAGTGAAGCTGTGGTGCTATTTCTAGAATGGAATTTAGAAACATGTTAACATCACATAAGGAAAAAAAAAAAAAGAAAAAAGAAAAAAAAAAATCAAACAGCTTTAAACCAGAAGAGCACCATAGGGGTTTTCAAGTAGCCTGGAAGAGCTGTGGAAATCTTACTGCCTAGAAGAGTACTGAGGATTTCTCTTCCACAGCTCATCTGAAATACTGGCACATCATCTGTGAAACTATACAGCTCTTCGGAGAGCAGCATGCAAAAATCCAGATATAAAAAAGAAACCCAACCCAAAATATACATATAACAGGTTTTTGGAAAATTCTCAGTCAGGCATTAACAAAAACTGACATACTATTCAACTTTCAAGAAAGTCATAACTTTCTTGAGTCAGGAATCTCCCCCAAGAGAACTGTAAATACATAGGTTAAAGGCAACCGTAATGGTTTAATATTCACGTATTTCTTCCATTTTGTCACAGGACAGAAACTGCTCTAAGACAGATGTAAAAATTAAGACCACTTTCCTCAGTCACACAGTCTTGAAAAAAAATACATTTCCTTTCTGAAAGTTGCGCCATAGATGACACACTACCAAAGGATAAAACATCAGAGCCACTTCAGCAAACTTTCTCAATGTAGCCAAGGAGTGCAACAATTCTTGCTGGAAGACTTAAAGCATAGCACCTGACTGATAAAAATATTTTTATGCCCATGTGCTCTTTTAATAAACAGTTGAGATCAATCTTTAAGTTTCAGTTATGTAATAACAGCTAAATCTGCACTTCCAGTTACTTTACCAGAAAAAAGCAATTCAGCTATTCTGTCCCACTTCCCCACTAAACAAGGATACAGGACAGACAGCCCATAAAGTTTTCTTAAAAAGCTAAACATAAACCCCATTGATAGATTCCAACAATATTAACTCTTTTTTTGGTTCAAGTTAAATTTCCTCAATTATTGTACTGAAAAGCTTCAATGATTACTAAAGAACTTCAAATTAAACACAGCTACCCGTCTGTGTAAAGAGTTCAAGAAAATGTCTTTGTTCTGTATCACAACTTACACATCTCTGCAAGAACCACTGCCCTCAGCATTTACCCGACTGTCAAGAGCTCTGGTGGCCAAAAGGGAGAACGGGCAGGTACAAAATCAGCCCCAAACTGTGACAGTCATAATGTGATATTATTGGCAAAACATATAGTTTGTGATGGTTTGGTGGAGACTTCACCTTTCTCCTAAAACAACAGGCTTAAGAGACTAATTCTGTTAAATAATACAATTGTATACCTGAATTACCACTTCTAACAAGATTTCCAAAGCTTGTGTCTGTATAGGAGTTTTAAGTTTTAATGAGTAACATTAACTCCTTTCCCCTTCCCTGCTCTTCTTAAGTGGGCTGTATACAAGTTAAGCAGGAGTTGCTTTTTCCATTATTACTGTGTTCATTTAAAAGTTTAAGATGCAATTGATTTAGGGGTTTGTATTTTTCTAAATTTCAGTCTACACACAAGTCTACTCTGCCAGTTACCCACTTGGCTACAGATTTAATTTATCCTTTTTCTATTATGACTCTTCAGTAGTTAGACAAGAAGAGGTTTGTCTCCAAAAGCATAACAGCCCCATTCCACTGCAAACCAGACTCAGGAGGCTGAGGGCAGTGAGAGAACCCACACTGGAAAGATGAGACAAGACCTTCAGGTGCTCCACTAAGAGGAAAGATCAGCCTCTATATGACATTTTGTATTATCCGAAAATATTACAAAATACTACAGAAATAGATCTGCTGACTTATTTAGGACACCGTGACCTACTTTAAAAGGTAAATCCCCAAGTATTCCCATTGACATTGCTTAGGTTTTGGGGATGGGTTTTTTGTGGGTGTTTTTTCACTCTTCAAGAAAAATATGTCTATACTACTCAGCAATTAGTAGTCAGACAAACTCTAAGACTCTTAAATACTAGTTCATACACTGCATATATAACATTTTCCTGTAAAAACCTATGTTGTCATATCACAGTTCTTCTTGCTGAGAAAACTTGGCAATAAGGGGATTTTCAGAATTAATCTGAACAGAGTGCACAAACTGATACCCCTCCACAATCCCTGATACAACTATAGCAACTCTCAAAAAAATGTTCTTTTTAAAGCTTTTTCCTGAGCAGCAATTACAAATAGTACCAGATGGTGTATCATTTTGAATGACACACACATGTAGTGACCAGGGTACAACTACCAGTGTTTTACATTAAATCCAAGCTACATTTTTGTCCATAATTTACTTAAATTGGGAAGTACTTGCACTGTATCTTGGAAAACATATTTTGTGTGATTTTTCCAGAGATGACAGTATTTAGTATTTACCTGCTCACATTTAATAAAAAGAAGTCTTCTGTACAAGTGAAAAATTAAGAAGTGCCACTCAAAGGGTTGCACATGTCTGAAAAGCAGTGCCTGGGTATGCTCAGTGAAGACTGGAGCATGTTCACTGTGATTTTTTTAACCCTTTTACAGACATATTTGAGGTACCATATTTCACATCTTTTTTTTCCCTACCCCACCAAAGCGTTCCTGTATTTCAGACACTAGTCACAAGAAGAAGATTTTTGTTTGTCTTAGACCAAAGTCTGAGCGAGTGAATTACACCAGAACACAGAACTCATCACAGAAGGGGACCTTCAGGAAACTCCCTTCATTACCTTCAACTTGCACCAGGGCTGCAAAACTACCTGCCAGCCTTTGAAGAAACGGGCGAAAGGCTTTATGCCTTTATCCCTCTCCCTAATGGAAACACACACTTATTTCACTTTTACGAGCTGGGGAACAGGTGTGCTGCGCAACGAGCAAGGTTTGAAGCATTCACTGCCCTTCTGAGCAAACAGCAACTGCGATTGATAACCCGTTATTAAAACCTGAGGCGAAGCAACACCACTGATACTGTTGTAGACTTCAAGGGTAACTTTCTGCACCTTTTGGTACACAGAAGGGAGTTTTAACATATTAAATATATCAGCGGCAACATACTCTTAGCGAGGAGAAATCCACTGTTCCACCTACGCCCTTCTCTTCACTCCTAATCTTTTTACCTCGTTTCACGAGCCGCAAGACAAAACGCTGTGATATTTCGGGAAATGACAGAAATATTTAACCGGCTGCAGTCCAGCGGATGCACAGAAGGACGGAACGGTGCTTAAAAAATTGCATTCTGGCTCACAGCAGTAAACCCACATTTTCCCCAGGTGCCGGATTAACAAGCACCACTGCAGCCAGAGCACACGAGCTAAGAAGCTCTCACCGGGAAGAGCTCGTGAAGTTGGAATATTTTTGCTTCCCGGGCGCCACAGGGCGTTACAAACCTCACTCCCTCCACGTGGAAAATAAGTTCGGGAGCTCACAGCACTCGGGTCCACCCAGATTTACACGACACCCCCCCCAAGTGCGAGCGGCCGGCTCTCGCCTCCCGTCCGCCCGCAGCCCCAGGGCAGCAAAGCCGCCCCGGAGCTCCAACCCCGGCCCCGCCGCCGGGTCCTACTCACAGTCCAGGTGCTTCTTCTTGGGGCCCATCACCTCGTGGGTCGTCGCCTTGCACACAGCCTTGGCCACGGCCGAGCCGGTCACGCTGTGCTGCGCCGCCGTGATGCGGTCGGTGATCGACTGCCCCGACATCATCGCCGCGGCCCTGCCGGCGGCTCCCCCGCGGTCCCCCCGCAAGGCCGGGGGCGAGCGCAGCCTCCCGGGGGAAGGGCGCCGGCGGCTCCCTCCGGCGGGAGCGCTCGCCGGGCTCCGCCTCAGCGGCTCCTCTCGGCCGCCGCCGCCACGGGGGCTCTTCCCGCTGCTCCGCGCTGCGGCGGCGGCGGTGCTCCCTCGGCTCCCAGCGGTGGCGATCCCCCGGCTCTCGGCGGCGGTGCTCCCCCGGCTCTCGGCGGCGGTGCTCCCCCGGCTCCCGGCGCCGCTCGGCGCTGCCGCTGCTCCTCCCGCGGGTGCGCCCCGGCTTTCCCTTTCACATTTGCGCTCACAGACAAAATGGCGACGGCCGCGGCGTCAGGTGACCGCGCGCCCGCCCCGCTCCCGCCCCACCGCCCCTGAGCGGGGCCGGAGCCCGGCGGGAATGGGGCTGGAGAGGGGCCGGAGGGGGCAGGAGAGGGGCAGGATCCTGGGGGAGTGGGGCCGGAGCCCGACCGGAGCGGGGCCGCCCCTCCCGCCGGGCCTCAGGTGTCCCGCAGGCGGCGGGGACCAGCCCCCCCCAGCCCCAGGTATAGCTCGGGTGCTCCGTGACCCGCCGCCCCCAGAATCACGGAATCAATTAGGTTGGAAAGGGCCTCCGACCTATGACCGAACACCACCGTGTCAACCGAATCATGACACTGAGCGCCTCGTCCAGTCTTTCCTTACATGCCTCCAGGGACGGTGACTCCACTACCTCCCTGGGCAGCCCTTTCCAATGTCCAATCACCCTTCCTGTGAAGGAATTCCTCCTAATGCCCAGCCTAAACCTCCACTGGCACAGCTTGAGACTATGTCCTCTTGGCCTGTCGTTGGTTGCCAACCCTCACCTGGCAACAACCTCCTGTCGAAGTTCCCTGACAGGTCTTTGTTCTATGTGTGGGTGTGACATTAAAAATAAAACCTGCCCGGTTGTCACAGCATGTCCAGCAGTGAGAGAAGCACCAGCGGCAGAGCCTGGGGTTGGGTTGTCAAGGGGTGACAGAGAGAATGATCGAATGGGGCTTGAGATCAGATTTTCAACACAGACTTATACAATGGCCTGTGTTGGAAGGGACCTTGAAGACCACCTGGTTCCACCCCCCTGCCATGGACAGGCACACCCTCCGGTAGACCAGGTTCTACTAGATTTTGGTGGGATGAGTGTTCCTGTTGTGCCCAGCGCAGCAGCATCGGTCTGCAGGGAGGCAGAGGTGTGAAAGGACCTCATGTAGGGAAATTCCCTCGCAGGTTGAGGAGAAAGAATAAAAGCTCCTCAAAAAACTTTTCTCTTGCAGACTTTGATTGCAGAAGCAACATTTGGAAAAAAAGAGCCCAACCTCCTCTGCTGACCCTGTTTCATGGGACTAGAGAATCATTTAGGTTGGAAAAGACCCCTAAGCTCATAGAGTCCAACCATCAACCTGACACTGCCAAGCCCAGCTATGTCTGCAAGCGCCACATCTACATGTCTTTTAAATCCCTCCAGGGATGGCGACTCCACCACTGCCCTGCAGAGCCTGGTCGTGGTCTTGACAACCCTTTTGGTGAAGAATTTTTTTCTTGATATGCAATCTAAACCTCCCCTGGCACAACTTGAGGCCGTTTCTTCTTGTGCTATCACTTTTTACTTGGGAGAAGAGACTGCCCCCCAGCCTGCTACCAAACTGTAGCCGAACCACTGGTGGGTTCTCAACACCTTTGCAGCTACTGATATTCAGCACAGCCCTATAGGGGCTGCCATGGGGAAAACTAAATCCATCCCAGTGAGGAATGGATTGTGAGGAAAAAATTGCAGCATCACCACTACTCAATCAGAACACTCTTCCCAGGCCGTTCCACAGAAGAGTATTTTTTTAACTTCTGCATTTATAGTACATTAATGTAAGTGTGAACACTCATACAAATAAAAGATGGAACACAGCAATGGTTATTTTAGGTTACAACTTTGAAGTAAAACCACAAAAAGTAAGACTAATAAGGAGGCTGTTGAATACGAGTGTAATAAACAAGAATCTAGCAGCTTCTGACAGTCGAGTCATATTTTAGGGTACTGATTAAAGCTCTATTGCTTACATTATCCCTAAAGTGAGATGATCCACAAATATGTGGGCTAGACACACACCCAACCATCTGCTTTTTTTTACACGTATAAAAGTAGTAAAGCAGGAAACATTCCCTAGGTGTACTATGGGCACCTTTTCTCCTTCCACAGTATATAGGGGTTTTGTTCGGGCAGGACCAGGAGGTTTAGCCAATCTGGTGTTAACCAGCCAAGTGGCTTCTGCTAAATTTATATCCCACTACTTCCATGCTCCACTGTCCCACACTGTCAACATAGTCTTTAACAGTCCATCATATCTCTCAATCTTTCAGTATGATTATGGGTGATAGGGGATGTGATATACCCACTCAATGATGTGTTTCTTAGCCCAGGCATTCATGAGATTATTTTGGAAATGAGTCCCATTGTCAGATTCAATTCTTTCTGGGGTACCATGTCACCACAAAATGTGCCTGTCAAGGCCTAGGATGGTGTTTCAGGGTTTACATGGCTTACAGGGTGTATTTCTATGAGGGCAGTTATGGGGAAAATTAACTCCATTCCAGTCTGCCTCGATAAATGTATAAAGAGAACAACAAAGGCAAGCAGGGTCTCTTTCAATACCATTGAAAAGCACAATGACACTGAACAAGTATTAGTGGTCCTATGAACTGGGGTGGGTAATGTTGTGAATGAAGGATTTCTATAGCCCTAAGGGCATAAATGCATTAAAACATGGTCACTGCTATTAAAATATTGAACATTTCCTGTGCTGGAAAAAGTTACAAACTCTTTAGTCGGGCTGGCAGCAGGCAGTTTCCCGCTGCATTATTTTTGTTTTAAGGCTTGTAGTTTCTGGGAAATAAAGATCTTGAATCTTCAAAGCCTGAGGAAACATCAAAACAGTAAGAAAAGAAGAGATGGAAAGATTAAATACACAATACATATGTCTACATCTCTTGGGGCCTGTCTAAACAGGGAAGCTGTTTTGCAATAAAGGAGAGTATGAGCTGAAGCACAGTGGCTATTCTGTGCTACCTCCCCCCCCAGTAGCGACTCACTGATTTTATTCCATATTAGGAAGCCTAAATTTCACATAAAATGAGTTGAGTTTTTCCCATTATCATGGCTCTGTCTTTACTTGATGTGCTAGTCAGGCCCAAATATGAGTTCAAATGTCCCTCTTCAGTCAGTGCATTGACTTGCTCTGGGTTCAAGCCATCCTGTGCACAGCATGGATATGCTGCAGGTAGAATCACAGAATCATTTAGGTTGGAAAGACCTTTAAGATCATTAAGTCCAACCACTAAGCCAGCACTGCCAAGTTCACCACTAAACCATGTCCCTAAGTGCCACTCTACATATCTTTTAAATACCTTAAGGGATAGTGACTTCACCACTGCCCTGGGCAGCATGTTCCAATGCTTGACAACCCTTTTGGTGAAGAAATTTTTCCTGATATCCAGTCTAAATCTCGCCTGACACAACTTGGGGCTATTTCCTCTTGTCCTGCCCCTTGTTACTTAGTAGGAGAGACTGCCCTTCAGTCTAATGGAACAAGTCTTGCTCTTGGCCACTCTCCTGCACCTATGTTTTAGTTCCTTTTTGTAAAGATGAAAGCTGGAAATTGTATGTGCAGTTTACCTCTCATTCATTTTGCTGCCCTCTGTTTACTGTAGGGCAGGTAATGAGGGAATCATAGTCCAGGCATGGATGCACATAAATAGTGCTTGGGGGGTAGTGTTAGTGGAGGGAACGGATGTTTCTGGGCTTCTGCCATGACTGAATGACACAGATGGTTTTCCAGGGAAATGAGTATTTTAGTAATGAGTAGTGAATATGCTTCGGGCTGACTGCACCTACAGCCCTGGGAATGCAAACAGTTCAGCAGCAGGTTTGTCAATAAATACCATCTGCTCAACAGCACTGAGTCCAAAATATTGCAGAACCTACCTTACTGGTGGCTGTTGTTTTGCTGATAGAGTTGAGATAAAAATCTTTACTTTTTTTTTTTTGTAAATAATGTGATTGTGATCTAAAGTTATAAAATTAAATTTAATCAGACTTGTTCAATCCCAATTTAAACTCAGGAGAGTTAAACTGTTGTCATTAGCATTTTTTCTGGTGGCCAGTAAGACATCTGAATGGAAGGGTGAGGGGTAAGCAAAGCTGCTTCTCTCACAGTTCAGGCCACTGAGGTGTCTGAGGAACACCTTGATTCCACAATAGCCTGCAAGGAAAGGAAACACAACTCCCAAGCAGCTGTGGCAGTGGAAGAGACAGAGTTCCTGGGGGCTCAGTGCTGATTATCTGACCCAGCACTCCAGTCAATGAGTGAATCCCTGCCCCAGCCTTTCTCCCTTCTGGGGCACCAAGAGTCCCTTCTGCTTGGCTCCCTGTTTTCCACGAGTCTTGCCAAAGTGGAGCGGCTTGGGGATCTTTATTACTGTCAGGTGTGGTTGAAATTGGCTACTGGATGTGGAGGTTTCTGGGAGAGAAACAAGTCATCAGCATCATCTAAAAAGCCAGAGTGAGTTTCAGTGTTAGTTAACTAATTCTTATCTGAACAGAGACACGAGAGAAAAAAGCTCCACATATTGTTGAACAACTTGGATTTATGGGCACCATATTCTGACAGCCTCCTTTAAAGGTCTTTATTCTCTTTGAGGTGTAAGATGTTGATAAGAAGTTGAGCTTCAGAACTGGGTCTCTCTACAGTTGAATTCATCCAAACTTTGCATAGCTGCAAAAATGAGAAGATCACATCATGACACCCTTCCTCCAGGACCTCAACTCAATAGGTGCTGTATTGTGATCAGGTTTGCTTCAGGGCTGGTTTTGGAGCCCACAAGATGAAAAAATTGGACACAATCCCTGTGACCTTTAAGCTCCTTTCCCAAGAGCCCTGCAGACATGAAATTTTTGCTCAACAATGTAGGACTGCTAAAAGCCACATGTTGGTTTTCTCCTCTCCTGTCACACAAGGGTAGGTCACGCTTCCTCTGCCCCTTCCTTCCATCCAGCCCCCTCCGAGGAGCAGTGGCCTGGGCAGGGCTTGGCACTGGGAGCCCTCCCTCCGGCTCTCGGCCATCTCCAACTTCTGCCTCTCAAACCTCACTGCTGGTGAAGTTTGAACTTTTGAATTGCTGACTTTGCATAGAGAAGGGAGAAAAGAAAGAGGACAAGAAAGAAGAGGAAGGAAAAGCTAATCTGGAGTTATGCCACAATTACAAAAGTGCTGGGAGGCAGAAAGGCAGGAGTCCTGTGGCTCCCACTGCAGCAGCTGGCTGCCGTTCCTGCCCCTAGGCTCATTGTGTTCCCTGCAGGTGTATGGCTGTCAATAACAACATATTTGAGAAGATTTCTGCTTTATTTCTAAAGTACTTCCCTGTAAAAGTGTTTCTGTTTGGAGAAGAAGATGTTCTGGTTCTTACTGATCATTCAGCCAAGGGTCATGGAAGTCCCCTTTCTCTGACTTCTCTACTTGACATTACAATTCAGTATTGTTTTTTAAAGAGAAAGAAAAATAAATACTACAATATTATGTAATTGGTGTAATATAATTACTTCAACCTGTCCTGGTTTGGTCTGTTACTTTTTAAGTAGGTTTATGAGAAGGGTTTTTAAAAGCAGGAGCTGAGTGAGGGATCTCGTAAAAATTCAGGATCCAAAGTTTAGTCTTGGAACATTAGTCTTGGTTTATGGGGGGAGGGCTCTGTTCTGGTTTTTGGACTGTCCCAGGACAAGCCTTGTTTATTTTACAGAATCCTGTATGTGTATGTGTGTATCTACATATGAGCAGTTTTGACATGGACAGTCACTGCTGTTTGTTAGCAGACACCTAATGAAATGTGATTGTCACCTGAGGAAATGGCATTGCTAGCCCTGCTCCAAACATTTCAGAGGGTATGGGTTGACAGCAGGCCAATGTATTCGTCCATTGTTTCCGTCACCTTGGAACTCATTTCAGGGGCCTTTCTGTGAGGCTAAGATGTCAGAATGCTAAGACAAGGTGTGATGTAGATGCTGCAGCTGTATGCCTGAGGCTGTAACCAGTGATGTTTTGGAAACACCAGAGGTTGCTGCTTGGAGGGCTCTAGATCAGGAGCAGGAGAGGCATTCCCTGCTCTAACACTAATCATTTTAACCTCAGGCTCAATAAACACTGGAGAAGCAAGAAAGCTAAAATCATCAGCCTAATGAAATTATACAAATTGTGGACCAAACTGGATTTGCAATGTTTCTATCCCTGTCAAGGAAAAGGAGCATACCTGACTTGGGGAAGAAGGATTTGGGGGGGGCTAGGGGATGCTGATGGGGCTGCACCATGGCAACGGAGGAAGGAGACAGCACAGCCTCCAAAAAAATATAACACTGCCAATAAAAAACAATCTTGTATTAAAATCAATTTAAAGCATTCCTGGAAATCGTGGCCCAATGGGCATTAGTTTCATGCCAAATAAATAACTGGGAACAAAAAATGACAATAAACGTGGGACACGTGGCTAAGCAGAAATAAATAGGGACAAAGGTGCAGATGTTTATAAAGGAAAACCTTCCATCTCAAAACATAAAATTCCTTGAGTGTGTCAGTGAAATGGAAGATAAGGGCAAACCAGCACATACATTTTATCTAGAAAAAAAAGGCACGGACAAAGGAGTTAAGGCACTTGTGAGATGCCCTCAAGGCATCTCGCTGTATTACTAAGTGTTCACAAACCTCTGAAAAGCTGATCCTGACAGGGAGAAATAGAATTAGATGCAAACAGTAGAGTTTCAAGTGTTTTGAAACCGAAATGCTTATTCGCATTGCCTGTCCTTGCTGATGGAATGAGCACCAAGTCAATGCCGTTGAAACACAGTGGTTTCAAAATCATCCAGGTGACGGATTTTTTTATTTTTATTTTTTTATGCAGGAATAAATACTTTTACACAAATTAAAATAAACCAAATCAAGATAAACGAATTTAGCACGTAGCACAAGCACTAAGAATTTAACCAAAACTGGGGCATTTATGGAGATAGCTGAGAACCTCTAGAGACAGATAAGGGGCTGGTCAGAGTGGGGGAAGGAGCCTGAGCTGGTGCTGCAGCAGGTACTGTTGGGTGGGATGGGGTAAGGTGTCTCCCACCATACAAAACCTGCCTTTCCCATTTGTCCTTTTGTCGGGAAACACTGGATGTAACAAGCAGTCCCATGTGCCACAGAACTAATAAATAAACTAGTAAATAATTTTCTGTGGGTTTATGCCTGGGGACTGACTGCATTCTCCAAGGCTGCAGCACAACTCTGCTGCTTAAAAGACATGAGAGAAGCCACACATTGTGAATGTTCCAACCACAGGAAAAGCTTTAACGGGAGTTCACGCTTTATTAAACACCAGCAAATCCACATGAGAGAGAAACCTCGACTAAAGAGTGGATTTTCTGGTGTCTAATAAGCCACCGACTCCCATTAAAGTTCTTTCCCAGGGTTTAATTCATTCTCTTGCCTCTTTTTTTTCTCAGCCTGATTACCTGCTCTCAGAAAATTTGCAAGACCTTAATATTTTCCAGACATTCACTCCTTTGAGAGTAAGATGGGCAGTGGGCTCAAGGATTACTGGGGAGGGGTTGGATGGAGTGTGATCTTACAGGAAAACATGTTGAAAATAAGATCCCATCAGCTTGGCAGGGATGGGAGAAGCTGCTGTGCTGACCATGCAGATGACAGAGCTGAACATGGTATTTTTAGAAAGTCAGCCAAGCAGACAGTGCCATGTCCCTTTCTGCACTCTTCCCTTCTTTTTACACAAGCCATCATCATCCCAGAGGTGACAACGCGTGTACAAAATATCGGCTGCAAAATAGCTGGTTCTCCAACTACACCATCATGTCTATTCAACATCATCCCTTTTCCCATGTGTCTCACCATCCCTATGCCCTTAAATGTCACAGCACAACTGCAATCCTTGTTTTGCAAGGGTTCCCCTTCTGTGTATAAAATTAATCAGCAAAACCGGAAAGAGAATATTGGCAAACCCTAATAAATCCCCACTTCTGACAGCTTTTTTCTCTGCTGAATGCAAGTGTGGGATTTACTATGCAAGTACACACACTTTGTTAGTGATGGATGAGGCTTCCATTCCTCACACAGCAATGGGGTTGGTGTTACAGGGTGATGCAGTCGGAGGCACTGGAGGGAACTGGGCTCTGCAGTGTCATGAAAAAGGGGTCTTTGTCTGCAGGTGTCCCTGTGCCCAGCAGAAGATGTGCCAGAGAAGATGATGGTGGTTTCTGTGTCCCCTCTTGCATCCTTGGGAAAGCCACAGTGTCCCTGCAAGGGGGGAGCAGCAAAACCCCACTCAAGACCAGCCAGCATGAGCATGGCCACGGCAGGGCTACCTGTGAATGGAGTTCGTGAAGGAAAAGGCATCACTTTCTCCTCCAGGAGAAGCTGAGAAGGCCATGGGGCTGTGGGAGGGTTGCAGAGGCTGCCAGGCAGCTGGAGTGCCATCAGCTGAGCCCACCTGCACAGCAGTGCCTCCTGCCACTGGACCAGGGTGGGTGCAGAGCTGGTGTCCAACAGACAGCGGGTTGTGGGTTTGGATTGGGGGCAACCGACTAACCCCAGACCAAGATTAGCTGTGAGGGGCACTGTGTTCCCCTCCATAGATGGGTGTCACCGTGTCTGGCGCCTGGGAACACCACCCTCCTCAAGGTGTGTGGGGAACTGTCCAGCGACTGCAGAAGCCCCCATGTCACTGGGTGAAAACAACTGCATTGACATGGACAGCTGTCTGCCTGCCTCAGAAGGTAAAACATGGTAAAAATAACGAGAACGGGGACTGCAAAACTTCTTGCATGCAAAACTGATAGTGCTGGGAAGCAGAGTCATGGAGCAGATGGCTGTGGTGTGGCTTGGGGCCCTTCCACCTTAAAGTGTCTGGGTGTTGCCAGGTTCCCACCCTGTGGCTGGAGCATCCGAGCTCAGAGCAGCCCTGTGCCTGGGCATGGCCAGATACTGCTGGTTATCTCTCTGTGACAAGGAGCCCAAGGCACTGGAGGGGAGATATTTATACCAAGGCATTTCCAGCTCATTCAGTGCTCACACTTCTGTCTTGCTGTGTCCCAGAATGCTGCAACAGCAGCACTGGCACTGCTGGTGGTGAGGATCTGCAGGGTTGGTGTCACCAGCCCCATCCCAGTGCAGCAGCAGTGGCTGGTATGTTGGTACACACTTCTGGCAAACCAAAACCCATGGCCAATATTGCAATAAATCCCACAGGCAACATATCTGCCACCAGGCAGCCCTGCACAGGAGGAGGTGACAGGGAAAAACAGGCATTTTCCTCTCCCCTTCCCAGCCTGTTGGCTCAGTCAGCACAGCGAGCTGCTGGGATGGGCACAGACTCCCAAGACTTGGTGTGCTCAGGCACAGCAGGGTAGGCACTGGGCAGCCAGGCAGACACAGAAATGGGAACTCTGGTATTCCTGCAGGAATGGTGCAGCTCCAGGCTGGCCCCCACATGCCTCTGCGTCCCGTGTGAGAGACAGATGTCTTCTGCTTCTTGAGAATATATACATATATGAGTCCTCAAGCTATGAGTATATGCATTATAGAGATAAAAATCTTTTATACAGGTAGAGGTGTCTTTGTTTTTCAATTCCAGTACATACTATTTCACTGGCAGCTCCTCAGGGCTGGGAGTTTCTCAGGTGGGTTGTGAAGTGAAGAATGAGCACATGGGGAAGGTGTCTGACAGCATGAGGCATGGGGAGGAGAAGGTGAGCCCTGCATGCCAGCTGTCCCTGAGCCTCTCCTGTGTGTCTAACTTGGTGTTACAGAAGAGCAACCCACACTGGAAATCCTGTCTTACTTTGGTAAATCCAAGAGTCAGGTTGCTTGGTGTTGGCAGCAGCAGACTGGATCTCATGGATCTTGGCAGTGGGCACTGCAGGGCTAGGAACAGGCAACTACTGGCAGTGACTTCTACAGTCAATTTAGCATCAGCCAAAACAGCACATGGACTGATTTCATTACCAACCAGTTGATGAAAAATGCTCTTTTGTGAAAAGAAATCCAGGTGGATTTCTTAAACTTGAGGGCGTAAGTCCTGGATTTCCCCTCCATTTTGTACAAGGCTCCACAAGTTACTGCTGGACTTGTTTCCCTCTGCCATGGGCACGTATAGGTGAGCAGAGAGCAAGAGGAATATAGCTGAACTTCATCAACTTTAGTACCATCCTGAACAAAATGTGGCCTGTGGGAACAGCATTTTGTTTATTTTTCTAAAAAACGCCGTCTTCAGCACTGAGGCATAATATCTATTTGGAGATTTCCATGAAAATGACCCCAAACAACAGCTTGAGATCAACCACTTCCCTCTGAAAGGTTTCACAAGACGAGATGGAAGATCAGTCTTTAAGGCAGCAGCAGTAACTGTTCCTCTTCTCTGCCTTGACAGCAGCAGAGGTTGATTTTGGGGTTACTTGCGGCCTCAGGTCTTGGCACTGTCTCTCTCTCCCCTATGACTTTGCCTTGTGATGCTTCCTGAAGCTGGTGTTGCAGATGGGGTGACACCTTTCACTTGTAAGAGAAAAGTAGTAATATATTTATTGAGATAAACCAGTGATTTAACCAAGTTTGATGGTAAATGTAACAGTGGTTTAATAAGATTCAATGGCAAGGTATGCTTGATTATTAGCTGCATAGAGGACAGATCAACCAAAAGTGTCAGGGAGAGCCTCCCAGTGAGACATGAGGTTTAGGAAGGACTGACTTGTGTTCTAGACTCCTTTCTCAGAGGAGTTTGGGTGCACTGGGATGCAGATTTAGTCCCAGGCTTGGTCAACAGTTTATGTCTAAAGGACTGTATGCACACAACCAACCCTTCACATCACTTAGGTAAGATTTCCAAGTTTCAGCACACTTATTCCCAATTCACTTACCAAGTATCTGATGTGATAAGGATTCTCTCAGCCTTGAGGAATAACCTTGAGAGGTGTCCCCACTCAAGGGCAGCTCTTATCCCGCAGCCCACTGCTGTGCAGGAGAACTCAACAAGCCCTGGGCTGCCCACTATTTATGGAGTAAGATGATTGACTTATGCTCATATTTACATACCAGCCGTATTTTGGTTGGCACATGCTCAACTAGCCCTCAGCTGTTGAGCAAGACTTATGACCTTTAGCTATTGCGTTGTTATCTGTCCTCCCGGAGTCCAAAACCATCACAACCACCACCAGGGGCTATTGCTTAAGCAGAAAGGGGGGAGCACACAACCATGGCTGGTTATTCAAAAAAAGCAACCACAGCACTAAGTAGATCCCACAGCAACTGAAAGCCTTTATGGGGGCCATTTGCTAGCACCAAGCGCCTTCTTTCACCAAAAGAGTTTCCCTTTTGTCTCCCCTTCCCTGTTTGGGGTGAACATCAGATAAGGGTTGTCTCTAGACCTTTTGAAGGACAGCTATTTGCATGCTTTCCAAGCCAAAATAAAAGGTAGTGTTTTGGGATGTGGAAGTTGTATTCCCCAGAGCTCCCACCCACTCAGCCACAGATGTCCTTGGACACCTTGTGCCCATCCTAAAACTGCCGCCAACCTCCCACCAAAGTGAGATTGAATTTGCTGGAGGCTCCTGGGCTGTAATTTCACTGTGGAAGCAGCAGGCAGGCATTGGGCACAGCAGGGCAGGGTTTGCTTTCTGCCTTGTGCTGTCTCACCCTGTGCCTTGTAGCTTTCCTTGCTGGGTTTGTCCCCGCCTGCCCTGCCCTTGGCCCTTTGTACCGGGAGGGCTGGTGTGGAGGGGAAGCAAGCACCTCCCTGGGGAAGCGGCCAGATTGCAGTTTGACAAACAGGTTGCTCAACCCTGGGTTGGAGTTACTGATCCCATCTCACACTGACCCGCTGCTCAGCAGCACCAGGAAACCTTTGCGTCAACGTTTTCCAGGCAGAGGACTCCACTTGGCTGCAGTGCAAGTGTCAGAGCTGTCAGAGCTATCAGAGAAATCTGATTTTTAAGTATTTTCTAGCCATTCAGAATTCAAAGGATATTGTGAAAGCACATCCCAACAGCTGCTAAGATACAATACTTGTAGGCAAGGCTTCCAGCGGAAAGTGATTTTTAGTTCCTCTTCCTGGCACTGCAGGTTTCCCTCTCCCAGGTACAAGGCTGGGAATTTCACTTGGATGCAGGCAGCTGAGTGTATTTTCCTCATGATCCAGATAGCAAAAGGAGCTTGCTTGGGGCTTCCAAGCAAAAGCAACAGCTTACGGATTTGTCAAACAAAGCCAACGCTCTCATACTGGACCTGGTGGGCACAGACTGAGCCTTTCCTCAGCAGAAGGACCTCAGGGGTTTCCTTGTGCCACAGAGCTCCTTGAACATGCTGCTTCCACGGGAAGCAGGATCATAGGCACCCATAGCAAAAATAATCCTGATAAACACAAGATGCAATTCAGAGCCCTTTCCTCTTTCTGATGGTAGACTTTGGATACAGGCTGGGACATGCCTGCTTCTTTGCCTGTAGAGGTTGTTTTCCTTATGTGTCTTGGAGCAGCTTGGGGACCTGGTAGTATGGGTCAGGCTCTGTTCTCTGGGACAACAAAAAGGTCCTGAGGGTGAGCCTGGCAGTGTCTGCCTCCCCCAGGGAAGCACAAGTCAGAGAGTTAAAGAGTGATGAAAGATCTAAGGCACGATGCTTCGCTGCCTTACCTGGCACACTCACTGCTATAGAGTAATGCAGTACAGGTGCAGTTCTGAATAGGAACATCTCTTTCTAGAAAAGGTACAGACTTTGTACTGGCCTGTATACGTGAGGTTTGGGGCTGTTCACCTACTTAAGCTTTTCTGTGCAGCGTCTCGTCTGCAGGATTGAAACAAACCTCATGGATATAGCTGCTCTTCTCTTTGCTTCCAACTCCTGCACATCTGTTTCTCACCTCCTCCCAATACGAACCAGCCACTATACATGCTCCTTCCTCTGTTTTCAGTGAACTGTGGTCAGAAAACTTAGCAAGAGCTCCTTAGGAGGATTAACATTATGGTGCCAATGGAAAAGAATGGTGCTTTTGCTGTGTTTTTGTCTGTTTTTGCAGCCACAAATGTACAGAGAACCAACCGTATCTGATGGAATAACACCAAAACACCCCTTTCTCCCAACTCCATCCAGAGAGGTTGGAGGTAAACAACAATGTTCAAGAACTTTTTGAGCCAGTCCAGCAGTGGATTGTGGAGGGAGTAACAGTGTGGGCACTGGTGAGAGAAGCACAGGGAGAGGGGCAAGTCTGCAGCAGAAATAAAGCTATTTGCTAAGCTTTGTGTATCATTTAACAGTCAGAGCTGTTTAGAGAAAATCAGAGTCTGAAGAGGTGTATGGTTGTTAAAAATGTGCGCTTTTTTTGCTATATATATGACATTTCTGGAGTTATTCCAAATTTTAATTTGGTGCAAAAGTCAGATTCTGGGTCTGCTGATTGAGAAAATCCATCTTTATTTTGTCTCCCTGTCATTTTGTCTTTACGTGTAATGCAAGTTTGCTCTTGAGCTGTCTCTGCTGCTCTGCTCAGCTCTGCCTGGGAAGAGCCAGGGCCCCCCCTCACCATCCTCCTCTGCATGAGCACATTCCTTGTGCTGACCAGGCAGAACAGGACGGATTTCCTCCGGTGCCATTTCCTGATGATTTCTGACTAACTGTGGAGGAAGTTAAACCAAAGAAATGATGAATCTTCTGGTTTTTTATTTTAAAAACACTTTTAAAAAGACATCTTTTATTTTTGAACTGTAAACAGCCTGCCTGCTGTTCCACCACCCGCCTTTTCTTCATGGATAAAATATATACCAAAGGCCAGATACATTTTCTGCTGGGAAGCCCTTACCCTTTTGGGGGAGCTCCATTTGCCACTGTCAGTATATTGGGCTTGCTCAGTGCTTTGAATGAATATACCCTAAGGTGTGACTGACAAAGGGCTACCTGCTCCTATGGCCAAGGGCATATCTCTCAGCCTCTGGATTTTTGGGGCCCCAAGGTGCCTGGGCACAGCTCTGTGAGTGTCAGGCTGCTTGACAGGAGAAGCAGCAGCAGAAGGAGGTGGGAGACAATTGATCTGTCCCTCCAGCTCTCCTGGGACTGCCTGCACCAGGTCAGAGCCATGATGGAATAGTGTAGTCCATGGTCAGGTATCTCCTAAGGCCATTCAGTTTTGAAGAGGAACAGCTCAGTGTCTCTGAAACTCCTGCTGTCCAGGAGGG
Source organism: Neopelma chrysocephalum (assembly GCF_003984885.1). NCBI lineage: Eukaryota > Metazoa > Chordata > Aves > Passeriformes > Pipridae > Neopelma > Neopelma chrysocephalum. The sequence continues at coordinate 1,606,366 of NW_020897733.1, forward strand.
ATCTTAGCTGAATGCCTCAGCAGTGGTGGCACCCAAGCCCCACTAGGGCTCCTTTTGGAAACTTTTTCCCTTTGCCTGGTAAGCCTGGCTGCTTCCCAAAAGCTACATTAATAGTAAACAGAGAGACCAAAGAGTTACGGAGACCTCAGGGATTTTGTGAATCTCTGTATTGCTCAATCCTCCAGCTCTCTCTGTAGAGGAATTTTCTCTCTCAGGCTGTACAAAAGGTTGCACTTAAAGCTTGTCCTGTACTTTGATCTGGAAACCTAAAGGCAAAAGCTGTATTTGCCTTCTAGCACCTCCTCAAGCACTTGTAGACTCCCGCCAGTGTTACCTCCATTTGATGTCTTGCCTTTTCCATTGTTGGAAATGCTCTATGCCTTCCCAGAGAAAACCAAGGTGCTGGCAGAGCAATATTCTCCTGGAGTATGTGTCAGAATGAATGCTTTATGGGAGGGATCTGCAGTTTTTCCCTTGTGGGGAAAAATACGGAGCAGGTCTCCCCCCTCTCTATGTGCTGCTTATGTGGGGAAGGACACTAAGAAATGACAGCTGCATTAGCAAAACCAAGCATCTGAAGATAATGGCATAGTCAGAGGCACTTCCAAGGAACTGAGCTCCTGGACAAAAAACTGGGCATTTTTTGATGAAGAAACAGACTGAACTGCAAGAGCCACCACAAACACATGCAAGGAAAGCAACCCCAAACTGCACTTAGCTTGAAAGACCTCAGTGAGAGCCCACCAGAGAACAAGGGCTTTTCAGGCTCTTACACAGTGATGGATTTACCAATGCTGAGATCCCCAAGCTGTCAGAGCAGTGTGTTGGGGCCGTATAACAATGAGCTTATGCTAAAATCGGATGTGAAAGGAAAATCAAATATCAAAGTAGAACAAAACAGGACAGTGAATGAAAGGTTGGGTCGCTCCCTGCTTGGTCCTGCATTACAACAGGGCCTGGGATCAGCTCCCCAGGTGGGGAGGGGCCGAGCCTCTGCCAGCTGCATCCTTTGTTTGCGCTGGATGTGGTACCCTGGCGCCCAGTGTGCTCCCATAAATATGTATAACCACAGAGCCAAGTCCCTCTACGGTCCCTTCCCTAAACAACTGGAAGAGGAGCTTTAGATGCTGTTTGATGGGGAAATGCAGATCTTTAGACCTGTCAAAACACAGCAGGCAGCCTGCACTAGTTGCTGGCAAAAGCTCAGGACTAAGACCCCACAAATTCAGTGTTGTCTCTGCTGCTGCCACTGGCCTCGGGGGAGTCACTGTCCTGCAAAGCCCACATGAAAAATCAGAAATAAAATATGAGTCCTTTGCCAAAGCTCTTAGAGATCTCCTGGAGGTAAATGAGATGTCACCACTGTGGCCCAAGACCTGTATCCTTGAGTTAATAAAGTCCCCAGTGTAGGCAGGATTACACAGGAATGCCCATTTTTAAGGCGATGCTCTATTGAGCATCTCTGGCTAAAAACCACTAAAGCAATGGCACTCTTAACCTAAAGAGCGGAAGAAACAAAAATCACTGGGGCAATAGGTTGGATATTAGGAAAAGGTTCTTCACTTGGAGAGTGATTGGGCACTGGAACAGGCTCCCTAGGGAAGTGGTCATGACACCAAGCCTGCCAGAGTTCAGGAAGTGTTTGGACAACACTCTCAGGCACATGGTGGGATTCTCAGGGCTTGTGGGTCTCTTCTGACTCAAGGTATATTGTATGCTTCTACGACAGGGAATTACTGCCTTTTTGGATGGGTTGATGTTTCACACCCCGTGAATATAATCTGGTTTGGGGACCTGGCTGGCCGCTTTGTGGCTTTTTGCTTCAGAGAAGTATTTGATGTGGTTTGAAACTGCAGATGTGATTAGAGGGGCCAACTTCTACCAAGTGCCTACACAGCCAGACTTTTTTCTGACAGCTTTTTCACCTTATTATTGTTGTTGTCCAATCACCAAAGTACTTTGCATGGAGGTGTGAGAAGTCCGAGCGCTTCCTGGCTCACTCCATGGTGGCAGGGGTGATGGTGGCTTTGGCATGGTTGGTTCCCTCAGAGGCTCTGGGAGCTGGTGCAGCAGAGGGAGGCCACTTTTCTGGGAAGTGCTCCCTGATGAAAGGGCCATTCCCATCTCTGCTGGGCAGAGGACATGGAAGCAGCTGTGAATCAGCAGTCAGACTTTATCTGACCTTTTATCTGTCTGACCTGCCCTCCCTACAAGACTGAACACAAAATGTCACGCAGTTCCCTTCTATCAAGCCTACAGACAAAGGTTTATCTAAATTACACGTGTCTGTGTGTCTTGAGTCATGCAGCCAATTTTCCATCAGTGGCTCTCTAAGCACTACATGTCCCTTGATCCACCACAATGGGTATCCAGCCAGGATTACAAAGCATGCAGATCCAAAAGTGACATTAGCCTGAAGCAATAAATAAACTGTTTCCAAACTACCTGTCTTGTTAGCAGCAAGACTTGCTCAGCTCTGCTCCCGTGAATGGCCTCATTTCATCTTCCAAATCCCAAGATGTGCACGTTGAAAGGATCCCACATCCCCAGCTTGCTGCACGTGGAAATTATATTAACAGGAACTACACTCCTCAGCACAGAGCAATTAAAGGATCAGGTTAAATAACAACTAGTCTTTGTATCCAAGCCCAGAGCATGTGCTAAACAAATTTGTGCTTGTGGTCTACATCACTGATCAGTGAGTGGCTGTGGCTGTGGCAGGGATATTGTCAGGAGTTGGGGCTGGGGGACTGCAGCTTACCCCAGCCCCAGGGGGATGCAGACATGAGTCCAAGTCACAACTTCATAGTTCTTCATTATTCTGCAAATAATCTCCCTGATACACAGGCGCATGACATTTCTTTGCAAATTTGTTTGAATTTGCATCCAAATAATTTATATGAATGAGTCACTGCCTAATAAGAGATTTAAAAAATGGAAAAAACATTAAATGAAAAATGTGAAAGTTTTCCCCTTTGCTTATCAAAATAATTAAAGATTACAGCTACCTTTTATATTAATTTATTAGAAAAAAGATACAGTTTAATGTGCAAATATATACACCAAACATTACAATGAAACATGAGGAAGGCGAGCCCCTTCCCTCTAGCAATGACTAACTCCTTCATAACAGAGATGACTGTTTAATGCTTCCCCACAGATTTACAAATACAAAAAAATGTATAATGCTTCCTTTGCACAAGACAAAAGTTTATTTTTATTTGAAAAAAAATATTTCTGGCTTTGACATGGCAAAAGTCTGCTATTTTGGTGGCTTTTGTTTTTTTTTTAAACCTGAGCAAGTTTTGCAGAACAGGGGGACAAAGGGGAGGCATTGCCCTGTGCTTCGTTCGCATCACAGCATCTGATGGTCTTTGAATTACTAAACCACTGAATCACTTCAAGTGAATGCAACTCCAAAATCTACATCTATGATGTAGTTAGTGACAGAGAAAAAAGCAGGCACTACCATTGGCAAAAATGAGCTGGCCAAACACACCTGGCTCCAGTTAAATGGCTGTTGACATTTCTCAGGTTCATATCTGTCAGCAAGGACATTAATGCTGCCTCCTGTAATAAAGGAATTATAAATGTAAAATGCAGTTTAGTCCAAAAAGCAAATGAGTTGTGGATCCTGCTATGCCTTGCTCAAACGTGTGGTCATTGAAGGAGTGCAGAGTGAGGCCATATTAAACCCATCAGTGGGTGAAACCAGATGAGGGCCTCCACAATAACCACAGGACTCAAAGCCTTGAGCTTGGTTATTTTCCACATCATCCTGCAACCAAGCTTCATCTGGCAACTCCACAGGGTGACATTTCCAATTAAACAAAAACTACTCTGCTTGTTTAGAGCTTCTCTCCATTTTAAATGAGAAGCCCCAGCAGTGCTGGAGAAGGCACTACAAGTCCTGAGCTGGGCAATGCCAGTTCCCCCAGAAGACAAGAGTTTCCTAAGGGACCACTGGCCATCCCATGCTCATTTAGGTGCAGAGCCTCTCTCTGCATCAGCTCTCGTGACACTTCTGAAAAAAATACATACAAATAACAGATCCATGGCAAAAAGAAGACACCACCAGGAGTGTGCCTGGCTGGCCCCAGAGCCGTGGCGAACCGAGGGCTCTGGCCTGGGCTATGCTTTCAGACACGACAGTGTCAAAAGCTGACTGAGTTTTCAGGTTTTCCTTCCTCTTTGGCCAAGGGATTGGGATTTAAGAACAGACTTAACTAAACAGTGGCTCCTTTTTGCTCTGTAACACCCCTCCTCTCCCACCGGTTGGCTCTGTGGGTACTGGCCCACAGGTTTGTCATCGTGTATTAGAGCAAGGGCTGCTGTGGCTCCATTCACACCCAAATCCTTAGGGATAGGGTGGCCTCAGCAGATTTGGCCTTTGTCATCTTCCTACCATCCTCCTCCTCTTTACCTTCTTTGAAGTATTGTGGAATTTGACCAAAACAATAGAAAAAAAAAGCCTTGGGGGAAGACTGCTCTGCTTTTGGATTTTTTTTGTTGGATATTTTTAATTTCTCCTGTTTCATGTATTGTACTGGCACAAGAATGCATGTCACAGATCCTGGAGCAGAGGGTAAAAACAGACCTTACATGACAATTTGAATAAACCCTCAAACTTAGCTTCTAGTTAAAAAGAGAAAGTGAGAAACCAGTGAGCAGCATTTGATCAAGATAAGAGGGCGGTGGGGGCAAGCAGGGGACACAGGAAGTTGAAAGGGGCCATTCTGATCTAAGGACTGTCCTTGCCAAGGTATATGCTTATGTCCTTTTAGGGGAACAAAAATACCAAGAGAGCTCTTTTTTCTTTCTGTTAGCCAGGTTTGTTGAAATTTAAATATTTTTACAATAAACTAGAATAACAAGTGAGTCAGTTGTCTCCACTAACTCAGTGTTTTTCCTCTTCAGAAAATTTTCTGACAGCATGAAAAGAAACACTCCAGTCAAACACGATCTGATCTGTATGCAGTGCTGATCCGCATCGGAGGCCGCCCTGACATCACTCCACAATCCAGGATCTGCAGTAGCAGGACACAACTTTACCTGCCCTCTGTGGAGATTTTCTGTCCCTAACGTAAGACACTGATCTTTTAACCCCTTCAGTACGTCATCGTACACCAAGAGCTTTCAGTGATGCGTTATTTGTACACCCTGAAAGAAAGGTAATTCTTTTGAGCAGAAAGTCAAAGGTCTCAGTATCTGTGGCCCTTCTATGCTTCCCTCTCTCTGACACCTCTGTGGAGGTGCAGATCTCCACTGCCCTTGTTGCAATACCACTCCCAGGGCACAGTTGCTCACAGCTCTGCTAAATCAGTTTGAGGACAAACCCCTGGGTTTTAACAAACTAAATTTCACACCAGACAGACAAGATGTATACAGAAAAGTTGGAATTATTTTCAAAATTTTTGTGAACATCAACTTTCACTTTAGAGCTTCGGTGAGGGGGCGAGGAGGAGCAGAGTATGGGGGAACAGCAGGTCAGCCATCTGTAGGATTAACCCCTGTTTTCCAAGCAGCTCTGGTCTGGGACACTTGGTGCCTGCAGGCCTGGGTGCCCAGTTTGCCCCAGAGTCAATAAAGGCGCTGGTGAACCTTTTTCTTGCAGGGCAAGCTAATGAGAGCCTGGTCACCACAGATCCCCAGGGTTTGGGCTAAAGAAGCAGTAAGACTTGCAAGCCCTTCAGCTCTCTTGAGGTAGGAGGAAAACTGTGTTTCTGTTGGCTATGCTGCCTCTCCCACAGGACGTGAGACTGGGCCACATCTCTCAGCCTCCCAGAGTGCCCAAATGGTTGGAGCAGAATGAGTGCAGAGGAGGAAGTTGAGTCGGAGCCTTGAAATGCCAGTGGTTTCTGCAATGACATTTCTACAACCTCTGTTTGGTAAATCAGCATTTTTGGGATGTCAGGTTACAGTAATGCAATGTGGTAACAACAGGCACACAAAGGGAGGGCAGTGACTTGGCACTGTCAGAGAAGAAATCTTTCGTAAGGGTCCTGTCTGTCCATGTCAACAGGATCAGACCTCTTATGGCTACTGGGACTTACCTACAGGAGCAAAGCCTGCGAGACCAAATCCAGAGTGGGTCACAGCGTCACTGCCTACTTCCATGAGTCAGGTGGCTGTGTGCCACTTTAAAATAAAGACTGCAGCCAAGCGTTTAAAGTTAAATATCTTATAAACTATACACATATGTGATCCTGAGATAGTGCCTGTGACAAGTCCCAAGGTAGATAAGCTTCCTGAACCCAGAGGTCCTCACGCCGCGTGAGCGCATTGTTGTTCTGTTTTGGCAGGCTCTGTTTGGCCTCTCTCGGAGCGGCTGCACTTCCTAACGCTCTTTTTTTTTCTGGGGTGGGTCTAGCGAAACAATCAGATTGACGACTGCTACCAGCAACTCCAATGGCATTTCTTCTGCCGTTCAGATGAAAGCATTCTTGATCCTTTGCCAGTTCTCTCAAGACTTGCAGAAACAGGCTCACAGCTTCCCTTTCTATTTTTTGGCCAGCCAAGGGCTGTGTGGCTGCAGCCTCCTGCTAGAAGAGCAGCTGTGCTGTGCCGTGCTGAAGACACTTCTCAAGATAGGGGGGAAAACATCAGTAGGAATCAGACAGAAAGGCGACAAGTATGAGCCACAAAGGAGAGGAGAAGCTTAATACAATGACCGTCGTCCAGAGGGTCAAAGACCATGCGTTCCGGTTGCATGGGCACGTAGTCCTGTTTTGAGTTCTGACAGCATCAGCTCACAGTCAGACCTTTTAAACCCAGGGGAAAAAATATTTTTCAAAATTCTCTTTGCTTAAGCTCTATGTATTCAAAAAGTTCTTTTTATTGTTTCAGTATTTTAGCCCTTAGTTGATTAGTCACCAATACCTGTCAGATGCCCGCTGCCATAAAAGCACTCCAAGCACCTGCAGTATTTGTAGGAATATTAAAAAATAGCTTTAGCAACTAGGAATTATGCAACTGAGGGAGAAGGCAGGACGAACTAGATTAATGCAACTTGTAGTGGATTTGTTAATGTTAAGTGTATGACTCGTCGCAGAATCATGCCAGAAAATGGTACCATGTAGCTTAGTGGTAAGGGCAGTAGAAAGGGTAATGCATTACTTTAATCATCAGTGAACCACTCACTCACTCAACATACTATTTCCAGCTGAAATCAAAGGTTTCCAGTAAAAATGCCTCTACAGATTGTAAGTATCTTACAACTCTCTCTGCCTTTGAACTCTACTGTGATAGCTGCTTCATTAACATTGTGGTTCCAGTGCAAAAAAAAATAAATCTTCCAGATCCCATATCTTCTTCCTTTAGACTTTTGATTGTCTTTCATCTGTCCATTCCTGCTTAGTGTTCTGTAAAGCTTGAGTTTTCTGTTCATCTACCTGGACATAGTCCACCCTCTGTTCCTCAGACAGAAAAGGTTTCTGCGGGACAGAGAAGAAAAAAACAATATATTAATTTCCAGGTTGAAAAGGAATGCTAGTGAAACTTGTCTTGATTTTCTGTTTTCTCTTTCTCTCGTTCCTTGATTGCTTCACTTCACCTTGAAGCTCACAGTGACATCAGCTGACAAAAGCATTGCTTTACAGCCTGCTTTAGCTATAATTATCCATCTGTTACTCTGTCACTCAGCCCAGCACAGTGAGCGAGGGAAACGTGCTGTGCTGGCTACTTCCATGCAGATAATCATTCTCTCCTCATCTGAGTGATCCTGCTGCAGGGATAAACTAACTGCATTTTAGCTACAAGGAGGGTTTAAATAAGAAAGCTTAAGAGTCTTTTGCATCTAGGAGTATTGGCTGATGGGGAAAATGATACACAGGACATAAGGTGACCCAAACTGATAACAATTAATTTCTTTGCAGTGGTACCTACCCACCACCTGGGCAGGTTAGAAGCTCTTTGGAACAAAGAATGTATTTTCTCAGCAAAGGAAACTGAAATGGTTTTGGTGATGCAAGGATAAAGATGCACATTTTGCCATGTTACAAGAGATGGTACAGTTCTACCCCATGAATTTATCACATTTATCACGTGAATTTGTTACTGCAAAGAGATTTGGGGGAAAACTAGCAGGAAAGGCTTTGTGGAGACTTGATGAAAATGAAAGAGCATGCAGAGATCCTGCAGGCATCAACCAGCTTGCCCACAAGCCCTCATGGCTGCATGTCCCAGCGCTGTCTCACGCACTGTGCTGAGCTCATGTTAACAGCATCCCTATGAGTCATACTAAGGACACCTTGTCATCACCATAATCGTGCTCTTATTATATTAATCTTGAGCCTGCCACAAATGCAGTCAGCTGGAAACACGACTGCCTTCATCGTGACACTTGGGGCACCTAGCAGAATGTGACCCTGGGTCTTGATTTCCTCCCAGGAGGCAAATGGACAGGAGGCTGTGGGATTTTTTCGGATGACTCGTACCTTCTGCACAGGGGATGGGGAAGCAGAATTAAAATCCAGTGCTAAGTAATCAAGGTTAGATTTCCTTGTCCATGGGAAAGCACCACTGTATGGAGATGTTGCCTGTCTGTGTTCCTGTCAGGAAAGAAGAGAAACTTTTAATGCTCTTAAAACATGATCCTAAAAGGAAGCAGGACCACAACTGTGAGATTTGCCTGGTAGAATGCGAGTGAGGACAGTCAGGAGCCACCTAATTTTCTATGCCAAGGGTGCATTTGGTTATTAACCACAGCATAACACTGATAGTTGTGGGATGACAAAAAGAAATTGTGAGAGCCTTTTCCTCGTGGTAATTATGGCAAAAAAACCAAACCAGACTGATTTGCATGCAATTTTATCAGGAAGGACTTGTGCTCAGCTTCTCAACCCAAGCCCCTAGAAGGCTCAAAGTTGCAGGGGTGCCCTCTTAAACATCATCATTCAATGAATTTGAAGAAATTGTGAAAATTCTGTTCAAATCTAGCAACTGAAAATTAATCTCACGAAAATCACAGGTGACCACAAATGCATGGAAGGGTTTATTTGACCAGAGAAATCAAATGGGGAGTGGTTACAACTAGAACTGCCCTCCTGAGCACATTTTGATCTGGTAGAGATATGGGTTAAAATTTTAGACTGTATTTCATGGAGGCTGTGGTCAGTTTTGCAATATATTTTTATAGACATTACTCTTGAGCTTTGGCTATGGAGCCAGATTTGTAGACATTGGCTCAGATCGAGGGATTTGAGATCCATTTGCAGCTAAAATTCAAAGGAAACCAAGATTCTAGACTTTTGCAAGATATGGCTAAAGAGTAAATGAAGAAAAGGAGACCACGAAGCCAGATGTTCTTCTTTCATGGGATGGGAAGTGGGGTTAGTGCCACCAGCCAAAGCAGAAGCAATAAGAGACTTTAATGGGAGTTCTGTTTCTGCACAATATTTGGTGTGTTTCTTTAGGAAGTGCGCTAACGGCTTTCTGTCATTTCCTGGGAGATTTTGCAGGGCACATTTTTAGAAGGTGAAAAGATTTAATTTCCCTTTGCCTTAATGAGTTCTCATGTAAATATGGCTGATCCCTGTGATCTCTTGGAACTGCTCAGCAACATTCGTGGGCGAACAGCTGAGTTCTGCAGAGCAGGAAAAGGGCTTCCCTTATCTCTCCGTAAATTGGTCCCAGTGTCTATGGTTTAAAACCGTTTCATCATTTAAAAAAAAACCCAGAAGGCAAAGGACAAACCTCCTCAACGTTTTTTCTTAGAAAACAAACTTCTGCATTCTCCATCAATGTGACAGAGCAGAATAAAGCAAAGGATGGCTGTGTGAAAATGAAGATTACCATATGAATGTAACTTTCTTCCTCTTCTCCGGAAACTGAATTGGCAAATATTCTTGCTGAATTAATACCGTCTCTTTCTGGTGAGATAAAGCTCATTCGATTGCTATGAAGAAAAACACAGGAGAGGTTAAGGAAGCATCTTACAGATGCTCTGAAATGAAGCCAAAGCCTGACACAGTCCATATGGTGAATAAACTCACACTAACGCTGCAGCCTTTATGGAGAGAATGTCCAAAACCACTCCTTAGTTCTAGAAATAGTGTGCTATATTGCTATGAGCGGTTTTATTGATTTTCTTTTCTTCTGGGATTTATGAAAATTTGCTTTCTGGTATGACAGAAAGCATAAAACATTGAAGCAATTGTTTGAGCAAGGGGCACAGAGACAGCTATCATTCATTTAGGTAATAATGAGGGCAGTTACTTAGCTGTGAGGGTATCCACATTTTGGAGATTGATGTGAATTAATCAGCTGCTGGAGGTCCATGCAGAGGAACTTGTCTGGCTTTGCACACAGTGGCAACACATGCTATCTCTGCTATGGAGATGGCTGTGACTCATCTCTTGCACAAGAAATCTCTTCCACTACTGCAGAATCACTTCCACTTCCATGACTGTCAGAGGTATGCGGTGAGTAACTGACTGCAGGCGAGTGCAGTGGGGTCAGTCAGTAGGAAATTAGGTGGCCACTTTGAGCAGCATGAACAGCATAATTCCTTTTGCTTCATTAGTTCCAGGCATGCTTCTTTTTTAGCTTTGTTAGTGTAGAACATGCACACTCCCCCTGAGCTCGTTATCCTCCAGGACTCTGCACTGTGTCAGCACTGATTAACCCCAGTGCTCTGGCAGGGATGCTTGGGAGGCAGGCTATTGGCTTTCCCTGGGAGGCAGTGCCAAAGGGCTTAACCAGCTTTGGACTCAATGGGCTGACAGAGGGGTCTGAAACTGAGAAACTGTCCATCTTATGTCTCTTTTGCCCTTCACATGACAACCTGAAGTGAGTGGAAATGCCCTGCCTGGCACCCACGTTAGCAAAACCCCACATTTCCTGGAGTGCCTGGGGTGTGCAGAGAAGGTTGGTGGGAATTCCTGGCAATTGCATACACACTCCAGCACAGCTGCTTTCCCCTTAGTGCCAAGATCCCCCCAGCCAGCAGGCTGCAGTCCTCCCCTGCTCATGAATTCCCTGAAAATGAGTCTTCTGCTGTCCTTGGAGCCCAACAGTATCATCTGTTCATACTACCTGGGCTTTGAAATCAAAAGCATTTGTTTTACTAACAGCTAATTTCCAGTGACAAAAGGCCACACCAACAGTTCAAGTCTGAATTGCTGTGTGGCAGTGCAGAATTTATGCTCAGGCTCCAAGTCAGGCAGATCTTTATCTCATCTGGTTCTCCCTTGCTATATTAATTTTCAGGAACAAAATTGGCTCTTTCACTTAGAAAAAAAAAGTTTAGGCATCCATAGCTTTTATCCAGCATAGCAGCCACACCAGAGTGCAGACCCGCTCCAGGCTGCTTAAAAGGAACCTTCAAAACAGACTGAGCATCACTGCATGAGGCTGAGTGCACTGGAGCTGCCCATCGTGAAAGGAAGCCTTGCTTTTTAGAGACAGCAAAAGCCTGGGGGATGCTGGAAGGAACCCTGGGGAATTTTTGTTTGTGGACTTTGCCAGGAAACTGTTTCTTGTGGGATGTGATAAGTTATTTTTAACTCTAATCCACAATGCTAATGCTGAAAAGATTGGAATGGCAGGTTTCTTGTTGACTTACTAAGGCACAGTCCACATCCTGGTCACGGCAGCATGCTCCCGGATTGTGGAGAGGTTCCTCAAGTCCAGAGGAGGTGGCCGTGCTGTAAGGAGATACAAATCCAATTACATTTCCAATAGCAGAGCTAATGGAAAGTATAGACTGTTTAGAAAAATGCAGTTTTATATTAACAGAAAGAAACTAACAGAGTATTTCACAGAACATAACCAAGACAGCAATCGGTAACAAATGACTGCTTCGGTCATTGCTGGAAAGCAAAGTCCCTCAATCACCTCATTAACATGTCAATAACAGAGTAAATACAATGGGCATAAGGAGAGCAAATGCCCCATGAGATCTCTGAGTTTGCCCCAAATCTGCTCTGCATACACTGCCGTTGAGAGGCTGGTTCACCCTACGGGTCATAACAGGTTTTGGGCTGTGTTGTAAACAAAAAGACTTCACACATTGGGATCCAAGATCATTCCTGTCCCCAATCAATGTACGCATGCCCTCCATTCTCAAAACCCTTTCAAAAAGGACATGAACTTGCTTCACTTCATGGCAATGGTCTAAATTTCTGCCCCCACTTAACAGTAACATTTTCTATACCAATTTCTGAGTAACCCTGTGGCTCTGCAACCCAAAGAGCTTTACTGAAGGCCAGGTTTAGGCAATTTCTCCACTGCAAACCTGAACTTTGTCCCCAGTATATTCTCTAGAAGTGCAACCCAGATTTTGGAGATGCCATGAAAACCAGGAGTGGAAAATTACCATCAGCAAAAGCATCTGCAGGAAATTCCTAATTAAACCAAACAGCTGTGCCTACCCAACAGAGATTTAACCAACAGCCCACACATCAAGTTTGAGTATTTGAGTGTTTGGATGCCCCATTCCTGGAAGGTCAGGGAACTGGTGAGACAGCAGTACATGTACTTCAGAGCAGCAGATTTAGTCTGCTGTCTCTCGAAGGCTATGTCATTCTGGCTGTTTGCAGCTGGAGTGGATCTGAAGCTGGACTGTGCAGCCACCTGGGCTTTGACTGTGAAAGTAGCCATGGATGCTCTTCTTCTGCTCACAAACCACCCTGCAGGCACATCCCTGGTTACAGTACTGTGAGTCACTTACACAGCATTTCAGCGCATCTTCTAGAGTGGGAACCACTTCAAAGCATGCCAAGGACACTATCAAAGGAGGCCACCCGTGTCCCTGCCATCAGGACGCCCTGGCTGCCATTTGCACTTGGGTCTATGCTTACGTTTCCTACGAGGCTTGAGGTCTCGGTTCACTGGAGGGGGCTCCACGTCCGAGGGCAGCTCAGGTAACGGGCTGGTGAGTTTTTCAGTGCTGACGACAGGGAAGGTAAAGGTGGCCGAGCCGGGGCTCATGGGGATGTAGCCATCAGGGGAACAGTCGGAGCCGGGCGCGGAGGGAGAGGTGCTGGGGCGCATGGGCACGTAGCTGTCCTCTGCACCGTCCGAGGCCGTCGAGTAGAGTGGGGAGAACCGGCAGGGCTTCGGAAGCAAAGGAGGAAAAGAAAGAGAAATGGGTCAATAAATGCACAGCTAACCCCCTGCAAGCCGGGAGGTGCTTTGAGCTGGGAATGGATCTGAGCCAAGCCCAGTCCAGGAGAGCTCTGACGAGACCTTTCAGAGAGGCGCAAGATGGAAAGACAGGAGACAAACACATGAGTTCAGATGCACAGCCCAGCTTTGGAGAAGTCCACTTCTGAGCTTTGCAAGCCACTGCTGGAAACTAGAGCCAAACTTATCCGTGACTTTAGTAGGTTAAATCCTCCAACTTCAGTGAGGTTGCACTTGCCCCTCCCAGCAGTAATTCTGACCTATAAAATGAGGGAGGCTCCTTCATACAAAAAAAAAATCTGAAAGGAGAACATCTGATGAACTAGATTTTTGTGGATGTGGAAGCTGAGAGAGCAGACACAGACTTACAAGTTGTTTCTGATCGCTGAGAATAAGCACCAGAAAATAATTTCATGCAGGCTGGTGCTGGATGAGTGGCCAGACGGAGAGATTACAAACCTTGCAAGCTTTCAAGTGGGGGAAAAATATAAGTTGCCCAACACCAGAGCTTACATTCACACAGCAAAGGTTCTCCCACAGAAGACAGTATCCAGCACACTGACTGTGTGATGTGAGATGGTGCTACATAGAACTGTGTCTGTCAAAGGCTGAGACAGGAAGCTTTGGACTGACAGAGCCCTCAATCACAGATGCTTTGAGAGCAGGCACTTTCCCATGTCCTAAAGAAGAGATATCCCTCAGGATCATGAAGTGATAGACTTCTTTAGACCCCTTTTTTCAAGAGATAAGCCATTTTCTCTGGTGCCCTTGGTCAACAGTTTAATTCTTGAGGCTCCTGTAACCTTTTTCATAACAGACCCAGCTTCATCTGCCTTAAAAACAGGGTGCTTAGTTTTGTGGCTTGCCCCTCCCTCCTCCCTCAAAAGCCTCCTGAGGCCACAAAGCAGCAGCAGAGAAGTTGCCCAAAGCCAAGTGTTTCTTCCATTTTTTTAATTCTTCTGCTGAACACAGGAGGGGAATGACTGAATATCAGGATGTGAAATGATTCACTCTCTGAAGTTTGCCATGTGCCAGTGTTTTAAATTTGTGCAAGCAGAGTACTTACCAAATTCAAGCTAAGCCTCTTATCTCGACTTCTTAAGGAACTGCCTTCCATGTCTGCTGCAAGGAAAAGAGAAGTGATTAAAAATGTGATAAGGCAGTGCAACCTTACAGAGATAATTCTGGAGTAAAACTCCTAAATGAGGAAATCCAATGACACTTTAGACCAGATCCAACTCAGTAGCATTTCAAGAGTGATTACATCCATTTTAAGTATGATGAAACCAAGGAACATGTTCATGTATAATCCAGCTGTAACTTATGCTTCCTGTAACACAAGCAGTTGGGGAGAATGGCTGGTGTGGGAGCAAGGAAGCAAAAGTTTAAACCCAGAGAGCTCTAGTCAGTCTCTATCAAAGTGGGGAAATTACATGAAAAGGGACTGTAGGGAATATTATTTCACTGTTGCTTGGAAAGTTATTTAGGAGCCTGGTATGTAAGGTGTCATGGAAGTGTTATTGTACAGAGAGTGGTGCCATGGGGAAACTTAATAGTAGGAGAAAAATTCTTTGCTTTGTCATCCAGAAGTGCTGATATGGTGCAAGTGGCTCAAGCTGATGGGGAACAAACAGCCAGAGAAACAGTTACCAATCTCAGTGTCCTGTTTTGCAGGTGGGCCTTTGTCTTGGTGCAGGTCCATTTTATTTTTCAAGCAAAACCCAACAGCCCTAAAATCCACCACTCAGTGCATAGAAGATCAGCAGTGGGAGATGCTTACAAACACCAAATTTTTCTGGAAAAGGATTTTCTGTGCAGAAAATGGCTTTTCTGTGGGAATGCCTTAAAACCCTGAAACCATGCTAATCCACTCTCTGCTCTTATGATGGAGGTGTCAGTACTGCACTGCAACTGGAGGCATTTGTGGTGGTTCCAGCGAAAAAGACCAAACAAGAACAAAGCAATTCTATTAGCGCAGATATATATTAAGACGGACACGGTCACTGTCCTAGGACAGTTACATTTATTTATTATTTTGGCACAAGGCTCCATCAGATGCCAGGATACAGGTGCCTTACATGTGTACAGCTCATCCCCCTTCATGGCACTTCCACCAGCACATGCTGCCTTTACAGGGTTAATTACAGGGTTAATTACATCTGTGCATCTTTTGCAGGTTGCCAAGGGCAAAAAGTGAAGGAAATGAATCAAGTGGGCTCACTGTGGGAGCTGGTGAGGAAGAACTGCTTTCTCCTTGTTTCCTTTTCTGATCTTTCTTGTTAAACACATTTTAATTCAGAGTTTAACCTTTCAAATAGTTTCAGCTTCACTTAGGGCAAGAAAAAGTGGCAGCACTTGTTAATTCATTACTGCCCCCGTCAGGCAGAGATAACCCTGCAGCACTGCAGCACAACATGACATTTGGCCACTTAATCCTCTTAAAACATTTCGGTGTAAATTGGGTTGGAGGAACATGAATGGCCCAAGTGCACCCGTGATGTTGGAACATGTGCAGAAGCAAGAGCAGCACCTTTCAGGGAGCAACAAAATGTAGCTGATAATCAAGAATAGCAATTCCACTGATGGGTGTTTCTCCAGAAACCTTCCAAGAATTGTTTGTACACTGATAAACAGGCTGGACAGAGATCTCCTTGCTTTAGCTTCTGAGCTTTAAGAGCAAGATCTAACAGCCCCAAATATTGTCTGCAGCCCCAAATATAAACTGCAGGAGCCTAAAGGATGCTTCTCCTTAAAAACCTATGTTTTTTTCCTCATCAAAACTGAAGGTTTTCATATCTCTGCAGTATACTTGATGATTTCCAGCTGGGTATCCCAGCTGCCTTTCTCTGTTCTGTGGCTCTACATGAGTAAAGGCTCTGCCTTTACTGGTTTCTGACACCATGGTGCTCCGGGTTTTTGACTTATTTTTGTTTGTGATTATGGTGTTTCAGGAACAAGTGGAAAAGCCAGCTCAGCTCAGAGTAGAGTCTGCTTTGCAGCTGAGCATCACCCTACGGCAGCAGGTTTTCAGACTACTCTGCCTGAAGTGCAAGGACAGAGTGGGATTTGTTCAAGGACACACAGAGTCCCTGGTTCAATCGGGATTACATCCCATCCCCAGCGTCTCCCTGACTTCCTGGTCTTTACTCTAAGCTGCAAAAAGACATGCTGCTCTTGTGGAATGGGCTGGACATAGCGAAGCAGCACAGCTCCGAAGGAATTTCCCATGTGCAAGCCCACACTTTGACCTGCATAAACAGAGATTTTGGCATTGCCTGATTCAGTGGCTGACTTTTCATTTTGGTGGTTTTTACTACTTTCCCTTTTGGAGAGGGAGGGGGCATGGAAAACTAGCAAGTCATGAGGCACCCTGAAGGGATGAAAGCAAAATTGCTGCCCATTTGGACACACTGTGAGGGGCTTCTACAGAGCAGTAGCTGAACATGAGGGACAGGCCTGAATCTTGCTTGCTAATTCATTTGAAAGAAGGATTTTGTGTTGCTTTGGGTGGTGTATGATTCCATAGAGGGGAGGACAGAAAGGCACAACTGGAAGTCTGCACCCGCTCCGTGCTCTATCCCTCACATTGGTCCTGCTTTGCCAGCTCTCAGCAGTGCACTCACCTTTCCAGTTCCTCATGTTGTCTAAGCTGGACAGGGAGATCCTCCTGGGCACCAGAGCTACCTGAGCCCTGCAGATCCCTGCGTGCCCGTTCTGGAGGGCCCCACCGCCCACGTCCTCCCCTCTCCTGTCTGAGAAGTGGGTTGGTTTGGGGGGCCGTGGTGGAGGCGTGTTGGACAGGATGTCCAGCTGGGTTACACCGTAGGGCAGCGCATTTTGGCTCTTGTCAATCTGAAAGGTTGGTGTCAGCGGCGTCCCCAGCAGGGGAGAAGAGGAGGAAAAGTCACTGGATGGCCCACTAATGTCTATGTTCCTGGACACGGTGCTGGGATTTGCCAGTGGGGCCCCGTCCTGGTGCACAGTGCCAGCACTGGTTGGCTGTACAAGGTACAAGGAGGGCTGGGATTGCAAGGAGTCAACAAAAACATCGTCCGATGAAGTTTGCTCCAGAGATCTGTCTGAATTTGACCAGCTGTCACACCTGCAAGAGACAGAGGTCAGGAACTGAGCTTTCCTTTTCTCCTGGTTGCAAGAACACAGCAAACAAAAAACCCAACCCCACAGTTCAGGACAAAATCTGTCCCTTCCCTGTGACTGTGGAGGGTCCCCCCTGAGCTGGACAGGGGGATGGGACACTTTGTGGAGCATCTTGGGCAGCAGCAGGTGTCTGGAAGGAGGCTGTGTGTGAGGTCCCCAGCCACCCACCCTGGACAGGGACAGGACCAACATATGACGCTCGACTGCTAATCTGCGCTATGAAAAGCACCCTCCAAATTGGATTAGGCTGGTGGACCCCTGCTGTGCCCGGGAGCCTACCCTGAGTGGCAGGGCTCCAGGGCCACTGTGCCCCAGTTTCATCACTGGGCAGGCTGAGGGTGGCTCCAGCCTGACGCATCCAGCAGACCCAGACTTACCTGTTGTGGCTGAGCTTGCCCGACTCGCAGTTGGAGAGGAAGAGGTAGTCGGGGAGGAAGACTGACCCTGACTCACTGGGAGTCTCCTCCGTGGCAGAGGCGTCGGCAGCAGCGGCGTCGACGGAGAAGGAGGGGTCGGCGATGCGGGAGGCGTGGGTGGAGGCGGCCGGTGACGGCTGCGGGGATGAGGTGGTGTGGGACAGGCTCTCCACGGAACCTGCAACGGGAATGGATGGCCCCGGCTGAGGGACGGCTCTGACTCACCCTGGCCCACTGCCTCTTCTGGCTGCCACCACCCTGCTTTTGCACCAGGGGTGTTTTACCCCAGAGGGGCAGTGAGTCAAGGCAAAAACTGGTTCTGGGGACAGGGGAGCCTGATTTTGCAGCTCCCCCTGCCCAGGCTGTCAAATTAAAGGTCTGCAGGAGGTACAGATCCTCTTCCTATGGGTTCCCCCACTCCTGCAGGGCTGTGGCATCCCTCCTGCAGCCAGCAATGAAGACAGCCTCTGCTGAGGAGAGAGCTGAGGCACAGCTGCCTGATTTATCAAGTATTTTTTGAGTATCTAATGCAAATAATTAATTATTCATCTCCAACACTTCAAATTAATGGTGACAAGGAAAGGGATTGGTTTCTTCCCGCTTTCTAGATCTCAGTGGACAAAATTGAGCTTTGCAGCTCATGGAGTAGCCAGACAAGCTCTGAACTTGCCTGCAAACTCCTTATGCCTCTCTGGGCTGGACATCAAAGCCACAAAAGCTGTGGTGTAGCTGTTTCTGCCCAGCTGGAGGCTTCTTGGCTCTGCTGAGAAAAGTAACACTATTTTTCTGGAGGTCGCAAGACACAGGGGAGCCTGTTCTCAGTGACACCCTCCTTGGGCACAACACTCCAGTCACCCTGGCACAGAGCAGGGTGACAGTAGGAGAGGAACAGCTCTGGGCTGCAGCCAGCAGGGCTGGCCCAGAACTCAGACCATCAAGACCACCCTTCACTGGCAGCATGCGGCCAAGGCACTCAGGCCCATCTGGCCTGGGAACTGCCAGGCAGCACAGATAAGTCTGGTTCTGCTCCTCTCCCAACCTCCAGCCCTGTTATACAGCTGGGGACATGGGGCTGGGGGGATGAAGGAGTGATGGCTGAACCACACAGAGCTAAACACAGCCTCTAGCCCAGCTTTTGGGGCATTTCAAAGCAAAAAATCAAGTCCTCAGTGCAAGCTGGACCTCCCATCATGTGAGGAGTGGAGTGGGAAGGGTCTTTGCAGAGCAGCTCCCTAAAAGCATCTGCTCCTGGCAGGAATCAAAAATGGCAGCACCGAGAGCACAAGTCCTCAGCTAGAGAATATGATTTTTCTAATGAAATTTCAGGTTGCTGCATGGCAGTTCCCTCACCAGGGCTGTGCAGGGACCAGGCAGTGCTCACTGGGTGTCCCAACTGTCCCCAACACCTGCAGGGCTTGGCAGTGGGTGCCCATCTCTCTGGCTGAGGTGCAGACACTGCCCGAGTCAAAGCCTCAAAACCCTCCTTCAAAATGAAAAACCCCACAGCAAAAACAAACACAAGAAAACAGCCACTGCTGATAAAACCACACGAAGCATAAACACGTCTCCAAAGTGTTGCAGGATGGCAGATTTCTCTAACACCAATATCCAGAATTTGCTGGAAAAGCTGGGAACCAGCTGCATGCAGCCTGCAGGTCAGATCCTGCACTGTGTGAGGAGGTCCTGAGATGCTCCAGCAGGTCCAGCCTAGTCCTCAGCTCAACAGAGCCACAGGCCTTGGCACTGTACCAGGTTGTTGTAGTCACTTCTCAACCCTGGGAGGTGCTGGGTATATGTACAAGCAGATCAGGAGGGATGGAGAGGGCTGCCAAGACTTGGGTGGTTAGACAGCAACATCATTAAACACAAACTAAACTCTCTCATGGTGCAATTCTTGGGGCTGTCATGTACAGGGGCAGCAGTTTGGCTCAATGATCCTTGTGAGTCCCTTCCAACTGAGGATATTGTATGATTCTAATGGCCCAGAGTCTCATGCCAACCACAGGAACATTCACAGTCAGAAGAAGAATAAAAGAGCTGATCTTCCCTCCCTGCACTATCCCACACCTCATCCCTTTGAACTGGGGAGAGAGCTGCCTCTTTCCTTCCCATCTACCAGCATGCACTCACTGCTGCTTCCTCCCATTAGCTTTGGAGGTCTGGGGCAGTGGTGGGCCTCAGGTCAGCAAAGCATATAAGCACGTGCTTAAATTCAAGCTTAAGCAAAGGATTTGCTTTAATTTTGAGCAGGTGCTTATAGCAGCAGGGTTTCAGCAGTGAGCATCTGGAAGGAATGGCTTTTACAAGGTTTCACATTTGCAAAGCAGAGCTGAGGGCTGCAGGCTTCCCATC
The DNA here is from genome assembly GCF_003984885.1 of Neopelma chrysocephalum. Lineage (NCBI taxonomy): Eukaryota > Metazoa > Chordata > Aves > Passeriformes > Pipridae > Neopelma > Neopelma chrysocephalum. Next base: position 1,626,417 of record NW_020897733.1, read on the forward strand.
TGAAAAATAACTTTTGTTCATCGTGCTGGCTCAGACAGTAACTCTGCTCTCCAATCTTGGACTCGGAGAGCTGTCTTGCAAGTTGACAATGATCAAATATGCACTGGGCTGACTCCCTAGGGATCTCAGAAAAGCATGTTCACATCACCATCTGACTACATTAAAAAAAGCCCAAACCAACAACTAAAACTGCCACAGTGCATAAGAAAGAAATTAATGACATTCTGGGTTATTAACACAGAGAACGAACAGGCCTGAACTCCATCTGGTACTCACAGGGTTTAGCCATGGATTATCCCATCAGGAAAGGCTGTGAGCTGCAGACCACATGGCAACGGTTGTGAGCAGCAGGGAGGGATGGGGACGGTACAGACCTGCCCTTTTCTAACCTTCAGGAGCTCAGGAACCTACAGTCAGCTCCTAACAGGCTGTCCCTGCCCCTGCCAGCTCTGCTGGTAACCCAATCCTGTGCATTAGAGCTGTACCGCAACAGCAGCTGGGCAGAATAAATTATGCATGGCTACTTTTAACGGTGAGAAGGCAGAGAGTAGGTTTGGTGCCTGCCCTACCCTTTGCCAGAGAGACAGCAGGAGGCTTCAGCTGCCAAAATAACTGCTTTGGTGGGTACTAACCCAAAAAATTACTGCCCTGCCACCATGGGGAAAATCACTACGGAGGATGCTCTGCATCATGGGGAAAGTCACCATGCAGGTTTCCCCCCTGCTACAGACCCCAGCCCACCCCTCAAGAATTGTTATGGTGCAACAGCAGTGCAGGGACATGGTGAAATAGGGAGGTTCTTCTCACAGCAAACCCTCCAACCCCCCAGGCTACACAGCCATACCAAAGAGGTAAACCCACCCCTCCTGGCCAGGGGCCAGAGCCTGATATCAAACAGCAGCCTTGAGTCTGTGCAGCTGAAAAGGGATTTTTCTCCTGTGGAGAGATGAGAGTGGAAGGAGTAGACCCTGGCTCCCCTTGCTCCCAGCATGCTGCCCTGGCTGGGAGAGAAGCTCCCCAGTGTGGCTGCAGCAAGGCCCTGGGGAATCAAACCATCCCTTGCCCACGTGCAATGTCTGTACACATTGGCAAATAAAATAAAAAATAAATAAAAATAATTAAAAAAATAAAATAGAGACACATTTAAAGAGGCAAAGAAACCATCAGGGGAGCAGAGAGAATGGAAGAATCTCCCAGCAATGGGTGAGGATGAGTGTGAACAACACAGCAACAAGAGGTGAGGGAGAGGTAGAAGAGCAGAAATGCTGTAATTCAACTGCCAGCAGCCAAGAGGGACCCAAGGATAACCTGTCCCTTAAAGTGATCCTGCCAACGTCATGGTCCATGTGCTGTGCAGGGAGGGCACCAGTGGGGGAGTCTCTCCAGGGACATCCTGCTCTACTGTGGCCCTGGGTGCTGTGGGAGAGAGTAGAGCAACAGGGAAGAGATGAAGATCAGCCGGGATCTTCAGGAAAGGGATGCATCCAAGATGAGCAAGGTGTTTATAGAGGATGTTGAACTACATCTGGAGTGTGTGGATGGTGTGAAGGTGAAACCCAAGATGAAAGGCCCTCTTGGGCTGAGGAGCTGCCTGCCAAGGCACAGCCTGGCAGAGCATCATCTTTAACAGTAAGGCTTCCTAATGAAACAGGTTAAATAACCTTCTCAGCAGTTTCTCCAGTGAAAAGCTGCTATATTAGATTGTATCAATTAGTCATGGTTTCAGCTTGCACATTGGGTAAACCGTGCCCCTGATATCCCACAGCCACCTCATTTCATCCCCTTCCCTGCCCCAACCACTTGGGCCAAGCATCCTCTTGATCCCTTGCATGGCCATGGGTCCATGGGGGTTGGAGAATGATGGCTCTATTGGGAGACTTCCCCAAAGGTGAAAGCAAGATTTTATATAGAAATGGAAGGAAAACGGAGCAAGGCCTCTTCCTCTCTCCCCCAGCTGACTCCTCCGAAGGTGCCACCTCCCCTGTCATTTCCAGCACAGCCAGTGCCACGGTTTCTTGTGGCAGCTGAGTGTTGCAGTCTGCTGAGTGCTGCTGGCAAGTCCTTCCTGACAGCCACCCTCCCAGGTGCTTCCTGACATCTGCCTGGATCTTGCATTTCATCTCTGTCTCAGCTGTGCCTCTCCTGTTGACAACAAAGTTGTCCTCACAGGAGCCACGGCTCTGGTAACTTTGCTCTGCATCTGGCTGCTAACACCCTGTACTGGAGGCCTCTGGTGATGGGAAACCAGCTGTTCACCCAGCTTCCTTGCTACTGGAAGGGACTAACTGGGAATGACAGGACAGTGTTTAAAGCTGAGTCACTGCCTAAACCTGTGGCTGCATTTTGTGCATTAAACAAAGGAAGCAGCAGATTGGGTTTTGGCCTCAAAGTAACAGTTTCAGAGATGCAGAGATTAAGAATGATTGATTTCACAGGATATAATATTGTCTTTTAGCTTCATTGTAAAAGGCAGAACAACTTATTAAAGTTTTCTGCAGTGGTTGTGTCTTTCTGCTGATGATTCATATCAGGGACTATTATTTTTTTAACATGGTAGCATTCAAGTTAAAAAAACATATGACATTTAATAGGGCTTTTCTCTTCCAATGTTAATTTTTAAGGGTAATTTGTTTAAATCTACAGGCTCTTGGGGGACTTAGGATCTTCCGAAAAGCTGAAGCAATTAGTAACTGTTTGAAATATGATGTGCAACTTGTGGAGCCGTGTAGATTTAAATCAGAGGATCTGAATATGCCCAGCAGCCTGACCTGAATACACCCCAGACTTGAGCTCACCGGCATGAGCTGCAGGATAAATAGAAGCTCTTATGAGCTATTTGGCATTAGAGATACAGTAAGTGCATGTCTGGAGGCTTAGCTCACACCATCCCCGATGAGGGCTGTAAGTTCAGGTGCCAGACGTTGCACTGAACCAAGGCAAACGCTCTGCACTGCTGAACTTCGTGCGGGGCAGTGTCTGCCTTGGAAAGCTGGGGTGTCAGCTTTCCCAACCAGTGCTGCAAGAGCTGCCATTTCTCATCCATCAGTGTCCACACTGGCAATCTTTGCTGGGAGAGAAACACAACTGTGTAATACTATGAGTATTGCCCATGTGCAAGTCTTACAGGCAATGCTGCACTGCAACAGCAAAACAGAACAGGCACTTCCCAGGATAAATGCCTCTGTCCAGGGATGTCTTATCTCCTCTGCCACAGATCACATCCCCCTATGCACATCCTTACACAGTGCCAGGAGAAGGCTGCCTACACATTTGAGAGACAAAAATTATTTTTCTCTCTTCTGTTTTACGTGGAAGGGCTTACCTTAACTTCAGAATAATTGGTAAAACTATATCTAAAATAATCCTGCACCAGAAATAACAATGCAAGAGCAATGTTTCAGTGTCAACAAAGGCAGAACAATAAGAAGGTGGATACTGAATATCTCTAATTACATCCAAGCTCCAAAGGGCTGTTGATGCCAATCCCTCAAAGCTACCAGCTCTATTTCAGAATTTGTATTCATGGGCAGCTTGTACTGACACAAAAATCTGTCAGCACGTTTTTCTGGTGGTTTCTAAAGTGAATGGGAAAAGAACAGATATCACATTTGTCACAGGACCACTGCAGTGTTCTTCACACTCACATTTCCCTCAGAAGACACTACCCAAGAGAAGGTTAAGGAATGCCAAGAACTGTGATAGATTAAAATAAAGCCTCTCCCATAGCCTTTTGTTTCAAGTTATGAGGTAATGGTGTGGCCATGCAGCAGTTGCAGACACCAGTAGCACTCTGAGTGCAGCAGCACAGAGACCATGGCAAGATAACCTGCCTGGCCACACTACAATACCCCCAAACATATTACTGCCCTTGCGATCAAGTCCCTCCATTGCCACCCTTTTCTACTCTTGCGCTGCCTCTTATCGTACTGAAGGACTTCATTCTGACTCACTTCCTCTAAAACTCTCAGATTGCTGCTGTATCTGCCTCTTGGAAATGTCAAGGGAAAGACAAATTGCTGTTATCTGAGCCCAATTGTCTCATTTAAAAGGTAAGTTAATGATGATACAAGTCCTGACTTTAATTACTGGTTACATCCATCTTGGAGTGGTTAATTCTTGGAAGCTTTCCAAGAGATTCACCCTGCTGAGCATATACAGGTGTAGGGCCTGGCAAAACAGCTGCCTTTATGCTTCACTGGTAGGACCATCTCTTAAGTCTAGACACACACTTCTAATGCTCTCCTATCCTCTGCCTTTTCTTTGTTTTGTATCATTAACAGACTAAGACAGCTTAATATTTCTGTCATTGATTTATGTACAGGCATATACACCCAAGTCTGTGCACATTCCACATTCAGCAATGCCTGAGAAAATGGGAGTTTTGCAGGACACTTTCCTGGAACAGGTGTCTTACGTTAAGCCAAACTAAATAAATACAGGACATGTAATGAAATAAACGGCCCCAGAATATAACACCCAGTCAGCTTTTCACATAAACAGTACCTTTTCTTATTAAGGACCTGCTGTTTGTTCTATCAGCAATGGCTTCATCAAAATGAGACCAAGCAGCCAGTTAGTATTTCCACTCAGCAGCAGTGAGATCCCTGAGAACCTTCAGATCAGAGTTTAGCAGCACCTCAGTGCTGGGTGGAGCTGTAGGAATCATAGTCCTATTACACCTGCCCAGCCCAACCAGCCAGCAAAGTCCACGACTCCTGTCACTCCTGGGCATTCTCCCAGCCCCCAAGATGACCATGATCCTACCTGTGCCATCTTCTAGATGTCCAAAGTTACAGATCTGGCTGATATTGTGCACCCAGATCTGCATCTCCTCCTCAGTCTTGGCTACCAGGTAGAAGGTGCGGTAGGTGGTCCTCACAATGAAGACAAAGTTGTTCTGAAATTCCTTCTTGATGAAGTTGGGCCCCGAGTGCTTCAGCACTTCGCACTCATTGAGGTCGATGATGCGGATGGGCTTCTTGGAGTGGTTGTTCCTGTAGTATTCCAGCACGTCTGGGTTCCCGCTCATGCGGCCTCTGCGCAGCACGAACCAGCGCCTCCGCCACGCCTGAGAGGGGCACAAACAGGGCTCCTTTAGTGCCAAACATGTAACACATCAACCAGCCCACACATGGACTCGTTAAGGTTGGAAAACAAGTCTAATCTCTAAGCTCCTGACCTCCCCTGACACAACTTGGGGCCATTTCCTCTCGCCCTGTTGCTTGTTACCTAGGAGAAGACACCGACCCCCACCTGGCTACAACCTCCTTTCAGGGACTTGTAGAGAGAGAGAAGGTCCCCCCTCAGCCTCCTCTTCTCCAGGCTGACCAACTGCAGCTCCCTCAGCCACTCCTCACAGGACTTGTACTCCATGCTTGTTATCTTTCAGGTTTTAGAGTTGTTTTGATAAACTGGCCAAATCATGACTTTGATTTGATGTGCTTGCTATCAGCTTGCATTTGAGACCAGAAAAAAGGCAGAGGGTTGTCCCTTTGGGGGTCAAGAGGAGCAAGACTTCTCAGTTCCCCTCAGCCTGCCTGCGTGGCGTAATCAAAATGATCCAACACTTCACCACCTCATCCATATAAGAGATTTCTCCACAAAGACATTTTTCTTTGTGAAATGAAAACACCCAGGACTGCACATATCTGGAAACAAGCACCTTTTGCCTACCAAAGCCAAGGGTTCCAGATGACCTGTGCAGTTTCTCTCCTGTGGTTTTCAGTGCTAATAAAAAGCTGTTAATGAGCTGCCAGTTACTTCTGAAAGTCCAGAACAAACCTTAAGGAAGTTGTAGCATTTAAAGAGAAAATTTCAACACCTTAAAAAAGGATGATTATTTACACAGGCACTATCAACCCAAACCAAACCTGACATTTTCAGACCCTTGTGACTGAAGATATGGATCCCGTACAGGCTTAAATGAAGTCCTGGCAGCATCAGATGTCAGATGCAGCATCACTTCATGAAGCTATATGCAAGTTCCTAGGAATAAACCTCCCTACCTGAATCTTATTCAATAACTCTTTGCAAAAGATCTTGTTACAACGATGTAAATCTGGGTGGTAGCTTGTGTTTGAGTTAAAAATCATGCTCATTTTGCAAAGAGTGTATCTGTCAGTTTAAAGACAGGCAACCATTCGGCCTTAAGGCAAAATAACTGAGCTCAGGATGTTTTCACTAAGATGCAAGAGTCCTTACTGGCACAGTTTAGGATAATCCAGGCACTACAGCTTTTGTTGATGCTGAATTCCCATGGGCATGGTGGTAGTTAAAATGATCAGCAAAGGTTAGCAACAATCATTTGTCAAGAAAAAGCATTTTTTTTCTTACTCTAAAGAAAGTTTCTTGCAGTGCAGCCAGCTTTTCAGAGTCTGTCAATATTCACCCAAAAATTTACCGAGAAGTAAGTCAGCTCAGCCTGGCAGTACCTCAATCTATTTTGAAAGCAAATGATTCTTCAAAAAAAGTACACAGGGAGTAGGGAACAAAATATTACAGAGGAAGCTCTTGCAAGGCTGAACAAACCTGTGTACAGGAGGGCTTTACAGAGTGGGGCATCACATCAGGAATAAACAGGAAGCAGAGGTGAGGAGCAAAGTGTATTGCACAAGGGAAGTTTTCTCGCTCTCACTGATCTGCTGAGGTTTGAAAGTGATTTTGTCTCTTTTGGAAGTAGCTAGAGATTACTGATGTATCTTAGACAAGTCTAATTTTGTGGAAGTCAGGCACAAAAGAACACACACACAGGAAATAGAAACAAAAAAAAACGTTTAATGAAGAGATTTCTGGATTAGCCAGATGTGACAGTGGAACACAGCCCAGGAGGTGCCTCACGTGTAGTCCCAGAAAAAGCCCCCATTTCTGTCACCTGCAGTCCCAGTTCTGCACAGGCTTAATGCACTCCCCACATATGAATCAGGACAGAAAGGTGACATCTTGTAACTAACTCTTACCCCTAAACAACCAAAGAGAAATGCTTCAGAAGGCTTGAGCCAAACAAGACCTGCTCCTTTGCCCCCCAGAGAAGTAGGCTGCTAAAGCAGCAAAGGGAAAAAGCCATCAGATCTACTGCAAAACCACTTTCTATTCCTCTCCCAAGGCTGCCAGCCCTGCAGCTTAAATGATCTTGCTGATGGAAATTGGATGGAAATCACCTGTTTATGAGCAAGCTGAGGAGGAAGGGGATGGGGGAGATAGTTTGCTTAGCTGGCAGCTGGAGAAAAGTCAGGGTTCAGAGTGGCTGGTACAACACCCTAAGGCAGGACAGCCCAGTGCCTGTCCCCATTTCCAAGCATTTTAATTTTCATGAGTCCAAAGGAGTCTGTAGGTTTAGCACAGCCCAGGCAGCTGGTGAGAGGAAAGAGAAAACTGCTGCTGTGCTTTGTGGAAAAGTCCATTCAGAGGCAAAGACTGGCTGAGGTGTGTGTGAGTGGCTGAGACTCTGCTGGCTTCGTTTTGTACTGGCTGAGAAGCTGCCTCTTAACCTGTTTCCCTGTGGATACACCACTTGATCAAGTTTATTGTCTGTCTGGAGTTGTGAGATTGGAGGTGGAGAGGTGCCTGGTCAGAGTGGTTTATGATGGGAGAGGAGAGCAGGGCTCTCAGACAAAAGACTGGCTATCATAGCTGAGCAGTCATGAAAACAGGGCTGAGGAGAAACAGTGCCAGATAGCTGCCCAAATCTGCACTGCCCTTGGGAAGGGTGGGCCTTCCCCCTCCATCTCCTGCAGGGCCACCCTCACCACCTTCCCCAGGCTCGTGGTGGGGCCCATACAGCCAGCCAGCCCCCTGTCCAGCTGAAAAACAAGTAGATTTTTCTTGTGGGGGTAACACATGGACTGTAGGAAACATGCAGGAAGTCGGGGGTGGACTGAGACAGAGGAACTGCCCTTTGGTGATGCTGTAAGCTCAAACAAGCCAACAGCCCCTGGCTGCCGCTGTTCAGTGCCCCAAATATTAACGTGCTCTGAGCCCAGTGGTGGTGTCTCGTTGTGAGCTGCAAGGACCAAAGCAAATACCCTGCCTGTGCTGCTGACCTGCTGCTGAACCTGGAATGGAGGGGAGGGAGAGACGCTGAGGGACGGCAGCCTGAGTCAGCAGTGCAGGTGAATCAGCATTCACGGGCTCAGATCTTCATGGACATATAAGCACTCAACCCCTCTTGAAAGCAGTGCAGGTGCCATGGCAGGGTGGCAGCAGCACAGGACGATGGGGAGTCTGCTGGAACCACCTGGTGAGCTCACCCACTGCCCTGTGCCAGGGGTGCTCCATGCCTGCCACCAAAGGAGCCATCTCAGGGGGAAAAACTGCCTCATCCAACACTGGGAAATGAGGAGTGCTGCCAGCCCAGTGCCCCAGCACCCAGCCTTGGCTGCACACAGACAGGCCAGCATCAGAGAGGGGGTAGGAGAGTGGGAGGGGATGTGACCAGCTCTTCCCTGGGTGCTTGCTCTTAACATCTAAACAGTAGCTTAATTATACCATCAAACTGCATCCACACACACACAGTGCACTCACACCTTGCTTCTCCAGGCTCCTTTCTTTGTCCTCCACTCTCTAGGGAACAAGTGGCATCAGCTGCTGACACATGACGCAGCTGCCTGCGTGGGTGGGGTTGAAGGACCATCTCCTCTCATTTGACATATCCAGTCCCATCACTGTCTCTCTCGACTCATTTCCATTCTGAAACTTTCCCCAATATGTGCCTTTACTCACAAAATGTTGTCTTCAAAACAGTTTTGCTTATCCTACAATGCTGAGTGACAATGCATAGGGGTTTTGAGCCACTTGCAGCGTGCCTGCAAGAGGACAGGAACAGGTCTGCCATTGCCAATTCATAGGACTCTCCCTGCTCCGTGGTGTAGGCAAAGCAGGGGGTTTGGTTCTGGCACACTTAAAAGCAGGAGGTTTTTATCTCCGAGTCAAATATCCTCTCCTCATTTTCCTGGAGTTTGCCTGCAATTTGCTACATTATCTCCTTTCCCCAGGGGAAGGGGAGGCAGCACTCTGGGGTCACTGGGAGCCCAGCTGTGGCAAGCCTTGGCCAGAAAAGCCTTTGGCAGCAGCTCTTAGCTCACAGGGACCCAGTCAGATGGTGCAGCCACGTGCAGAGGGTGCCAGGCACCTCGCACTCCCTGTGTGCAAGGCAGGCAGTTCTGCCCTTCCCCACTGCCCACCCCAGCCCCGTGGCAGAACATGGTGGGTTTTACATAGTTTTACATCCCTGGTAGTTTTCTTTTTACCCTTTCCAATCACAAGGCTGCCTCCTCTTTTCCCTGCCATCCCTGCCATCTCTGTTTTTGTGCCTGTGTTGCATGACCTTCACCCATAGATGTGATGGGGTGTGGCATGTGCCTCCCTTCTCCATCCCTCACCCTGTGCTGGCACCACAACACAAGGCACTGAGCAGCCGAGGAGGCAGCACAGCCAGAATGGTGGTGCTGTGGTGAGGAGGGATTTATTTCAGCTGATCGGAGCCAATAATATCTGACAATATTTAGTCTGGAGCTGCACATGCTGCCAAATTTACAATAGAATTTGGGTCAAATTAAGGGTGAAAGATTGCACTCCATTTACTTAAATAGGAACTGATTCCTGGGATTCAGCCTAGGCTCCTCACTCACACTATGGAAAGGATCTACATGTCCAGACAAAATATTACATTTATTTGGGGGCCTCCTGAAATAATTTTTTCTTCATGAGGAATGATAGGATGATGATATATTTACATGTCCTCCAAAGCTTTGTGGGCATTAGAGAGAAGCTGTATCAGAAAAACACAACTAGCATCAGACAAGAGCCAACATAAATCTGGAATAATTTTCATCTGTCCTTCGTAAGTGAAATAGTTTGGTGCCAAAAGGAAGAAAGAATTTGCAGCACTGTTGGTCGGCCGCCAGCACGTTGCTTTGTGTAACACAAGCCATCAGTGTTTTCATCTTGATACTGAATTTTTGACTTTAGGAATTCCAGAGCCACTTCTGAAGGGAAGAGGAATAGCTCTGTTTCCACGTCAGAAGGGTTTCTAAGAAAGCAGTCACTCCTTCCACAACCTGATGTCTCGGCTTCTGCTGAATAGGTGGCATGAGGTTTAGAGGGCTGCTCTTACCTGTGAGCGTTTGATCTCCCACAGCAGTGTGGGATAAAACAGGCCATGAGCAAACCTATTCTGTGCTGAAAAACAGCTGGCTAGTGAGCAAGGCAGAATGAGAGCTGGAAAGGTTTGGCCAAAGACGTTCATCGCTTACCTTCTGCCTGAGGACTACGTTTTCATTTGTTTTTACAAAATACCCAGTATTTGAGATCTAAATAATTAATTGGAGCACATACAAGCTCAGTGAGGTAAATTGGCCTGAAATGTAATTTTTCCTGGGGGTTTGTTTTTTTCTGGTTTTAATAACAAAACACAGAATAGCCAACAAACCTGAAATTCTTGACTAGCTACATTAATGCTCACGACTCCCCCATGAGGATAATCTTCATTTTACAGAAGGCAGCAAGGGGGAAGGCAAGGGGAAGCAGAGGGAAGGGTGCACGTGTGCTGACTCCTTGCCTGCCTGGTGGCCTTGCAGCTGTGCTTCTGGGCACAGGACACGTGCTGGTCCCCAGGTCTGCTCTGGCTGAAAGAGGAGTTTGAGAGCTCAGCGATGCGGACGACTGCAAAAGGTTTGGCCATTTGGGATTGTGTCATCCTGCAAAATCCCTTGGAGAGAGGAGAGCAGCAAATCCCACCAGTGAAGGGCCTGGCACAGATTCCCTCCCACAGCTGGCTGAGGGCTGGGAGTGCTGGTGTGCACAGTGCTCCTCCAGCCACTCACTGTGGGCCCATGTCTTGACCCACAAGGCATCCTGGGGGCAAGAGAACTAGCAGAGCTGCAGGATGGTGGTCCCACGGGAGTGCCAGCACTTGAGACAAGTTTTCACAGCTTGTCTTTTTTAGAGAACAGTTTTTAAACATATTCTTGTGAAAAAAAAGAAAAGTTAGGCAGAACTTTACAGCATTTCCTATAAATGACTTAAAAGAGGAAGTTAAAATTCATATGTAGACGGGTTTGTAAGCAGCTGATTCTAAGCCCATTAAGACCATATATGTTAACAAGGTTTCCCTGCCTACACAGAGTGGGAGATGTTGGGACTGCAGAGTACAGTCCCTGCAAGAGGGGCCTGTACCAGGAAGGAGTCAGGACCAGCTCCCGGCAAACATAATTGTATTCAAAAAGGACATTGTTGGGAGCTCTTTGTGCCACTCTTTCAAGAGCAACCCCATGCAACTCACACTCCTTGGACTGTGAGACCCTTGCAGGAGGGCTCACCCCTTCTGCTCGGCAGCTTGCAGGGCTGGGCAATAACACTTCATTTACTCACTCACAGAAATTTGAGATGAAAAAGACCTCTTAAACCACTCAGCCTCTCCCTCAGCTGGAGTTATGGTTTTGCTGTTTCAGTTGTGGCTGTTGATCTGCAGCACCCATCAGCTCTGCATAATAAATCTCTCTCTGATGAGCCTGCCTGCTTGTCCCTTCCAGTGCGTCCCTGTGCAGCTTTCTGGGAGCAGATGAGCTCACTGCCCATCAACTACTGGTTTAATGCTTCTCTTGGATTTTTGTCTGCCTTAATTTCTTCTCAACTCTCACAAACTTCTTCAGCAGTGAGAGGCTGAAACTCATAGTTTATGACTGAGAAAGAAAAATCAATAAATACTCAATTTCAGAGAGGGATACTCCTCCCTTAGGCCCTTCCTGTGCCTCTACAGCCACATAATTTTATTTAACCTAGAAAATAGAAGGAGAAATTTTCTGCAGTCATTTTTGTCTCTTTGCTTGGGTCTCTGGAAGTTGAGGTGCATTCCTGGAGCTTCTGGAAAGGCATCAGTTCTCCCTTCCCCTGCCTGTTCATGCCCACTGCACCTTTATTTTCTCAAGGTTTGGGCTCAGCTCTGGTGGGAAGAAGGCTTGAGGCTAACCAGTGTTTCCACACAAAACAACTTCCCACACAGAGTGGCACAAAAGGTCTGGCTCATCCTGTGCCAGGGGCCATCACATGAGTTCAGGGCAGAATACAGACTAACACTGGATTTCCACCTGCTACGTCATGAGTCCTTGACTGAGTCACTTGTCTTTCTGATTGTGGTAGTTTCAGTATGACTCTAAGTGAACCTTTTTTCAAGAAAGTAGGCATGAGTCTTCCTCGGAGGAGATGTGACGGGTGCACAGTGCAAGGGGAAATACCTTCTTCCCTTCAAGGTGATACAGCTACATCAACTGACGAAAAACACCAGCCAAAAAATTTCCTGCACTGCAAGTGCAATGAGAGCTTTGTAATAAAGCATCTAAGAGGACATCCTGTAGAAGCAGACAGGTTTCCTTTGTTCTGTGTTTTACAGAAAGAAACCTGTGGTTTGTGAAGAAAAAATGACACACACTTAAAAAAAGGAGAAAAAAATCCCAGAGTCTTACATTGCCTGCTAACCTACACACATTCCCATTGCCAGCTCTCCGTCTTAATCCACAATATTTATGGTGCTTTACATATACAAACATCTGCAACAGAATGAGTCACTGCTATTTAATAAACATGCAGATTCTTTGTAATGTTAATGGGTTTATTTGGGCATGAAGGGTCAAAGTCATAGTGACCCAAAAACTTGGGAGTTCTAAGTTCTTAAAAACCTCGTGGAAGGTAAGAAAACAAGTTCTGAAAATAAAGTTATTAGTAGAACCACTGCATTTTGGGGAGGGAGAAAGGAGCCAGACACCTGGATGAAGAAATGTCATTTCAGTCATGTCCCCTGTCCTTTAGTAAGAGCAGTAAAGAACCAAGAACTGTGATTCTCACAGGCATTTTGATTAGAGGTTTCCTCTGAGGACACTGGCAAGGTGACAGTTCCTTGCCTGAGAGGAGTAGAAATTGTTTGACAGGACACTGCTGGCTGAAGGGCAGCAGCACTGCTGTGCTCTCCTGGCTTTTCCCATGGCTCCTGTTAGGTGGATCTCAAGGGACTGTCCCACAGAGAAGAAATGCTGGTGCTGTGGTCATGCTGCCCAGATGGGTCCCTGGATTTTGCAGGGGGAGATGATGATGGAGCATCTCATCCCACAAGATCTTGCTATAGGGAAAAACCCACTGGTTTTGATGTCACAGCAGGAAAACACCACACCTCGCCCAGGGGGGCTGCAATGTGTCACATGGCTTTGAAGGGCCCTGCCCTGGGACATATGGGGCAGGCAAGACCCCACTGCCCCAGGAAGGCTTCACAGAGCTCACTGCCTACTAGTGTCCTGTGGCTATGGAAATGCCTCTGGGCTGGTAAAGCCCTACCTGTGAAATACACAGCAAAAAACCACCAAAGAAGTGGTGGCAAGATGACAATCCTATTTCAGTGTATTTCTTTCACAGTGACATCCTGACACAGACATGGAGTCAGTGAGCTGCCCTCCCAGGTGCCAGCCCAGGGCATCACTTCTCTATTCGTCCTCCTGTTTTAACAGCAGTGGTGCTGACAGCTTGGAGCTTTCCTTGTTAACAGCTGCCCTGCCAATATGTGCAGGCCTCTTTGAGCTCATTTATAGAATGCATAAGGATCAGCCATTATGAAATTATGGCTAATTTCCACCACAGGGCAGGAGCCCAGCCCTGCCCCGGAGAGCTGCACCTCCCAGGAAAGGGTTTGTGACTGAGTGGGGTTTGTCAGGAGCACCAAGAGACCAGGACCAGCCGGCAATCTCGGCAGCATCTGCAGGGCGCCAGGAAAAAGACACAGTTGGTATTAATAAAAAAATGAAGTAACTCCCCAGCTGCACTTGGCTGTGTTTCATTGGGACTAACAAGACTGTAAAGATGTTCTCACACACTTTCAGGAAACAACCGGAATTTTTGTGACTCGGCATCACTATAAAGCTGTGCCCAAAGGGATCTGGAGAACTGATGAAAAATCAGGCTGAGGAAAAGAAAGCCAGCTGTGGTGTGAGATCTGCACGAGGGAACAGCCTTGGCCCCGGGATGGCCACCTTCCCTCTGGGCTGCCAGCGCTTCCACTGGGCAACCAGCTCGCATCAAGAGGATCCCATGGTGGGTGAGCAAAAGCCCTGGGTGGAGGGAAACTGATTTTGTCCAGCTGACCTTGCCCCTGCCCTGGGCAAGCAGGAGGACCCTGTCCTGCATCCTGGCACACTGCATCCCGGGCAGCCATGACGCTGCGTGGGGGGAACCAAACTGCTGGGGCACTGGGGGGGACGTGACTCACACCGTGAGCATCCTCATAGTCTCTGTTTCGTTTTGTCTGTCTTTTTCACTTTTCATAGGGATGTAAAGTAGGTCGCAGCTCAGAGCAGAGGTCCCAACTGCAGAAGACAGCACTGGAGTGATTAAAGCCGTTTAAGGATCTCCTCCCAAACAGAACCTTCTGCTCCTCTGGCACATTTTTTAATTTCTGAGGGCAGGCACAGTGAAACATTAATTCCTTTAAACTGCCCCCCAAATGACACCACCTGACAGCTGCTACATTTTTGCAGGCATTTAAGCTCCCTGACAGTGAAGACTTACAGGCAGGACTCTTTATGTGAGGATGTTTATAGGCTCCCCAGCTAGCCAAGAGTTTTAGTTCCATATTCCCTCCCTTCATGTTTATATGTAGTATCTAAAATGACATTATCATCCTGAATACAGCTTAAATTTCTGGAGTGCTTTTTTTTCACCTTTGAATCCTAAAGCACTTGACAACTGGTACATGATCATTACAGACTGCATATGCTGTGATTTGTTCACCTGTCACAGGGATACACCTGCCTCTGAAGTTACATTGTGTTCCCGATAACTGGGATGCTTCTCCATACACCTCCATACAGGGATGCCCTCCCACCTGTGTGTTTGCCTTCAGACAATATGCAGTGAAACTTTTGCATCTGAAATCCTTTTTTACCTGCATAAGGCAGTAGAGGTTGATGGACAGAGGACTGCCGATCTGGCTTGGTGCCACTCCTCTGGTCAGTGAAAAAGTAAAATTCAGATTCTTTAATATCGACTTTAGTGATAATTATGACATAATCCTGAATAGAGGTAAACTTCGATTTCTTAGAATGGCTTTAATCCAAAAGTCTTACATAGTCTTAAAGGATTTTTAGAAGATTCTGCATGGATCCTTGAGATCTTAATAAAAAATAGGTTGCTCCCAGATTGTTTAAGAAGCAACAGTTTTAAAATACAAATGCTGGATATAAACATCTACTGGAAAACTGAAGCTAGCTAAGTCACAGCAGTCTTCAGTCATTTTTAGAAACAAGTATAGGAAAATGCATATATCTAAGGGACTGAAGTTTGAACAAATTTTGAGCAAATTTACTAAACTAATAGCTTTTGTGGAAGGACTCCAAACCTGCTTCACTAAGGAAAGAAATAGAGTTGGAGCTCATCCCCTTTCTTGTCACTCGCAAGCACGATGTGAATACAGATGTACAAAGCAGTTAAAGACTAGAAAGAACTGCCTGGAGATTGTGCCCTGCCTTAAGCTATCGGGACTCCCTCTCCCTCTATTTTACTTGGAACTGGAAGTTTTCTCAGTATTCTTTACACAAACAGAGCAAATTTTGCTGTTTCACCTTGTTAACTGAACATGTGGCGTGAGGTCAGCAACAGTCGCCAGCCTATCTACAACTGTCTGTGCTCACATGATGCCGTGGCTCCAGCATAAACAGGAAATTGGGCAAGTAACTCTTTTACTAGGGGACCACAACACCGCTTTTTTTAAAAAAAAACTAAAGCCTTCAACAACATGCTGTCAGACCTAATGAAGAAAAGCAGAGTAGCCGGCAGGATCAGAATAAAAGCCGCAAATCTTTAGGCTGTAGCACTTTTGCCTAATCATAACAACGTGCTTCAGTGTCAGGAAATGCAGCAGTGTTTGGTGTTCTGCTCAGCTGATCTGGGTGAGCGCAGAGGGAAAAGCCGTATCCTCCACATGCACTGTGGGCCACTGTTCTTTTTTACATCCTTATTGACTTCACGGCTACACGCTGCAAAGACTTTGACCTTTGCACTTCATTTCACTCCTAAAATTGCCTGGAGAAAGGAAGTGTGCAGGAGGCAAGCAGAAAAACAGGGAGGAGGCGCACATGTGTGGGAGGACTTGTTGTAGAGAACAGGTCACTTTTGTTGAAAATAAAAACCAACCTCTCCGCACGTATGTACAAAGATAGAAAGAAAAATAGGAACAGGTCCAATGTCATAACAGCAGCCGTCTAGTATCCAGATGAGCTCTGGTTTTAGGCATGTGGAGGGGGACACTGATTTCATTGCATGCTTCTAGCTATACAAAGATCTCCACTGGGATCTACGTATTGGCTGGAAATCTGTCCCACGGGAACCACCCGGCCTTTGCGGTGACATTTAAACTCCACTGATGTAAGTGGCAACGCTCCCATTTGCTCCGAGGGGGCCAGGTCCTCCTCTTGACAGGAAGCCCTGAGAAATGCAGATTCCCAAAAATGGAAACATGATATGAAGAAATTATCTGAATAAAGAAAATCTGCCTCTGGGCTGATGAGGAGCATTTCTATCAGCCACATCAGAGGATGAACTCTCCCTTCGTGGGTCTAGCCTGGGGTTTGTGGGTTGCACACCGGCTGCCCTCAACACTGAGTTTTTTTCCAGCCAGAGAGCAAACCCCTACTAGTGACTTCAGGCATGGTAAAAGCCCCTGTCTGTGAGAAGGCAGCCCTCATAGCTCTTACCCTGGCCATGCCTGGTCGGGGCAGGCATCATGCAGCACAAACACCACCTGACAGCAACACGGGGCAGAGCAGCGGGCTGGGTACCAGAGCAGGCTGCCAGGGCTCCTGAGGGAGCAGAGAGTGTCTGGCACATTGTGAGGGCTGACAGAATGCAACCAGAAAACAAATGAATTATGGTGAAATAAGCTGCAGTTTGGAAAGGTCTGTATTTGTCACAGATTGGGGAAATTGGGTCTCTCCTGCTTCAAACTGGAAACGGTACTGCGTGATTCAGATGCTCAGCCGAAGTCAGTCATCACCGGCCAGATTCCCTCACTGATTATTTACAGAAAACAAACCAGATTATAAACTAAGAGTTATTTGTCAGACCTATTTAGTAAATGTTTTAATTGTATTTAAGAGTACACTAAGTGTGTGGGTAAGGCACAAACCAAAACAGACGGTGGAATGAGTCGGATGAAATCTGTTTCTACATTGCATGTACACAAGTACAGATGTGTTTTAAAGAGGATATATTTAGGTGGCCCGTATTTCCTTTAAAGGGGGTTGAGTTGAACCTCAACAACATTGAAGGAGGCTGAAAGTGCTCAATAGCTGGTTTAACACCCATTTGCTCATTTCAAAGTACACTATTAGAAAACCAACTACACTAAGGAATTTAAAAATCTATTTTGATTGCAGTTCTGCTGTTTTCAGCTTTCTTCTTACCAACTAAATTGTGTTGTTTAACCCTTAAGGATTCTGCTAGGCAGTGTTACATCTACAGACCTGGGTTTTCTTCTTCTTTAAAAGCTGTCTTAAATTAATTTCTGCTTTACACTTCAGAAGAGGTGGAGCTGGTTGTTAAATATTTTTAGACTTATTTTTTTGTTCTCCTTAGTTTGTGTAAAAGTGGTCATCACTCATATGGCTCATAATATACAGCACCCAGTACCTGTCATTTTTTATTTTAAAATACATAAATGTTAGGAAAAATATAAACAGTGCTCCTTGTGCCAGGTTTTCTTTTGTTTGTTTAAGAATTTTCTCTGAGTTGTCAGAATTTTTTTTGTTGCTGTTGTGCTCTGTGTCTCATCCAAGAAAACAGGGTTTCAGGACTAATGGTTTGAAGAAATAGCACCCTGTGAGCTCCGTTTTCCTTCACGTTTTAGGTGCTTTTCACAAACTCAGCTGGTTAAAGTCAGCTTGAGTATCCAAACATTCATTGTGTAAACTTCCCATGCTCAGGAGATAACTGCGCGTTCCCCCTCTCTGCCGTGGGAAGGCAACACTGCCTGTGAAATTCTGCAGACCTGCGCTTTTTTCCTCAGTGCTCTGCCTACTTCACACTGGCCTGTGGAGCACAACGCTCCAATGGAGCTGGGAATGAGCACCAGGGCGCAAACCCTCTGGAACAGACTGTGAGCCTGGATCCTGAGCTGTATTGGTGGTAGAATCATAGAATACCCTGAGCAGGAGGGGACCCACAAGGATCATCGAGTCCAACCCTTAGCCCTGCACAGGACCATCCCCAAGAGTCACATCATGTGCCTGAGAGCATTGTCCAAACACTTCTTGAACTCTGGCAGCCTTGGTGCTGTGACCATTTCCCTGGGAAGCCTGTTACAGTGCGTGACCATCCTCTGCATGAAGAACCTTTCCCTAATATCCAACCTAAACCTTCCCTGACACAGCTTCATGTTGTTCCCTTGGTTCTCTCATGGTCACCAGATAGGAGATCAGTGCCTGCCCCTCTTCCCCTCATGAGGAAGTATCCTCAGTCCTTTTTCTTTTCATCTCCTGAGACAGGTTTTTCCAATTGGAAGTCACATGTAGGTTTAGCTTTTTCATTCCCCCATTACCACTGCAACTTTTGTCTGGAGACACTGACGTGCCCAGGGCTGGCATACACTGTATAGCACTGCTATTGAAAACACACAGTGTGGCAAATAAAGCCCTAACAGTGTATTTAATGTTTATCTTCATTTGCATGACTTCTCAAGCTTCCCTTGCTGAACCAAATGATGAAATCACAACATGTTCAGAAATATTAAATCATTTCCTCAACATCTGAATATAACAGGCTGCAGAAGGAAAACAATTACTTTTGGCATGTTGCACACTTTACCCTTAACACTCAGAATTCTGGCATCCCTGCATTTTTACAGGCTTGCACTCTGATTACAGCAGCATTAGGAACAACTAGGGACCATGATTTATTTCCTGGGAAACGCCCCAGACTTGCCAAACACCAGCTTTGCCTATACAGTGTGGATTTTAGGTGGCCAGACAATGCACACGCAGGCAGGAACTTAAGGATGCCCAAAAAAATCTTCCTGCTGCTGGTCTGTGGGCAGCACAATGGTGCTGCTCAGGAATGTGCCTCACCTTGCACTGGCTAGTGTCCTGCTGTCTCCATGGTGTAGAAAGCCCAAATTCAATGTGGCACTAAAAGGATGAGGTGTGATGCCGTATGAAAAGCCAGGTCCCATGCATGAGAAATCCTGGGAGGGCTGCTGGGTGCCAAGGAGATCAACAGGGGCTCCCCAAATGGAAAAGAGAGAGAGAAAACAAATTAAAGTGCTCATTTCTGCAGAACCCCATGGATTTCATATCCAGAAGGGTTCATTGCTGTGAGCTGATGAAGCTGCAGCTTGCAAAAGGACAGGCTGGCTTTCCTGAGCAGGTGCCTTCTCTTTGGGGTTATATTCAGCCAGTTGTCAGGGGTTTGTAATGCAGACTTTTTGTGAGTACAGCAGGAGTAAGACTCGCTGCCAAACTCCACAAATAGTGGAACAATTTGGGAGTAAAAACAGATTTCAGAAATGAAAGTTCAGCTTGATCTATTGAGAACAACGTGCAATTAATGTGCTCAGCAATGTCTTAAATATGAGCAATGTGGGAGAAGGGTAATAGCTCCCTTTCTATCATTTTTCAACCTGTCAGCACACTAATCTATGAAACACCAAAAGCCAGATTCTTAGTAAATGTAAACTGGTAAATGTGGTTGAAGGCAGTGGTGTTCAGCCTATCTGAATCTACATGTTTTTTAAACCATAAAAGTATCAGAAGAAGCATGTGCTTGTGGGATGGTGAAATAGGATCAATGTTACTGTTACAAAAGTGAGGACAATGAGCCAGCTGGGTTTTTCCACAGGCATTTTCAAAACTACAGCATTTATTTCTGCTTTTCTGCAACTTCTTCTCTATCTCTTCTCTTCCCTTCCCTATCCCCTTTCTTTTTTTTTTCTGTGGTTTATGCACATTCTCTGAGCTACACCCAGAGAATGAGGTCACCAGGGAGCAGTAAGGATGTGGCTGCAGTCTGTGACTGCATCATTTGCAGTGTGCACTGTGCCAGCTGCCTCCCCGCACCAGGGCTCCCTGGAGGCAGCCAGGGGAAGGACCAGGAAGGAGGAGAAGGCACTGAGACTGAACTGCTGCTGTGTGGGGATGTCCCACCCCCTCTGCTGCTGGCGCTGGTTGAACGAGCATTGGAGAAACACATGGCATCGGTGCTTCCCAGAGACAAAAAGGATGCTACTGCAGGGAGAGGTGCCTCCTTGTGCCCTTCCGGTGTCTGCAGCTAAAGAATGAGGGCTCCTTCTGACCTAGGCAGCTGTGTCCCATGAACATGGGGCTGGAGGGGTCTGTCACACCTCCACCCAGCCACCCTCTCCTATGCCAAGTCTGCAAGCAAATAGAGAATACAAAGAGGTCCATTAGCTCCTTGGCCATCCCCTTTCCTCTCCATTATACTGCCTTACCTGAGTGTGACATGTGCCTTCCCATCCCCCTGTGCCTTGGGCAGCCCCTCATGGCTGGTCATAGCAGGTCAGAGCCACCACCTTTGTCTGACAGTCACCTTCACGCCTTCTGCCCTAAGGTAAATGTCTGTACACCTGCTGCCCCTGTGCCCTGAAATGTGGGGAGCACCTGGAGCACATCTGGGGCACCTGAATCACATCTGGCTCCAGACCTACTGAGGCTGCAGGGCTTCTCAGGACAATGCAATCCCAACAAGATGGTGGGGCCACGCTGATGTGTTGAGGTGAAAGGCCTCCACTTAACCTTGGTAATGACCAAAAAGTCTGTGTTCTGCTTTCCTCTGATGGGAAGAGCTGGTCAATTGGCTTAAAACCATACCTCACCCAGCCCAAATTTGTAAATCTTCAAAACCAAAAGCATACAGTCCTCTGTGCAGCCTGCAGTGCTTGCATATGCTTCTGAAGGAAGTGAATGTAAGGGTGGCTGATGTTAACGCTTAAGCTTCTTGAATGCTGTCAACTTGAACTGCAAAACAGGAGTTGAAGTGAAATTCTGGCTGGCTTGGAGTTCCTCTGCTGATTTTTGAAATCATATAACCTCATCTTCAGTTTTTAAATGGGTTTTATTGCTTCTAATCCTATGGGAAAGATTCATAAAGACAGAGAAACGAGCAGCAGAAATGCCAAGACAGCCTTTTACACTGAGATCTGCTCCAACCACAACGTACGCGCATAAAAACTCCAAATTCTTCACAGATATAACCATTTCCTGATCAGCTGAATGTGCAAGCAGAGTTAATCCACAGGGCCCTCCCTTCTTTGTTGAGGACACTGCACTCCCTTCCACTGTTGAATTCTTCTCTTCCTCCCGTCAGTGATGCCCCAGCCACAGAACAGTTAAATAACTGAGGGTCTGTGCCCAACAATTTGCTTTCGGCTTGCTTTAAAGAGTGCAGATCCTGGACAGTCAGTGCCTTTGCACTGGCTAAGAAACCTCTGCTCAGAACATTTGTCTTAGGGAGGGTGTGGACACAGACAAATTTACAACCAAGAAACCATATGCAACATCCTCGACTCTGCACTGAACTTAACAGTGTTCAGCCTATTAGAGAAAAACAGACTTTCCCCAGGGCTGCCCTCAGTTGTAATGCGGTGTTTGGCAGCCATGGGGGATTCATTTTTTTAAAACAAGTCTCAAATCTACTTCTGTTTCAGCAGGCAATGTTTTGCCCCCTGGTTCTGCCACTTAGGCTCCTGCCTAGTTAATTTAGGAGCGACAGCATGTGGGTATCACAGGCCTGTTGGCCTGTTGGCACTTGCAGTGATGGGAGAAGGGATGCAGGCTTTGTTCAAAGAGGGGTCACTTCAGGGGTGTTTATGTTCTAGGAGCAAAGCAAGAGTAGAGCAATAATAAGTGTTTTCAAAGGGAGAGTTAAAGTGAGAACTGAGAACTAAAAAAGGAGAGTAGGGGAGTCCCAAATGGGCAAGAAAATTGGAAGGACAGGAATGGGAGGAGCAGGAAAGCTGAAGGAAGGAGGACAAATTACAAATGAACTGTGGGGACCATGCAAAGAGAGGACTGGGCTCTGCAGCTCTGTGGGCAGGATGTCATTGAGGAGCAGCTCCATCCCCAGCAGCTCACGCTGCCACAACCCACAGAGGGCTGATAGCAAATCCCGGCCTCTAGGTTGAGGAAGGCATGGCTCCTCCAGTAAGGGTTCTCAAAATTAGACTCAAGTTTTTACTAAGGGTGGAGTAGCCCCATCACATTCTGAATCATCGGGCTGTGGGCTGGCCATTGTGTGCATTGTTATGAGGTATCTTCTTTGCTAAAGCCAAGCAGAAAGGCCAGCAAAGCAACAGCAGGGAAGAGGCCGTTACTGAAGTCCTATGAGAACTGTGAGGAATGATGACAGACTATGGTTCACATTCCTGCTTCGAGCGCAGGAGCTGCCACTGCAAAGAGCACAGTGTCCAAAGCGCTGTGTGGAGGACATGGCTGGCCAGGGCAGCTCGGGGAGCTGGCTCTGGAGCACCTCTGGCTGCTGCGAAAGAATTGCAGAGAGCCTTAGAAACCTCCTGTTTTGCTAGCACACTGCAAGCAGAGGGCAAGAGCTAATCAGAACTTGTGCTAATTAAGCTGCCTATTGCTGGGAGAGGATGGGGATGTGGCTGGATGCCAACAGTAATATGGTAGGCGGGATCAGAGGGCTCCGCTGACTCCCAGGGAAAGGCTGCTTTGGTAACCTGGTACTTATGCTTTCTTTCTTCACTCTCCTGGGGTTGCTTGTGGAATGACACAGCCCGTGAAGCCCTTTGGGATCCCCACACACCTCCTAGAGATGTGTGGGCAGGAGCCACTGATCCTGCTGGGGGGGCAGAGCTGTGGTGGGAGGCAGCCGCTGGCCTCGCGTCCCCTCTGCTCAGCCCCGCCGTGGGCTGTGACGGCTGGGGCTGGTGCTGCTGGCAGAGCTACAGCCTCGTGTTTTTTGACCTTTTACTCTTCCAGAGATAGAAATGGGATTTGTCTGAGGCTTGGAATAACTTCCTGCGATTGTGCTGGAGAGGGCTAGTCTGGCTTGCTAGATAGCTGTGTCTGTCGGGCTGGCTCAGGAATGGAGAAAGCCTCTGCTCTGTGACTAAGCCGAAGACAGATTTAAAGGAGCCTAAAGACACCAGCTGTGCCTTAGAGAAAAATAAGCTGAGAGCACTGTACATTGTTCCCAGTAGGACAACTGGGCCTGAGCTGCTTCTGGGTTTGGGCATTAGCCATTACTGGAGAACCACAAACAACCCCTAAAGCAAATAGTGTCTGTGTTTTGATAGTGATTCCTCTGATGGTAACTTATAAATTCCCTCTGGATCAGTGACGTATGTGTGTCTGCATGTGTAGGAAAGTAGGTAATGGTCTGAAAATTGATCCTTTGGGATGATGAGAGCAAGCAATAGTTGTGCAAGCTTCCCCTTCCTCCTCCTCCAGCGCTCCTCTGCCTCTGCTGCCAGCACAGGCAGTGACACTGGGCAGGCACCGAGGCTGAGGTGAGGGCTACTCCACTTTTCCTGCATCTTTTGCCACTCTTCTGCATCTTTTTTGTTCCATCTTTAATTGACTTCTAGCAGCCTTTATAGGTGACATTGTCAGGTGAGGTGTTTACAGCAGAACTCTTTGCTTGGAGAGGTGGAGGAGCCTCATCACCTTTGCTAGGCTGATGGCCTCAGCACTGGCTGGGGTGGGGGGACACCTGGATAAAGGCACTGGACCACTCTCTTGCTGACCATGAAGAGGCTAATACCTACAGTCTGACAAACCTGTGCATCCCTGGGAATCCAAAAAGGGCTAGGTGCAGACATACTATTGCAAAGCTCTTTGACAACCTTCACCCATGGCCCTGTTGCACCAGACAAAAATATTAAAGCCCAAAATGATGGGTTTTGATCCAAGGTGTTTACAGTCACAACTAGTGCACTGGAAAGTGTAATGGCACCTGTAAGAGTTGCTCCCAGGTAAAAAAGAGCCAGCCTGTGCAACCAGGACATACTCCACCTCAACCCCTAGGTGAAGGTTTTACCTAACTGCTCGGTACTGCAGCTGTGGTTACTGTCCTTCCACCTCTGGCACATGGTGCCACTGCTGGTAAAGGCAAGGTAAGACCTCACCTAGATGGTCTCTTGTAGTTCAACAGATCTCTTGGGATCTCCCAAGGAATTAAGGAAATGTATTTCAAACGAAGGCTTTTTAAAGTGAGCATTTAGTTGTTTCTTGTATTTTACTCATCGGTAGGCAAAATCACTGTGTACAAGATGTGTGCTGGTGTATTCCTGCGTGACTCACCTTACTTAAGGCTGCTTCTGACTCTCCTTAGCTAAAATTTGGAGTAGGAATGATCTTGGCCTTTTTCTGATATTCCTTTGAATAACTGAATGTATAACACTTGGTAGGCCGGATCCTTGGCCGAAAATGATAATTTTGTACTCTTCTGGCCAACAGCAGTGCCAGCTGGGGATCCTCTGGCATATACCAGGGAATACTCAGGCCACATCCAGTTCAGCTCAGCTATAAGTCCCATCTCCTCCTCGGTTGCCTCTCTGCAGACACTTGGCATCAGCCCTCCCTGCTTGGACAGGACTGGGAGAACAGCTCTCCTCACCTCTGCAGCTGGTGGTTGAATCTGTGCTGTTCCTGATCCATGAGTGTGCTTCATAGCAGGTAAGAAATAAAAGATTTGGCTCTTCCTGCCCAGCAAAAGCAGAGCTGTCCCAAAGCCAAGGCATGTTTCTGTTGCAAACAAGCCCTAACACACAGGTTCAACATACTTAACACTTCTGCGCATGGACACCATCCTCAGGTTTTCAACCTCAAGGGAATTCAGGGTGTTGGTGGTATGTATCAGCAAATGTGATTTAAAATGTAATTGTGTAATATGGTAATAGTGTAACATCATGCCTTTGAGCTTCAGCACACAGCAGGCCTCTTATATAGCAGAAGGAAACAGTACTGGACTGCACTGCTTATCTGTTTGCTTTAAGTTCTGACTTCTACATGTATTTCACTTACTGCTTTCTAAATAGGTAGTGTCAAAGGAACTGGAATTCTGTATCTGAACATATTTTTATTAAAAAAAAAAAAAAGAACTGCAATCCTAACAGAGTGAAAATTCAACAAAGAAAAACTGCTTAGTTTATTTGTAGGTAATTTCACATAATAATTAATTTAAATCCTTTAAAAAATCTTTTAAATGCTTTTGTGCATTTCTACTGAATTCCAATTCCATTCAAATGGAGTGCTTTCAAATCTAGTAAAATAGTCCTTGCTGGGGAACAGCAAGCTTTCCGCAATGATACCTCTTAAATATCAAACTTATAACATAAAAAACATAAGTAATTGTGTATTAAGCTACACCAATGCCTTGATATTTATGGACAGATATAAAGTATCCCTGTTAGCAAAAATTTGTCCTAAGAACTCCATTTCATGGTAAATCATTGCACATCAACTTATGAAAGTGTATTTCAAAGAAATAAATGAAAACTACTTAGGGAAAAAACTGAGATTAAGAAATCATAATTTAATTCAAAGATTTCTACCTTCTCATTTAAATTATTGTAAAAATCAGTCTTAACACTGCTCTATGCAGATTAATACTCTATATAGGGATGTTTCCTCAAGGTGATTGGACTAGACTGGAGCTGTATCATGAGGGGAGCTGTTGAAATTAAAAATAAAACTATTCCCAGACTGAGTAAAACTTGTAGCCCATGATCAGTGGCGTTGCACACAGTGCTCTTCTCCTACCCTCAATCACATAGGTCAAAAAGCAGTGATGGACTGTCACAACGTGGGGCACCTGCTCACCCACAGCTTAAAAGGTTTCCAAGGGCTGAGTCATTAGTCTTTCTCACCACACCTTAATTCCAGCGATTCAACCCAGTTATTTTATTGTGGTACAGCAACACCAGACATTTTCACAAGGACCAAGAGAATAATGCATGTTAACAGATCCCCTGGAGCTTCTCATACAGGTGGGTTTTACTCCTGCTCTCACTGTCATCAGGCTCTGAGCTGGTGACTACAGTCACAGCTAGAATTTTATGTAAGAACAGATATGCAAATGTACCTGATACCACTAAAGACCAGGTCACGCTATATATGTAACAGTTCACACTTTGATGAGCACGTGTGAAGTAGGGCAGTGATGAGAGTGTCTGTCTAGGCATAACATAATGTAGTGTGTAGGTGTGAGAGCAGTCTTACCATGCTGAAACCAACAACAAATCTCCCAAATAAACAACACCAGAAAAAGATGCAAAACAGTGCAGCTCAGCTCCCTGCAGGCTTAGGCTCTTTCTCTACAACGCCCAGAAGAGAGAGCCTGTTACTCAAACTTACTTCAGAGTTCAGCTCTTTTCCTTTGTCTTTTTGCTCCCCATCACAAAGCATCCCAGGGTTTGTTAATTTTTCCATCCAGACCTCTTGGGCCTCTGACACAAACCCCACACTGCAACACAAACCCACGTAGGCATCCCACACCATGGCCCTGTGTGGTCCTTCTGCATCAAGATGCTCTCTCATAGTAACAGACAAATTTCAAATCAGCAAAAATGTTAGACCATCCTGAATTTCTATGTGCATTCTCATGGAGTTTCTGTAATTCTTTGCAAAAAGAGGTCTGCAGGTTGGCTACAGAGCTGAGAGCTTCCTGCCCCATTCCTGAAGGTACATGTCTTCTAACACTTCAGCAGCCACCTGCTGTTATTGTCTGACCCAGTTCCAGGCTTGCCCGCAGAGCAGGAAGCTGTGCCACTGCAATGCCACAGCCCCCGGTACTGTATCTTCACCTGACAACCAAACTCAGCACGATCTGCTCTGTCTTCAGAGCACTGATGGTGGCAGGAGCTGTAAGCAGAAGCGTGAAGTTCACAGTGGCTGGTTTTGTTAACTGAATCCCACAAAAAGTGATGTGAGATAAGGGCTGTTTGAGCACAGAGCAAACAAACACTCTAGATAGAGCACTTTGATCCTGAGACTCCAGTGAGGTTAGCACAATTAGAAGAGTCCCTATCTCACATGTCCAAAAGATAACAACCTCTGAAATTCAACCTGACAGAAACTCTTCTGTGCAAGGCTGTTTCCTTAGGGTACCAAAAAGCCTAATCATTTATAACCAAATAATTTGCCCTCCAAGTTCAGATCCCAGTTATAGAGAGCACTTCAGCACATGCTTCACAGCAAGCTCAGGAACAGTCTTTAACCTCATTTAAACTAAAATAATTTTAAGGAATTGAGCCCCCATTTTTTTGGATATTGTCCAAATTTATCCTGCCATTTTCACTGCCCAAAGTCTGAGCAGTGCCTGGCAAGATGGAGAATCTTGACTTAACTAAGTGATGTGCTCCTATTTAACCATCTTCTCACTTCAAAGACAATGAAGTTTTTCTTTCTGAAAAATGCTATTTCACAGTATGTATTTGACACATACACATTGTGTATGATATGAAACTGAGGGGACACTTCCTCTTCTAATGCAAAACCCACGCAGCACTGAGAGGCAAGTAAGCACAATACATGAATGTGTGCATGAGAGGGACATGGAAATCTTCTTGGGTGCTGAATGTTTGATGTCCACTAATTCTGATTTGCAAATGGGCCATGCAAAACCAGCAGCACGATTAACTTCTCCCTGCCTGGGAGCTGCCTGGGAATAAGTCTCCCCTGGGTTCAGCAGAGAGACCGAGGCAGTGTTTGCTTCTGCAAGTCTTGCAATGATTCCTTAAGTATTTCTTTGGAAGTGGTGGAGTCACCATCCCTGAAGGTATTTAAAAGACCTGTAGGTGTGGTACTTGGAGACATGGTTTAGTGGTGGGCTTGGCAGTGCTGCATTAGTGGTTGGACTCAATGATTTTGAAGGGTTTTTTCCAACTTAAATGGTTCTATGATTCTGTGATTCTGTGATAAGGGATCTTGGATATGGGAGCACGAACTGTGTAAATAGAAGAGCTGTTTATGCTCTGAGTAAGGAAGTTTAAATTTGACCTGCAATGAGTGTGTAAGGCTGCACAGAGGAAGGACTTTCTCTACTGCTGCACTCAGAGCAATCTCTCTTTTGTCTCAAAGGCCACTGTGGCTATGACTCACACACAGCCATCAGACTATTAACACTTTTATTCCAACTAGTTATTTCTGGCTTTTGGCAGTCAAAATACCTAAATGCCCAGAGTGCTTCCAGGGTAACTATAGTAATTACAAAAACAAACAACAGCAGCTCGACCCAGGGGTCAGCTGAAGCCAAACTCTGAATCACACACTTCTTTTTTACCTATAGTTATGAAAAGGAATTTAAGCCTGGACAACAAGGCAGTACATTTCCCAGCTCCCTGGAAGATGCTCAGCCAGACGAGCGCAGTGCAGGTGCTGTTACCTGCTCCCCCCTTCCACGGGAGGTGCTGACAGGTGGGGCTGCACAGCTTCCTTGTGCAACAGGCAGCCCCCAAACAGGACATCATCACACACACTTTGTAAATCCACCGGAGGATGAGGAGCTGTTTGAATGCTGTGAACTGATCTCCTGTGTATTCATAATCTACGTGTTTCAGACAGCTCTGTTAGAGTTTCTCTTTGTTATTTTTTGAAGTTAGGAGAAAGACTTTGTTCAAGCTCTAGACCTCCTTTACACTTTCAGTCTTCCTATTCCTGCAGCAGCATTCAGTTCACTATCAGCTGTGTCAGTAATTAGAAACTTCATGTAGGAAGGGGCAGGCTCTTCCAGAAGAAGCCAGAATGCAGTCAAAGTAACTACCTTGTATGTCAAAAACTTAACGCTTTATTTTTAGCCAAAATATACTTGCTCATGCAAGGTTGCATTGTACTGTAGCTTCACCATGAGGGGTTTCTTCAACTCCTCTCCTTCTTTAAAAAAGTCAAAATTTACCATCTATTTTGATTTTTTAGCATATTGTAAAGAAAGGTGGCTCAGTAACCAGACACTTTCCAAGTACATAAGCCAAAGGTTAAAGTGCAATGTGAGAAACCAGATTAATCACAAATGAAGAACAAATATATTAGAGAATAATACACATTTTAAACAAAGAGAATGGTCACTGATCCTTCAGTTGTGTTTCTATTTTGCTTATTTTCTATAAAAACTATTTTGCTAAACTAGAGGGCCCTGAGGTATGTATCATCAGTAAATAAAACAGATCAGAATACAAGACCTTTATGATTCACTAAAAAACCATGAAGGAAAAACACCAGTCTGGAAGCATCAAACCTTTCAGCAGAACAAGGACCAATAAAATGTGTAACAGGAGCAGCCAAGCTAACTTGGTGAGAGCTCCCAGTTCCCTTAAGCCCTGTGCCTCCCCTTAACTGAAAAAGATCTAAACTAAATTAAATCCAAAAGCTCAGAGTTGACAAAAATAAACTAATTCACTAAAGAGGAAAAGGGAAAATATAATGAAGTTATTGTTTCTTCTGGTTTTCATTAAAACATACCAGTGCAAAGTGCTGTCTACAGACATGAAGCCAGAGTCGCACAGAGGAGAGAAATTCTGTCCTGTGTAGGCTGAGATAATTCTTGCACATGATACCCCAAAAGGGTGGCCCTGAATGAGAAGAGGGATTTTCTTTAAGGTGTTGCCCTTGTTGCCTGGGTGTTGCACAGAGCAACAGTGCAGGGAACAGTGCACAGAAAGGACCTCTGTAAAACCACGGGTGTTGTCAGGAGCATTTGGGGATGGGCACCGTGTTTGGAACCTTTACAGCTTTCTACTGTGGATTAACTGACATTTTGAATAACAAATCTTTCACATTCTGTAGGGAAAGACAAGGTTCATTCTTGTGCCATTCCCATGTCCTTGCTGTTTTCCAGGGGAAGAATACTGCAGGAGTTCCCTTCAAGGAGAAAACCAAGCTAGTAAAATCCCTTCCTCTGATCCCTCCTACCCCAACAATGCAGAATATTGTTGAGTAAAAATGGAGTCATAGTCGCAGGCAGCAGATATAAAAGAGACTTCTGAAAGCAGTGGTTGTACACAGAAAGCAGTAACTGCTTTCCTTTTTTAGACTTCATGGCTTATTTTTTTTTAACCACTAAGAGACATTTGCATGTTACCCTTTTCTGGTCAGACACGAAAAAATAACATAAAAATAAATGCAAGAACAAGTAACACCTCCTGCTAACTTTCAAGTTTAATTTTAACTCATGAAACACTTTAACAAAGATCCATCACTTGGTTTTACATTTTTAAAGAAGCAAAATGTATGATCAAAACTGACTTTTCTAAGAGGTGGAAAGAAACAGCAGAACCCCAACTATTATCTTTTCTTATTTTAAACTTCATCCCACACTTGACACAAATTTAGATCTGAATGCGGAATTACTCCTACTCTTCTCCTTCACTTATGACTCTTTCTTACCATGAGAAGGAGTTTGTAAATGTGACTCGTTAGGATGCAGAGTAACAAGTAACATGTATGATGCATGCCCCAGGCAGTAGCCCCACCACGCTGTGTGTTGCTGATGCAGTGACTAACATGTTAAATCTAATTGCTAGATTTAAATGGGAGGTAAAATAACCCCTGGCCAGGACAAGGATTCGTGTTACAAAACCAGTGATGTTAAATCAGCCAGAAGGAAGCAGAATCTAAAATCTAAGTGTAGGTAGGTTTTTCAGCCACAGAGTAAATGTGGCTGTAGCAGAGATGCTGCCATTCAGAGGGCATTGGCACAGAGCTGATGGTTTTAGGAGGCCTTTAAAAGGTAGGCTGAGAGAGATGGCAAAAGACAAGGGTAAATGTGAACTTCTGAGGGAGTTTAATGGTTGATCTAGTCCTTTTGCAGACAGAAAAGCCTTTTCTCAGTAGAAAATATGTTTTTTAATACTTTACAAAGCCCAGGAAGAATCATATGGTCATGCTGTCTTGATGTTTGTGCTAAAAGTCATTGCAAAATCCCAGGGAGCTGTTTTCCAAGGGTATGCCAAGGGAATTGCCTCTTCTGTCCCTAAAGACTCTGATTTAGAGGGAAGACTGTAGAGCAAGAAAACAGTATCACACAGGGGGATGAAGAATGGCATCCTGGCCTTAGGGAAACAAGGGGAAAAATTCCTTTTCTGACCTCAGTAGGTTACAAGAATAATCAGACACACACAAAAGCCACGCATACTGTGCATGGTAAAGATGAGCAATACAATGTGATGTCTCAAACCATGGAAGTTTGCTGGAAAGTAATCTACCCAGAGAGCTGACGGATTTACTGTAAGATGTAAACTGAAAAAACTTCCTAGGAAGGCAATGGAGACTTTTATGACATGACTCCTTGCCCAGCTAACTGTATTTTCTTGGGGAAATTTCCAGGATTGCAACAGACAGGAAAAGCTGCGGCCACTTTCTGGTTTCACACTCAACACTGCCTGAAATTGGTGGTTTCTGATGGGTTTGGTCTGTACCAGGTACCACTCAAAGAATTTTGGTCCTCCCTGTGGTGCTGCCATAGCTACCTTTGTGTGCAATCAGAGCAGAAGCTGGATAAAGGCTTGAGCTGAAACATGAAGCATTACTATTGCCAGGCAGCTCCAAAACTTACAGTATTTGCTCGGCTGGCTTCCTGGAAATTTTGAAGGAAAATCAACCATACTGACTTCTATGGAATCCAGTGTGCTTCTTGTTTTAGATGAAACAGTCCTGATGCCATTGTTTAATGTTCACATCCATCAAAGACTGTGTGATGCTGATTTTCCTTCACTCTATCAGCATGGATGCTCAGCCTATCTTTGATACACCCACTAACTTTTTATTGTGGGATCCAATCACC
Source organism: Neopelma chrysocephalum (assembly GCF_003984885.1). Classification (NCBI taxonomy): domain Eukaryota; kingdom Metazoa; phylum Chordata; class Aves; order Passeriformes; family Pipridae; genus Neopelma; species Neopelma chrysocephalum. The sequence continues at coordinate 1,658,199 of NW_020897733.1, forward strand.
ACCAAAGAACTTACATAGGAAACAAAATGGATTTAGATGTTTAAATAACTTACACAATCTTACAAATACTACTATCTAGTGTGGCAGCAATGGGAAATTTGCACCTGTATTACTCAAAAGGCCACCTCTAAACCAGTAATGCAGCAAACTAATGATGGTACGCTCTTCTATATGCTTCACCCTGCTTTGCAAAGCAATAATTAGCATTATTTATTTCACTTCTGAAAAAAAGTTTAAAATAATTTATTCATGCAGTGTAATCAAGCACGAAATCTGACACAACTCAGCAGAGGCATGATTTCCAGCTCTGTGGTTTTTCACCTCTGAGAGTATTTACTATTTCCTTGCTAGTAATTACCACAACCATCTCCTGCTTTGAATTCAGAAAAAGGTTTGGTACAGAAAAAGGTTTCCAGTTTGTTTCTTTAAACTTGAAGGGAATTTAGTTTTAAAACTCATCTGAATGAGTTTTCCACAAATCAGGTAATAAAAACATTTGCAAGTTTTTTCCTCTTATTTGTTCACCGAGTGAGGCATTATTGGTTTCCTTCTAAAATGCCCTGGTCAACAATTCTTTTCTGTCCCTGAAGTATTTTTTGTTGTTGTTGTTTAATACACCCTGTGCCCAAAGGGATAAATACTTGGAAGTGTTTACATTTTCACTCGTTTCTTGGAAATCATGACCCACAGATAAAAAGAATACTTCTGCAACAATAATTTGGCACTTAGAGAGCTTCTGGTCTTACTGATTGTTTGAATTCATTTTTTTAAAGCCATCACATATGTTCATATTTTATTCTGTGACTTTCTTATTGCTTAACATAAGTTGAGAATGACAGTGCTTACTAATATTATTGCACTGCTACTGTCATGAAGTTAAAATACACATAATTTACACAATGATTTATTGAAATAAAAATGGAGGCAGAATTTTAAGCCTATCTAGGAATTTGGGGTATTTATTTGAGTAGTTATCTTTTAATAAATCCAGTAGAAGGCTATCCTGCTGGTGTTTTAAATATGTCATAGGACATCTCTGTCCATCTCTTTGAATGTTAATTTTGATCCTGTAACCTGAGTCTCCTCTCCATTATGGTTTATTTCAATTCTTACTAAAATTAGGTAGAATAATCCAATTGCCTTGAATCCAGCCGGATTAGGACTTCATGTTTGTTTAATCCAAGGCTCCTTCTCCATGGCTGATTTCTTGTTTGTTCCTATTTGACAGTTAAAAGGGGAACTAAAGATTTTCTTGAGTGCAAAATCATGTGCAAAATCAAACCCATAATGTACAACTGAAGCTGAAGGTGAATGAAACACTAAAACCATCCCAGGCCCCCTCCCGCTACCATTTCTTGCATCCAATTTGAAAAACTGGTATTTGCAGGCCAGAGTACTCTTTGTTTTATTGGTTTTCAGGATATTTTCACTTTCATTCTTTTGCTGTAAAGAATCGTTGTCTTTAGAAACATTGTTGCTTGCACACTTTCTAATCCATATTTAAATCAAAACCCGTGACATATAACTATGATTAATTCCACTTCACAAAGTGCTTCAGCTCTGAGGTAGAAATATTGTTTTCTCATGGCATTGTGTGATAGATGTCACATGTTCTGTGTTAGGAAACCTTCTGAGACGTGCAGCTCAGCTCCTGTAGAGCTCCAGGACCACAGCCCTCACAGGACTCACAGGCAAAGTTACCCTGCTCCATGACCTGCTTTACAGCCTGCGATTAAAGAAGCTGCTGTTCAAGGGAAAGAAACAGCAATGAGAGATCTTTTTCCTTGTTTGCCATCTAAACCTGTGGCCATTTTGCTTTTATGTGGGCTGGCATGGATCACAGCCACCCAAGGAGGCCAGGGAAGCACTTGTATGGATGCTGAGGGTTAGCCATGAAAAGCCTTGTCTTTGCCCAGGGAAAAAGTATCAGGCCTGCATTTGGAGCCATGGGAGCGTGTAACTGGGAGGCAAGTTCCCCAGCCACAGCCAGGCACTATTTCCATAAAGATTTACTACCAGTGACTTCCGAAACCTAAGAATCCTCTCCATAGTGCTCTGCTTCTGGTTTGGTCCTTGATTAATTAATGGCTTGACATTGCGAAACTAAGAATTTTCCTGACAGCATCATTTGCAGGAAAGAGCAATTACAGGCTCAGGATTGAAACCATTAAATGCACTACTCATACATTGCTGGACTCATTTCACAGAATTAAATTAGTAATTAATGACATTTTCACCAAAAAGCTGAGCAAATACAGAAATAATAGTAATGTCAGACATGAGTGTCAAAAGATCAGGGGACAAAGTTGCCAGTGCCTCCTATGGTTACGTAACTAGATGGATATCTCAGCTCTTCTTTCCATCCAGCTGAAATGTCCCCAGCATTTACCACAGTTATACCCCTGGCTGTAGGAGGGGAGCATTAGCAGAGTTCTCTTGTGACATAGCAGGTGTTTGGTTAGAAGTTCATCAAGTTCATCAAGTTATTATTTTTAATAACTGGATTGCCAACAGGCATTGGACGTGTCCCCCTCTCCCTTCTCCCTGTTGCTGACTCCCTGCCCTGGGGCTCTGGTATTTGCTGACTAATGAAAGCATCTGTAGCCTGTTCCCAGAACAGACCCCATCCACGGCTCAGAGTTTTTACTGGGAACAGAAGAGGCAACACCCTGCACCAGCAGAGTGATAACTGGCCGTTTCAGACAAAGTTTTTCAAACAAGTTGCTACAGGCAGAAAGGGTTTCTGCATGGGCAGGCCCCTTGTCAGAAGTGGTTTGTGCTTCCTGCAAGATCTTCCAACAAAAGGATAAGATTTTTTCCAACATTTCCCTTTGCTGCTCTGGATGCTCCTCCACTGTCTTCGGCAGCTCCATGCCAGACCTGTTGCCACCATCCTTGTTTGAGGACAGTCCCTGGATGAGTCAGGAGGCTGGGACTGGGTCCCTGAGCAGTGTTAGCACCCTGGTGCCAAATGACACCATCTCTGGGGAGGAATGGTAGCAAACAAGATTTTTTTGTCCTCTTTGTATTTCTTCCTGACAAAAGTCAACCAACCCAAATACATAAAATTAATTTTAGCTTCCTTGAGATGACTTCCTCACCTGGCCAATTCATTGAATATAGGGAACATCCAATTTCCCAGACAGCCACTAATGTTCAATCATGGAAAAAACATAGTTTGATTATTGCTTTCTGACTACTCACTTGCACAAGTATGCTTGAACACGAAAGTTATGCAATATCATAGTGGCTTTCACTATTTCTTATGTAACTGTTTTACTGTAAGCATTACAATGCCCCCAAAAATCATCTTTGCAGAAAAAAAATCAGCCAGCATAGTACTGTTTTTAACATCCCTCTGCTTCTTTATAATAAGACAGATGATCATGATGTTTAATTTTTCCCCTTACTGACTTAAATATTTCCCCTTTGACTCACAGTCCTTACACTGAGAGACACTTCAGAGAGTTTGATTTTACAAGCAGTGCATTTAGATCTGGATTTTCTGTTGATGGTTGGTTTCTGTACATACAGAACTGAATTATGAAAGATCAGAGCATTCTTTTTGCTAAATACTCTGTAAAAATCTGATAGTGAAATATCCTTGACCATGTATCCTAGTCCATCACCTGGTCCAAAGAATCTTCATGGGAGACTCACAAAATTACTGTTGTCCCAGTGGCTGGCCAACCCATGATGGAAATAACAATGTCTTTGAACGAGCTCAGTGAGTTGGGTAGTCTTAGTGCAGGCTCAAAGGGACCATAGAAAAATAGGAGGCATTAAAGAATCTCTTTGTTTGCAATTCAAATAAATACACCAAGGGCAAAGGAGATACAAAACCTGAACTATGCTCTCAAAACTTGAAGATAATAAAAGAAATCTGACAGGATAGTGTGTGGGAAAGCAGGGATTACCAACTGCTTGTGTTGCTGCTGCTTGAATCTAAGGGTTGTCCGCATTTTTACTAGCATGGCTTAGCTGCCATGTATCTGCTGGCACGGGTATGCCATGGGAACACTGATATTGATAAAAAGAACGTTGTTCCCAGCTTAGTTTATATTTCCTCAGAAGCAGTTTAAGATAAACGAAAAAGATGTCACTCACCCCAAGAACATCTAAGAAGATGTTTATCAGCATAATTATAGTGATTTGAGTTCATTCATCATGATATATCCATGTGATTTTCCCGCAGATTACACTGGAAATGAAGCTTCTTGAAACAACTTAGTGGCAGTCATTTCATCAACGTTACACGCAAACTGGTTAGCAAGACAGGTTTCTGCTGTATCACAAAACATGGATTATTGGAATTTCCCATATGAATATATTGCTCTGAATTAACAGTGGTTTGTTAGAAAACCACTGGAAAAGAAGAAGCTTCTAACACTGACACGCTGAGGGGCATCAGAACATGACTGTGAGGTGGCAATGGCCACTCTAAGCTATTTGTGGTAAAGATGATTCTTCCAGGATCTGGCCGTGAGTGCTTAGATGATTTGCAAATGAAGCCCCAAAGACTCACAAACAGTAAGCAGCAAAACAGATCCTCTGGAGGAAGTCAGGAGCAAACATGCCAGTTCTTACATAAAGAATGGGTTTTTGGAGATTTTTTGAAGTTTTTTCCTAAAATTCCCAATGAGCTGTAGTTGTTAGGGAAGGTGAAAGTCACATAAATTGCACATGAAATCTCTCTGGCCACTGGACTTCACTGCTGGAGGAAATGGAATTGTAGGAAATAAATCCAAAATATGCCAGTGAGGCTGTTCTGTGGCCTGAAGTGGGTTTTTTTCCCCTCTGAGGGATGTGCCAGCTCAGCCTGAGCACTGCAGCCTAAGGCAGGAGGAGTCAGCAAGGTGACATTGGTGTCGGTGTGGCTGACAAGGATCTTCACTTCCAGGGTGGCTCTGCTCTCTTTGGACTGGGAAGGCAAAGCATGGGGGAGGAAACTGCTGTAATGTAGAAGAGCAAAATGAAGTACAGTTGTGGAAAGTTTGGTGTGCAGCCAAGCAAGGCACCCAGAGGGGAGAGGGAGGGCCCGGCTGGGGTAAGGAACATGGCACCTGATGTTACCCTGTACCACCAAAGGGCAGGGCTTTGTTTCTGCGTGCTGCCACACCACTACTCTCATGTTTGGATTAGATGTTAGGAAGAAGTTCTTTACTCAGAGGATGGTGAGGCACTAGAACAGGTTTCCCAGAGAAGCCACGACTGCCTCATCCCTGGAAGTGTTCAGAACCAGGCTGGATGGTGCCCTGAGCAACCCGATCTAGCGGGTGGCATCCCTGCCCATGGCAGGAGGGCTGGAATGAGACAAGCTGTAAGGTCCCTTCCAACCCAAGGCACTCTATGATTCTGTGTTCTCACACATACTGTGGTGCATAGCAGCTCATCTGCTGGGCCATCTGCTGAGCTCTCTGCGTACTCGAATTAGGACTGCGGCTCCTCATTCCTACGTGCAGCCTTTCACATTTTACACCTTCCTGACTCAAAACTTTCTTCTCCTGCTTGATCCATTACATCATCTATCCTCACCAGCTGGGGCTGACTTCTAGGACAGCAGTGTTTGGCACTCTTTGCACTTGCTCTCACCCTTCAGGTTAATAACCCCACCTGGGGGAGAAGCGTTATGTGCACTTGCCTGCACTCTGTGTGTTGCTCCATCAAACAGGGTCATCATTTCAAAGATGGTGCAGGAATCCCCCAGCCAGAAGCCAGCATCTGCTCTTGTGTTCTTTATTTCTAGGTCCTCAGCATACTGCTGGCCATGAGTCATGCAAATTCTATGCCAGGCAAAGCAAAAATGGCTGCACCATGCATAGATTTTATCTCTCAAATAGAAAGTGAGATGTTTCAGTGACAGTTTATTCTTCTTAAGAAGTTACCAATTTCTCTGCAACTCTGCTGTTATATTTCACCATCATCTATCTGGCTGAAATCTCTTTTTGGGGAAAGTGTTGTGAGAGAGATGTTACACAAAATGAACTGAAATTGTGCATTTTAATATATTCATATTGATTAATTGTCTTCAATTTCCAGTTACAAGCTGGCAAATGCTGATGTTCCCATACCACACACCATGTCTCCCAGTGGCACTGGAGCTACCAGGAGCTCTGATAATGGCAGATCTGGGAATTTCCATTGGGAGGCAAAATCCTCCTATCTGCTTTTCTCTTCCCATTCCCTTGTTTCTGAAGACCACGGCTCTGTGTTCTGGATCTGCATCCAGCCAATTCTTACAAAAGCTAAAGAGAAAAGCCTCAAGCTCAACTCTGATATTTCAGTTCAGTGTTTAATGACGATGAGAGATTACTAGTCACAAGGTACTATTGTTAGTAGTAAAGAATACATAGGGAAAACAGCTCAGATAATTTAAATTTTCTCCACAAATATGGTCATAACGGGCTAGAATTTGAGACTGCATTTTTAAGCTTCTGTTTTCTCCCTAAGCTCCTGTTTTGCTAGAGAACATGGGGTGCCATTTCTGTTTCAGGGTATTTTTTTTCTGAGTCTAAATACTTTGTCTCTGAAATCTTTTCAGAGAGGACAAAGAGGTATTCCAAGAAGATAAAGGCAAATGAAAGCTTCAGATCTAACCTTTCAGATGACTGTGCAGCTGCACAATTCCAGCAGCTTATTAAAGCCAATGTTTACTTGGTATAGTGACCAACTGCCCTACAACAAACTGATCTTAGGCTTTGTGTCCATTAATAGTACAAGGTCTAATACCCGAGTGCTTTCCTCTGCTCCTTATCTTTTATTCATATGCATAGATGGCATATGCAGAGATGGCACATAAAATAGTTGCTTTCTTAAAAAACCGCCAATCTCTGAACTAAAATCTACAACAATATGCTCATATAGAGATCCCAGTTCCATTTCCAAATCCAGTAAACTCAAGGAACAAGTCAAACTGAAACCTGCCCGTGGGTGCACAGTAAGTTCTGAGCATATGAGAATTAGGGCACTGCTGCTGAAGTCTTCACATAGCTCAGGTTGCTAAACTACATGTAAATCATTTGCCTGGAAATATTCCTGAGACACAGCACTGGGGTGCATCTCTATGACTATCCCTCTCCATCACTGTATTCCGGAAAGGACTCCACAACTCCAGCTTTGCAAAGGATCCCTCCGTCTCTTCGCCTCACAAACGTGTGCCGCCTGTTCTCGAAGGACAACTTTCACTAAAGCACCTCTGACCCCACAACAAGGTAAGTGCCACAGTGAGGGGAGTTCTTAGTGATTTAAGGCAGCAATGTAAATATACTTTATCTTCATATAGCTTATCCGAAACCTGGCCGTGTCTGCCATTTTCTGCCTTGACATGATTCCATTCAGTTTAACAATCACGCTGTTTGCCCCAACAAAGAGCACAGGCAAACATCACTGCGGCCCATTTGGAGTACTCTAATGGGTAAACTGCTTTAATCTAACCAGCCAGCAAACCAAGTTTACTTACAAATTTTAGAAGATCATTTCAAGGACCTGGAAATATAATGAAAGACAAATATGTCCCTTGGGAGGATAACATAACAGAACTGCAGAGAGTATACTTCATCCTTCATTCCATTTAGCAATGGTGCTGCTGCTGCTGGTTAAAACTGGGCAGTTTGCTGAGCATAGGCAACACAGCCCTGGAAAGGACAGGCTGTAGGTTGCACTTCTCCCAGCTGGAGACTTCTGTGTAGAAAATGCCTGGTAAAATCTTATTCACTCCAAAGACTGATAAATCATAATAATTGCACTTTAGGGTTTGAGATAAATGCAGTCTCTGGCAAGGGTAAAGGATTTGACAGAGTCCAAATGAGGGTTTGAACTCCACAGGGGACAGAAAGCCTCTAACACCCACTCCTTCAGCGTGAGGCTGAATACTGGTTGTGCTAGAAAACAGCTAGTGCCTCCAATCACAGCAGCAGCAACTTCTGTTGTAAGTAAATAAACAACCCTGATGGATCCTAAATTACTCATTTGTTATCGGACACAGAAAGTCAGGAATTCTGCAGACTCCCTCAAGGTCTAAGGCATTAGGGGTTAGCTTGGGGCTGAAAATTAGGAAAAATTAGGAAAGTTTCTTATTAAGCCAGCTATTCACATCCACCATTTCCACGTCAGGAAATGCTCCTAGTCATTCAAGTTTCATCCCTTCACTCAAGGAGTATTAACAAAAAAAAAGAAAATTTTAACCCCCCTGCAATGTAGGATCAACCCAAGTCATACCTAACATCATTGGCTCTTGTTGTACCATCTAATTTAAACCTCCTCTATAAGTTTTATGCTAAATGTGGAATTTTCTGGAATGTCTCAAATCTAAAGGTTTCTTGGGTAGGGGGAACATTTATTTGGTTCTTTGTAGAAAAGTAACAGATTTGTGGAACTACAAAAATAACACCAAGAAATCTTTAATGCACTGAACTGGTTTAGGTTGTGGCTGTGGGCTTTTTGCCTACTTCACGAAGGAATTAGAGCCCTTATACTGTGTCACGTGAATAATTTGTTTATAAGTAAACATATATATTTAGAGAAAAGATCTTCCAGATTAATTACAAATCTGCTAAATTAACTCGTGCATGAGTGAGCTTGGTCCAGTTCCTGCTTCCCACCTCCTGCTAGTGGGAAGGTCTGACAGCTCACAGCTGCTGCCAGTGCTTCCAGGAGAGCAGCGGGGCCGAGGGCGAGGCAGGACCACCGGGGTGCTGTGCCTGCCCACCACGGTGCTGGGGGCAGTGAGGGGCTTTGTGCTGGGGGAACACGGCCCAGAGCTTCCAGAATCTGCAATACCACTGTGAAAATAAAGTCAGGGGCTGCTCTTTGCGAGTACTGAGGCTGCTGTGCTCATTCCTGGGATAACGGCTGCTTCTGCTCCGACTGGGTTTGATCCCCATGTGGGCCATTCACCGAGGAGTTGGACTCGATGATCCCCTTCAAACTCAGAATATTCTGTGATTCCATGGCTGACATGGATGGAGGGAGGGCTGGGCTCTGCTTTTCATATTAGTGGCTTGCAGTTCCCACCATTTACTGAATCAGCCCCTGGAGCTCAAACAAGAGCTCGTGGTGCCAACGTACCTCAGGAGCACAGGGAGGCAGCAGAGGAGGGATAAAATGGCCCTGCACTTGTGCACAATCATGAGCCAGGCTCACAAAGATGTTGAGGCAGCTGACGGTGCAGGCAGGTACCTGGGGCCACTCATAAAGAACCTAAACACATTTTTTTATATCTGGTCCTTGGTAACCTGCCAGACTACTCCAGAAAGGACAATGGACTCAAATTTCCTGTTTCTGGCTTCACGGGAGCACATTTTCTCAAAGCTTGTTCCCTCTGTTGGATTTTCCCTTCAGAGCAAGCCTTTGCAGAGTGAATTTCAACAGTTCCCATGTCCTTTGATACCTCCAAGTAGCTACTCAATTCACAAGAGCGTGAGGTGCCACAGTTTTACCAGTTTCCCTTGCAAATTTGATTTTGTAAAGAACAAAGCCAAAAGACTTAGCAGAACTCCCAAGGTGTCATTTTTTTAGTACTCTCACATGCTCAGAAATTCTGTTCTAACTTCCTTCTAAGTAGTTGGGGGTTAATGAGGCTGAAGAGAATGATAGGAAGGAAAGAAATAATTATATATTCTCTTTTTTTCTCCACATGTCCCAAATGTCACCTCTGACCTGACTTTCTATTTCTGGCATGGACTAAACTCCCTCTATTTATTTAGCAGCCTACACACCATTACAGTAACATAGCAACAGTACTTTCAGTTGTGAATTTGAAAAAAAAGGGGAAAAAAAAGGAACATATGAACATGTTAAAATTGTTAAAGCATCTCAGCCTAGTAACACTTCAATAAATGCTTCTTTTTTTTTTCCTTTAAATGACAGAATTATTAGGTTTTCAATCTGCAAACCCAAAGAAGAGGGATGCACAGGGGAACCAAAACAGTGTCACCACCACAAAGCCTGTTCTTCCTGTGCCAATCCAACTGTTCCCTAACCTTTCTGTTTGTTTGTCTTAATGATGTTTCAGCTTGACTGTTTCTCAGGCTCAGCACAGATGAAAGCGGGAGTTTGGGGAGGATACTGAAATAATGATGAAATTTATCTGGTTGTTTTCCCTCTCTTTTGAAAAACAGTTCACCATTACTTTATAATTCATAGCTCAAGGGTGATATGACACTCGGAGTTATCTGTCAGAAAGGAACATTTAAAAAGTATAAAGTGAAGTTGGAGTAACAGTGCCATTTTCAGCTGACAATCCAAATCCCACTGTTTTACAGGAAAAGTTAATCAGTGTAAAAGCAGCCCTGGAGTCAGGGGAGGATCCAGTGAAAACATGTTGTAAATCCTTCAGTGGGAGCAAAGCACCTAAAAATCTCCAAAAAAACCCAATTCCCTGAGCTACTTGAATGTGTCTTAGTTTTAAACCTAAGGCCTCAGTGAGAACACAATTATTTTCTTAGAATGGGTTCAGAATGCTGAACTTATTAAAAATAAAACTTCTTAAGCTTGCAAAGCTTCCACTATAAATATTAGTAAACAATACAGATGATGTAGCTGGAATAGCAGTGAGCACTTGGCCAAGGAGTGTATGACTTCTCCTGAAACTGTTTCTTCATTGCTACTGTAAACTCAGCTGGCACCTCTTCAGATGTTTCTTCTCCTCTCGTAGGGATTTGATCAGCTCAGTCACCTCTGAACACCAAGGGCTTTTCTATGGAATTGGCAGCAGACTTTGGGAGCTCAGCTTTACAGCAGGGACACATGGGCAGCCTTCTCAGCGCTCACAAACTCAAGTTCTTTGGTAAACTTAGTGCCTTCACTGCACAGTTTGTAAAGTCTGCAACGAAAACATAGTTCATGCTTGTTCTGAACTATTGGCTTCTCCTTGGCATGATCAGTTCATGTCAGCTTGAAAAAATGGCCTCACAACTGTAAAATCCTTGAACTTCTACAAACAGTTTGCAAGTCTGGTATGTAAAAACAGATTGTTCAGAAACTATGTGCTCTGCTGGCACCACAACAGTTGCGAAGTTAGAAAGTGTCCCCTTATGGCCGTTATTCTGTCCAACAGAAATATGAATACATAACCCATGGTCCCTGGGACTTGGGAGTCACAGGATGAATATTTATCACTAGCAGGGCTCACAGAAACTATTGTCTTTAAAAAAAATACGTCAAAAACAAGTTGAAAACTTTCATATGACACCCTAAGTTCCATTTAAATTAACACTCTCATTTAAGTAATTTCAAATTCACATTAATAACAACATTGTACTGACTTTCTGTAAAATGCTCTGTGGGAAGGGATCCTGGATAACTGAAATGTGCTGTTCAGGGCTTTTGTGGAACACTACAAAGCAGTTTTGACTGCAAGGGTCAGGTGGTTTCTGGCATCAGGTGGGAAGGGAATAACAAAATCTCTAAGAGCAGTTGTCTCATTCTAACAATTACAAAGCTATGAACGAGTTAGCCTCAGAAAGGGAGTGTTTTTCTGCCACAAGAACTAGACATCAGTTTTGGCGGTCTTTTTTAACAAATACTAAGTTGCAGCAGATTTTAAAACTGAGTTTTGTGTGGCTATCTGTTTGTTGGTTTGTTTATTTGTTTTTCTGATGCAACACAAACTGAAACAAGTCAAGGATAGCATAAAAGAATTTTAAAGTTCAAGTATTTAATTTTATTCAACAATTAAATGAGAGAGAAGAAAATGTATTTTATCTGGCTAGAAGTAATGTTTTGACATGCAAATTTTATTTCAAAACCAGCATTTTTCCTTGTCTTATCACATTACTAATTCATTTCCAAATCAAATTAAAAGGACAAGAAAGTAAATAAAATGACTGTTTCTCTACCGAGTAACATTTTAGGTGCAAATTTGTCCCTTTCCCTAAAAACCTATCAAATTTTCATAATGCACATTCATAGCAATTTAATGCATCATTGGTAGAAGTAATGTGTTTATCCATGGTTTTCATGCTACAGCAAAGAGTTCACCAAAGTATAACTTGCAATGCTTTTTCCTCTAAGCCATGTGTGACTGCATCACTAGTTGGACTACCACTCAAGTGAACATTTCCTTCTCTATTTCAAACTAGCATGGTTTTTTTCCCCAAGTCTCTATTTTTGAATGCAAAGACCTGATAACTTATGCGTTTCTGTTTTGAAGAAACAGAACCCGTAGCTGGACATTCCTGTGCACTGAAAACATGAAGTCAAAGATTAAACTGGGGCTTCAGGACTATTACGGCTCCACCCAAATAAATAGTCCAAGGGAAATTATTCTGATACACAGGTTGCCAAGAACAGCAGTGTTTTTTCAAAATTATTTCTTTCTTAGAAATCAACCTATCTCATTAAACATTGCATTTAAACTATCAAAACATGGTTAAAATGGAAGAAAACGGTCTAGAATAAACATCGCACTTAACCTACCAAAACAAGGTTAAGTGTGGAAAATGGTCTGATTTGCACTTAGCTAATTGCAAATGCTTAACTCCAGTGATGGAAACTCCTCCCTAACATAAATATTCTGCTGTTTTTTTACCAGTGAGATCAATTTGTACAGGATTTCACAGAGAAGGGAAGGTGTAGGCTGCCACATAGGAGCTTCTGCTTGGAGGCCTTCATTTACTTAAAATTCAATTCTTAATATACAAACCAGATAGACCAGAATATACAGTGGATTTTAAAATGAAGTAACAACAGAAAAAGCATAGGTACAAAACTTACAACTAGAACAAGCCACAGGCTCTGACACCTTTCTCCATCACATGGGACTACTATTTCCACCCAAACTATGAACTACAGTTACACAACCCACGCAAATTTGTTAAATAAAGTCAGTTATTTCAATGAGAACTTGGGATATGGATTCTAGAAAGGTATTAAAGGTGACCATAATTCCATATTCAGAGGGGAGAGGACTCAAGAGGTGGGGCTTTGTAGAAAGCATTTGGAAATAAAAATACTTTAGTGTTTGGCTTTTTTTATGGACAAAAATTAAGTTCAGATTTCAATTTGATAGTTATTTTTTGGAAACTTCCCCCAAGCCCCAAACCAGCAGAAGAGGTACTTGACCTCACATAGCACTTGGGGATTTCTTTAGGGGAGGGTGGCAGTGTCCTCTGCTGACAGCAGCCCAACGTTAGATCCGAGAGCAGATGCTCTGCATCCCACCCGCCCGCGGCAGTGCTCTGCCGCTCTTGTTCCTATTACTTCAGCAAACTCTTCCATAATTCTACTTTACTTTTTCTTCTTAGTGGCCAGTAACTTCCCGTTTGCTCTCCTGATAAATACCAGAACTTCAGCTAAAAATGGAGAAGTTGTCTACACTCTCTTATCTCCCAAACCCCTGGCCATGGTGCGCTGCGGTCGGGTCCTGGCAGATCCCCCAACGGTCAGAGACGTGCGCCTGCGCCCTGCTGGGCCCCTCTGACAGCCCAAAGCACAGAGGCAGCAGGAGCAGACACTGCTTTACTCTCTTTTTCCATCTGGTACACTAATTTACACCTCTATTTGTCTTCCCAGACCAGACACTCCGAGAAGAAGCGTGGCAGGAAGTGCAAGGCTACATTTTCTAATACAAGGTCCATTTTGGACTCTTGTTCTAGAGAAGCTGACAAGGAATTTTGTTTTTCAACAACGTTTGAAGAAATCAGTCACTCAAGTAAAGTGGGAAACTTGCCTTTTTTTTGAGCAAGTGGTCTTCCCTCATCAATTTGTATAGTACTGAAGATTAAAAATAGCTCTTCAGCAGGGGGACAGCTGTGCAGCAGTGACTTAAATGGAGCTGCACTGACTCACAACAAGCAAGCATCTGTATATAGCCCTTTACTACTGCAAACCACGTAACTTAACACTGCCAGTAAGTAAACACTGGTGTGTCATTCAGCAGAGCTACTGCTGCTGTTCCTCACTGGTGTGACAAACTATGGGACAGTGGTTTAAGGACAAGTTGCAATTAGCTGTGTGTTAAAAATCCCATCTCCTTATCAGCACATGAGCAATGTGTCTTCTCAATGGTACTAGTCTCTTATTTCATTAAACATCCTCTGTGCCTTCTTCCATGTTGTTTTTCCTCTCATAGTGACTTTTGCACTGGCTGTGGTAAGTCCTTTGTTTTCTAGGCCATGAAACCATTTCTTCCTTCCACCTCCACCAATAAATAAAAAACAAATAATAACAATCAGTGATCACATATATTTCCATATGAAAAGTATAAAAAAGCCAGCTGTTCAATGCTGACATTACAGAACTGGGATGGATGTATTCAGCACTAATATACGGAACTGTGAAACCCATCAAATTTGAAGCAGATTCTCCCATGGCATCTAATTTCCTCATGATCCACTAACATCAATACCAAAATTTCCAGTGGGGCCAGATTTTCCTCTTGTGGGGCTGCATGTCAAGCTATGCCTGAAACTTAGCATTTTTGGTCTGGAGCAGGATGGACTTCACCTCCATCACCACCACTTCTTAGTTTTTGTTAGCAGCTTCTTCCTCTCTCTCTCCACCCCCTATCCAGCCTTCCCCAAGCTTTGAGTGTTCCTTGGCCCCGCTCAGGCCCACACAGCCCTGATCAGTGAGAAAAGCTGGAATGAAGTGGGGAAATGAGAGCAGCACAGCTTTCAGGTCACAGTTAGAGGACAAAGAACTGCAAAACACACCAAATACTCTCCTGGGAGACTCCTTGCACAACTGCCTCTTTAGATAGGCTGACGTGGTGGTTTCATGGTTCAAGTATCAGACAGAGGGAAAAGCATTGCCCACGCTATTAAACCACTATTAGAGTATTTGCCTGCTGTAGCAAAGCTCCCTGTGCTTTCTAATGAATTCTGTGCATTTAGCATTAAGCGCTCTGTTTTTACAGAAAGTTAGACTTGGGTAATTAATCTCATGTTCGTTTCCTGCACATGCAAGAGAGCAGCCTTTGTTAGGGAATGATAAGACACTTCTAAGAATAGTGCTACTAAGAGCATCAGCTTTGCAAGACATTACAGGAAAAATATAGATTCTTAACACCTGCTTTTTGCTTTTCAAAGTTTTGAAAACAATGTTCTGCTTACCTAGAGCCAAAAGCTGACTTGTTTACACATAGAAAACCTAATTGTTTTCTTCAGAGAACAAGCATAAATGAAGGTATACTTTGGTCTTTAGGCTCCAGTCTTGGAAAGATTAATTTGTTTAATTTGATAAACACTGTAAATATCCTCAGTGTCTTCAGTGGGACTATCTGCAGTTCCCAGTCTCACAATATGAATTCATCGTTTTGTCTAATTTCTTAACTACAGATTCAACTGAAATTAATTGGATTTTCTTAGTGATTGTAATAGGTGGAGGATTAAGAATTTCTCTGTGTGTAAAACAAGGTGACCCTCAGGTTGGACCTTACAACGGCTGGATGTTGAACTCAGGAAAATGTAAACTGGGAGACAACCCCATGAGAGCAGCGGAGCCTTGGCAGTGTAGGAGAGGTCCCATGAGCAGCAGACCAAGCTGGCATTTGAAGCTCCCTGGAAGCCTCAGCTCAGACCGTGGGCTTTGCCAGCTGAACACAAAGGGTGGTGTACAGTTTGGGGATTTATGTATGTTGTCAGTTCAGAACCAGAGCCAACACCATTCTCCTGTAAGCGGTTGACACTTGACACCTACTGAAGTCAGTTTAAACAGTTATTGTTTTAAAGCTCTGTTGTTTTTAAGCAGTCATTGTGGTTCAGCCTGAGCTATCTGCCACCCCAGTGCAAGATGCACAAGCTGCCATGCTGGGGAAACTATATAAAAAGTGGAGGGAAAATAGTTTACAGCAGGTGAGAGGCAATTTCCATCTGGTTTGTAGCATCCACTGTGTAACCAGTCATATGAGAAAGGACATTAAGCTTTGCTGTACTTGCAGCAGATTTATTTCTGCTTTATGATGGACAAAGGAGTAGCTTATCCTCCTAACCAGAAAACAGAGCCTAATCTGCAGAGATCTGGCTAATCTAGTGGTTGATGTTTGGAGAATAACATAGAACAAATTTTCCTTGGTTTTGTTGTGCAAAATCTGAGCAGAGCAGACTGCAACTAGTCTTGTGAGCTGATCAGAGCCCCTGTTGTGACTATTATCTTGACTGTATAATGGGGGCTTTCAAATCCCAGCTTTATCACATTCTGTTTTCTCTACTTTGCCCTTTTATGAATATTGAGTCATCAAAAATAGCTTCACTGACAGAGTTACTAATGATACCAGCTGGGTGAATCAGTGGCTCTTACACTGTGTCTGCTATACAGTCCTATTCGTACACTCGTTACAAAATAGAGCAAAAATTAGAGACCCATATTTTATTTGCAGCTCCCCTGAGACACATCATAGTGGCTATTTTAGAATTGGAAAATGCTAACCAAACAAAGCAAATATTCAGCTATTTCAATGCAATACTGTGGTCTAAAAGAAGAAACTCTGATTTAGAATAAGTTAAAACTAAAATCTAACATCAGGAAATTATCCTTTCTGGTAGTCTTTGGTGTTAAGAAAAAAATACACTACCAAATGATATCCACCACATTCTTCATGATACAGTTATGCCTCATATTACTAGAAAAAGCTAACATCAGCAGTCCGGAGAAAATGCTGATAAACAGAAGTGAATACGACAAATGATGTAAGCCATGCATTCGGCTCGGCAGCGAGAGACATTCGGTGGCATCCTACTAGCACAGAGCTCGGGGGTAAGTTAGGTTAGAAGGGCATGACTCAAACGTGTATTACCGAATGCAAAAGTGTAACAACACAACAACATATCAACATGCCTGATGAAGAACCACCACAAATGAGTATGCAAAATGGCCCACGACGGGCTTTACATTTTTAATGCTGTCCCAAGCAAAATTTTAAGGGTCATTTATTCCTACCCGGAGCGCCTTCCTCAGAGCCCTGCAACGAGACAGTTTCCTATGTTTGCAACACACATCCTTTTTTTTTTTTTTTTCCCAAACAGGCAGGCAGATAGAGAACGAAACAAGGGGCCCCCTTCACTCATAACGCAGTTGCAGCTCTCCATGCAGGGCTCGCTTATTCTCGCCAGCCCCCTTCACCTTCCAGCTATGAGGAACTTTACAGAACAGCATCTTCCACCACCTCTTTATCACGGACCGAAAGTGAAGCTTTCTGCTGGCTGCTGCATCTGGCATTGGTAAATAAAACTATTGCAGATGTTGCCTTTAGCAAGTGTCATTGCAATTACAGAGCATCTTAACAAAGCAGAGCCTCAGAATTTAAATTATTAGGATTTGGGCCGTTTGGTTGTTTTTTTCCTTTTTTTTTTTTTTTTTTTTTGGTTAGGATGTTCTTGCCCGTCCCTGGAAAAGTGACATCTGCAATACTATTACAACAATTCTGCTAGTTACGGCAACATTAACTGAAACCGAAATGTGGTTTTTAGCCTGATATGTTGCATAACAACTGAAGTATTATAATCTTACGAGACGGGAAAGGTTAATTCCAAAGGGCACAAGAATGTCTGTGCAAACTAAAATACTCCATAAGCGCACGGACTTGGAAATCTTTTTGTTTTGGTCCAAGGCGAAGCCGAAACAGGAGAGAGCTTTCAAAGGGACAACGAGACAGCGAGCACACGCCGAAATCCCTTCAGCGAGAGAGAAAAAAAAAATATCAGCAGAGCCTCTGCACTTACGTATCTCTTGAGTTTCTTCTCGGGGGGTGATTTGATGAGCCATCCAGTGCAAACCACGTCCCCCGAGCTCATCTTCCCCCCCGGCGCGGAGCGGCGGCGCGGGATCCAGGGTGCGGGCTGCGTGTGCGTGTGTGTCCGCCCGCGGGTGTGTGCCTGCGTGTGCGGGTCTGTGTGCGAGCGGGTGTGTGCTCCCGTGTGTGTGCGTGCTCCCGGGTGCGTGTGTGCGGGTGCCTGTCCGCCCGTGCGGGTGTGTGGGTGTGTGTATTGTTCCCAGCCAATTCGCACCCGCAGCAATCAGCTTCCTTCAGCTGCGCTCTGCCGCGGCTCCAGCCCGCGGAGGAAGTCATGACATTGATCACTGACACGGCCAGCCCTCCCTCCGCCGCCAGCACAATGCAACACACTGAGCACGTGATGGGCGGCCAGGGCTCGCCGCCGCCGCCTGCGACACCCCCGGCACCGGCACCGGCACCGACAGCGGGCTTCTCCCGCCACCGGCCGCGCATCACCCCGGACACCCCTGCCCGGAGCTCTGGGGATGATGGACACTCCCTGCCCGGAGCCCGGGGATGTTGGACACCCTCTGTCCGGAGCCCCGGGGATGCTGGCCATCCCTGCCCAGAGCCCCGGGGATGCTGGCCGCCCATGCCAGGAGCCCCGGGATTAGTGGCCATCCCTGCCCGGAGCCCCGGGGTGAGCAAGCCCCAGAGCTGAGCCGTGGGAGCGCCGGAGGGCGCGGTGACCGCGGTGGTCTCCGTGAAGTGTCGTGGTGACCCGGCGGGGTTGACCGCGATGGCCGGAGAAGGGCTCTGGCCTGCGAGGGAGGCGCAGCCAGCGCCGGCGGGGCCAGTGCCCACTGCTGCTGTCCCCACTGAGACCTTCACTGCAGCTTCCACCCTCCGCCAGACTTTGTCGGTTTGCAGATTTAAAGGTTTTTTAGTAGGATGTAGTCCCCTGTATGAATTTAATAGGAATAAACTTGATTTTTCTTCTCACATCATCATATATTTTTGGAAACAGACTTTTTCAGAAGTGCCTTCAAGGAGACAGGTTGCCATTCCACTGTCACAACTAAAAAATACTCCCACAGAGTGCATAACTTTGCTGATATCCTTGTAGTCAGTGCCTCTTTCCAGGATGGGAAATTCCTGCTTTTTCAAGGACAGGGCAGCTAGTGTTCATTTTTAAGAAGTCCTTTTTAACTTTGACTTAAAGTGGACGCAGTGATTCTTCACTGGGTTTCACGACTCTGTAATTTCAGGAGTCTCATGTGCCCCTACCCAGATACAGCACTCCTGGTGCCCCTGACTCTGCAAGGTGTGATCAGCACCATCGGGCCAGTGGGAGAGTTTAATACTTTCACAGAATTTTTTGTGTCTCTGCTGGGGCTCTTCGACAGGGCAGGCTGAAAACAGCTTGCAGTGTCACTGCTGGAATCTCACAAACTAGAAACCATAACTGTTTTTTTCAACTTTTCAAGCAAAAATGTAGTGGCAATATGTATTTATTATATTTAATATAATATGTACTATAAATGGCATACAATATATAAATATATGCTCTATGTACGTTTACATAAAAATATAAATAAATCTGTACAAACTCATAGCTTTCTTGTTGCTAGTGCTTTACATTATCACTGATCTTAAAAGAATCCTACCATAAATGAAAACTGTCATGAATAAACTATAAACAGTTTATTTCAAATGTGCTCAGACTTCTTTTGATATGTTTTTGTTTGAGAGTGACTTTCATGCAGCCCTACAATACTATTTAATTCCCAACCTTCCATTCTACTACCACCTTCACTCAGCTCCATTTATCCTTTATTCACAGTGATGTTTTAACAACTTCACATGTTTAATAGCAGGTTTGTGAACAAGGCTTTGTAAGACTTTTCCTTGGAGAGATGCATCCAGCCATACAATTATTTAGGGAAGGAAAGTCACACTTTCCTTCCACATGTGACTTGCCTGTGTCACTCTGACAGATACAGTAGCCTTAAACCTAAAGGCTTTAAAACATCAGTCTGCCAAAATAAAATGAGTTGTGATACACTTCATGTGTTACCCCCGCGGTGTCCTAACAATACCCATTTTTTACTGGATCATCCTTCAGAGAGATGGGTTCCCTTGTGCAGCTTCATAACCACTTGCAGAAAGGCAGCAGAGGGAATGAGGAGGGAACAGGACACAGGTACAAGGAGCCTGGACTACCAAGACGATCTAAGCACTGAGTACCAAACCACACCGTAAGGAGAGCTCTGGTTCTGTCTTTGCTGTGGTCAGTGGCAATGCTGCTTAGATCACAAGTAGTCACCATCTTTCAAGTCACTTGTCCCTGCCCTTCTGCCATCGCCTCCATTGCACAGACACAGTTTATTTGTGTGCCTACATGAGGAACTGAATCACAAAACTGACTGTTTGGAAAAGAATGAGTCAAAAAAGAGAGCTTATTTTCCAGTTGGATCAGGACTAGTTTCCTGATCTGATAAATGCCGTGGCCTACTACACACTTGCACCTGATCAAGGGAGCGGGTGATGCAGGGGCAATAATAAGATATCAGCAGTTGCTTAAATTGGCACTTCTGCCCAAAAACCGCCTGCTGAGTGGTAGCCATGGTGACAGGGAGGGGTACAGCGATTCTGTTCCCTGCTCGATGTGTCATTCCTCTGTCAGACAGCTCCCGTCCTCTGGAACTGCTGGAATGGCTCAGCTGCTTGTGAAGCACCTGCCCAACAACTTGCACTCAGCATAATCAGAACAAATAAAATCTGTGCCAGTTTACTTACAGTGCCAGTAGCCTGAGGAGAAATACAGGAAGCCATAATTAAGCAGAGCATGTGGGGGTTAACATGTTTGTTATGAAAGCTGCTGTGCCTTCTTGGCATTTGTGCTCCAAACATTAAAAGAGCAAATAAAGTTCTTTTCTTACCCTGATGACTTTCATTGTGCTAATAATGTGTCACTCACGCATGTGTTTGATAATAACAGGCTTAAAAAAGAATGGTATCTCATCCTGATGGAAGAAGTGGGATTTCACTTTTGTCCTGATCCATGCAAAGATTATTCGGCCACTTTTAAAATATAAAATTATTTACTTAAATCCATCATCATGATGGTGAACGACAGAGTCTTCGTTTTAAAAGTCTTGCAGTTGAAAACATATGCAGAGGGTGAACTGAGGATGGAAAGAAAATGGAAAGTGAGGGGAAAGAAGAGCAAAGAAAAATTGATTTCGGCTGAACACTTCAGCGAAACCCTTGGGGTGTTCTATTTTAGTTCCAGCTTTTGCATTTATCCATTAGCATTTTGTTTTGGACTTCAAGTATGTTTTGAATACATGTGGTGAAATCACAGGCAACACTCAATTAAAAAAGTTCAAAAATAAAATTTATTTTCTTAATATTATTGTGATGCTGGCAAGTTTGAAAGTGTGGAATTAGACATATTTGCTTAGGTTTATTTGTCTCACTTGGCTTATTGCATTTGATGGGAAACTCCTTCGTGACTCTACAGAGCACTGATTTAAAGAAGTTAAGTGTGCTATTTAAACTTGTCCATTTCAATGTTGCAGAACAACTGGTGGTGTTATTATTAATATTGAGAGTAGCGAAAGTTCTTATTACCCTGTGGACAAATGAATAACCAGGATGGAAAGGATGGGAAAAATCAGGAGAATTTATTTTATTCACAAATTTATAGTTATTGAAAGAGAAAGAGACACCGGAGTTATCTAGACCGACATTTCCACAAGCAGATATTTTTCTGAGAATCCAGCCCCATATTTAATTTACATCACCCCACAGGCCTGGTGAAGGTTGAGGTGCATGCAAGAGGCAGTCATGGCCCTGGGAGAACAGCCCTTTTCTCTCATCTAGCGACTGATCCCTGTTTACACATGGAACTCGCACCACACTTACTCAGCAGAATGCTAACATGCCTCTGCAGCATTCCCTCAGCAAGCAGAACAGCCCAGTGCCACAAAAAGACACGACACAGTATATATGTTCCAGCTGTTCCTGACAGTTACCACTCTGCTCCCCCCTGCAGATAAATATTTCACTCCCTCTCCATTCACAAGGACAAATTTAGCAAAGTCACGGGGGATAATTCAGCCCCTTCTCTTCCTTTCAGTAGCCTGTCCTCACCATACAAATCAGGTCTGATGGAGGAATGCACACAGATCCTCAGAGCAGCTTGATTTGTTGCTGTTGTTTAAACAATTAACTACAGAAGCTGGAGCCTGACCATGGGCACAGACCGATGCCGCCGTCTCTGCAGTGTTCTGCTTGTCTGAGGGATATATTCTGCCTGGTTCATGCTGTGCACTTGGGCACCCCCGGGCTCTCAGTGGCAGTGAGACCCAACACCTGATTCCAAGGCAGGAACCACTGTGAAAATAAAAAAAGAAAACAGACAGTTGAACGTTGCTGTGGTTTTGCTCCAGGAAGCATATGAACTATGTGAGCTGCATGCGGGTATGGCCTTTATTGTTGTGGACAGGGCAGAATCTAATTTTACCAAAAGCACTCATGACACATAGGGAGAACTCTGTCAATCCCTTTCAGAAAACAGACCAACGCCCTCTGGCACTAACCTCCTCTGGGAAACAGCAGCAGACATCCAGCATCTCATAGGAAAGTCTCCTGTTTAGGAAAGTGACTGGTGGAAGGGCTGGAATTCTGCTGAATAGTGCATTTATTTGCAAACGTAAAACTGTCTTTTTCTAAAGTGGGGGTGCCAACAAACAGGTTCACTTTGGTTCAAACCCCTGCCCTGTCTCTTTTGCCAGAAGAGAGGTTTCTCTCTTCTCTGTCATCCACGAAAGCACACATTAAAAATTGCATTTTTGCTACTTTTCAGCTTCTGTTTGCAGACTAATAAACAATACATAGGTGGATAAGTAGGTCTTACACTCTACATAGGCATTGCTAGCAACCCTTTTGTGAGGATGTCCTTGTGGGGTAATTACAACAATGGCTCCTCAAGGTCAGGAAATCATCCTTGCAGTTGAGGGAGGAGATACCAAAGCAGAAAAGATGGCTTTTTAAAAGAGCCAAAATTTCTGTTCTAATTGTCTCAATCACCTTTTGAAGCTAAGAGAAACCCACTTCATTTTTCATACATAACAATGACCAATACTCAGATCACATGTGAGATCTACTGATTAACTTTATATGGCAATTTGGAGGAGTTTGCCTGTGCACAGCTGATGGATCCTGGTGACATGACACAGCCAAACCTGTAACAGCCAGGAATCCAAAATAATCTCTTTGACATCAAGATTATGACATACCTCTTCCAGGTCAGAAATAGCAAATCATTATTAAATTTTAATTTTAATCTCCTTGAAGTGAGGACTTGCTGAAACCAGTTTACTCTAGAAGTTTACAGCCTAAAGTTTGGACATGAAGCTTAAAGAAAGTTCTCCAGAAGGCCTGCAAAAACAGATGAGAAAAGAAGTTTGTAGTTTTATGTTTAAATGAAAAAATATCTACCTAGCTATTTTCAGACTCATAAATGTGGAAGGCTCACCATGAAGTGCAGGATGGGTCTCAGCTTTCCTAAAATATTCCTACTGATAACAGAGAACACTCTGGAGTGATGAGAAAATAAACCCGTGAAAATTAACAGAGGACACTGTCTGCCTTTGTTTTCTATATTGCCCAAAAATGCCTGAGAGTTATAGGAACTCTACCTCTTACACTGTGGCTTGAGAGAAATTTTCATGCAGATGGCAGAACTGTGGGTGGAAGAGAGACCTTCCCCCACTAGGCAATTGAACTACTTTGTTTAAGTATGATTGAATAGAGGCTATTACAGTAAACAGACCAGATTTCTGAACTCTGTGTGTAAAAGGTTGCCCTGTGTGAAGAATGTAAATGCAGGAAAGGAGGGATTGTTTTGATGGCAGCTGTGTGTTTGAGACTGTTACAAAAAAGGAAGAATCATTACAGGATGAGGAAGAAAGAAGGCCTAGGCAGTCAGGAAAGCAAAACAGAAAAAAAAAAGAAAGGGGTAGCAAGGAGAAAGGCAGAAACATATTCTATGTGGACTGGGATAAATTAAAACTAATTACTCTTGTCTAACAGATCTTTCAGCAGAAACGGATAATACTCTGGAAAATATAACAGGTTCAGTCTAGTTTTCCACAGGGTGTAGATGCTGGCAAGTAAAAATAGATATAAAGGACAAGATTAAAAGTATTTTCACAGCAGGGTAAAGCCTGTGGCAACTGAAGTGATGGTTTGTGGCTTATGCAATGCATCTGCCATGTTTGCAAGGCCAAGGCAGACTTTATACATTTAAGCATCTTTTGTGCATTTCCTGTATTTAAGAGAAACCCTGGTGAATGTTAAAAGCTTTGAACAAGAACTGTTACATTTACAAATAGTCTATGATCATCTTAGGGATAACAGTGTGAAACCAAACCCACAGGAACAGGCTTTTTGCTTAAGGAAGAGATTATATGTTTTGGGCAGAGAATTTGTGAAGAAAGAATCTCAACTATCATTAAAGAGACTTAGAAGCTGTACTGTACCAGCCTGCTCACTGGATACCCACAAATATTCAAAATTTTGTAATATTCTGTTTCTGTTATGGACAGATCATTTATAGGTTTTCAATACTGCAAAATAACTGCATATGTTAGGGAGAAGAGGATGCCATTGCAGTGAGCAGCATATTTATTTAAGTTGGAAAAAACTTTTGACAGCTTTTGTTTTGACCTAAAATCTCTTTTAAAAAAGTGCATTTCACTTTCAACAAAACTAGACTTTTCTGGTCGGGGACTGTCTTGAGACAGTGCTCAGATGTTGGCAAAGTCATAGCTTATTACATCAGGAAACATTTTATGACCTCCAAAGGAATCACTCACTGGTCATTGTTAAATTTTCATGACATCATTGTTTGTAGGTGGGCAAAATCTGGAGTTCAGGACAGAATACACAGTTGTAAAACTGTTTATTAAAGCCTGGGCTATGGTAGCTTAAACTGATACAAATTAGTGTGGCTGCAATTCCACCCTTCATCTTGCCATGGATCTGTTTTGCTGCTGTATTGGCACTGGCCCCTGAGTGCGTGGGCAGTTGAGTTGTTTTGCTGTGCTTATTCTGAGAAAAAAATAGTAACTTTCTTTGTTGGGATCAATTTTTGCTTTTTAGAATCTTGAACTAACCCTTTTCTTACCTGCAGAAACAACAATAACAGTGCAAGGGGTCTGGAGCAGAGAAACATGGTGTGGTGGGAAGGTGTTTAAGTTCAAAGCTGCAAAGGGCAACTAGTGTCCGTACAGGCAAGGAAGGTACCTTTGCAATATGTTCCTGATGAGGTTTGGTAAACTAACACATTCTAACACGATCACATAAACCTGGCTCTTCACATCCATGAAGAGATGACAGTCTTCTCACTTTCATAATTTACCAAACTGTGAGAGTTCCTGGCTCTCCCACTGCGAAAATGAACACACAGCCAAAAAAAAAAAAAAAGTGAAAAAATGTTGAGGGAAAAAAATCCTGTGCTTGGGAAATACAGCCCTATTAGAAGCCTTTTCAATACCAAAGTAAAGCTTTGGCTGCTAAAGCCTGGATTAAAAATGCAGTATTGGGATAAAGTTGTAAAAACAAAGAGTATTTGTACAGCTATCAACTCTTTGAACCAGATACAAAGGATACATTAGCTATTTTGTTATAGTTCCCAAAGCTGAATGCGGTCTTCTATTTGCAAACCCTATTGGCAATGCCAGAGACTGTCTGTTGGGTAAAATGAAAACTTGATACAGAAAATTGATGCATGAATACCAGCCTGAACCACAAAAACAAACAAACAAACGAATAACCCTCCAAAACTACCAAAACAAAACAAAATCCACCAAAACAAAAAAACCAAGAGAAAAAAAATCCCAAGCAAACAAACTCCAGAAAAGCTCCATCACCCCCAAACAAACAGAACCTCCCCCTTTCTGAAAGAATACTCAATATGAAGCCTATTAGAGCACATTAGTGCCTGTAGGTGATGCAGAATCAGGTAAGCCCTTGTTTGTAGCCCTTAATGGCCTCATGCAGGGGCTGGGTTGCTCTCATCTTCTCAGCTTCCACAAAGCCCTGCAGCAAGGGATACCCTCAGAAATTACATATTCAACAAAACCTGGGTTCACAGATGAGTGACACATAAACCAAGAGCTCACTTGAGAAGTATCTTGTGTATCTAGAGAAGTATCCTTCTCTAGAGAGAAGGAAGCCTATGCTTCTTTCTAATTCTATGAGAAAGGAAAAGAATCTGGAACCCTAAAGCAGATAAACTTTGTAAGGGAACCTGTGAAATAAGGATCTGAATGAAACAGGGCTGCATAGGTAAGTGCAAGAATGCATAGAAGTGTGCCACTGGACATAACTGAGGTTACTTGTAGAGAGGTAACTTGTTAGCTTAATAAAAGCAATATTAAAATAGCAACATGATATAAGCATTTGAAGCGAGATGGTAGTACTGCAGTCAGGGTAACACATGGTTAGTGCACTGTAGTGGCTCACACTTGGAGGCTGATGTAGGCATGGAGATAAAGGTGACAAATATGAAAGTCAACAGGCAAACACCTCAGAGACAGCACTTCTCAGTTACTCCCAGATCCTATTTGTTTCCAAACTATAAAGCTGTTTATTGCTTACAGCTAACTTGTATTGCACAGTTGTGCTTTAAGTTCATTGATGGTACAATTAAGCTAAAAATGACCAGTGTTGTAGATGTGGTTTTTGGACTATGGCATTCAATGGAGAGCCTCCTGAATACGCAGAAGGGAGTGAACAGATCCCAAACTCACAGGATACTACCTTCCCAAGGCCCTTCTTAACAAGACTCTTTTGTCATTCTAGGGGAAGATACTGATTATACACGATACAGTTCTAGAAATATTTAAAAAGCAGCAACTAATAGATGGTTTACAAAGGTAATTTTTATAATTTTTTTTTCCCATTCTTGATCAAAGCAGTTTCAAGACTGAGGAGCGTTCATATTAAATAGGCCATAGGCTGCCGGATCCTCTTGTCAGGACTCCCGCAGATGAGCACAGTTCGGTGTTGCCACCTGGTGGCACATGACAGCGGTACTGCCACTTGTAAATCGCCACACTGCATTCACATGGTTGGACTACACCTACCACACTGAGTTACTTGCTTTGTGTAACAGTTGGGATTTGGCAGACTCTTGGTGTACTGAGTTTACCTGTTCCTGTGAATTCAACAGGTCTGCTGGTCTCTAAAGCTTATCAGTTCTTGGGGGATTTTCACATATTATCTTTTCTCGTGAGGGTAAGAGGAGGGGCAGGCACTGATCTCTCCTCTGTGGTGACCAGTGACAGGACCCAAGGGAATGGCCTGAAGGTGTGTCAGGGAAGGCTTAGGTCGGATATTAGAAAAAGGTTCTTCTCCCAGAGGGTGGTTGGGCACTGAACAGGCTCCCCAGGGCAGTGGTCACAGCACCAAGCCTGACAGAGTTCAAGAAGCATCAAGAAGCAAGATGATCCTCTCAGGCACATGGTGTGACTCTTGGGGATGGTCCTGTGCAGGGCTAAGGGTTGGACTCAACCATCCTTGTGGGTCCTTTCCAACTCATAATATTCTGTGATGCTGTGCTTCTGTTATTCTGTGATTTTAGCACATACTGTTTCATTCTTCAGCCTGCTTTTTGGTAACATTTCTTGATCCACAGCCATATGTTGGTACCTATACAACCCATCCACACCAATTCACACAAAGGGGGCTTGTATAACAACTTGGCCTATGAAGTAACTCCACAGAATACTAAGATTTATTTTAAAAAGTTACCCAAATCAAATATATCTGTGCTATAGAAATTGAGACTGCTACAATTAGTCCCCTGCATTGAAAACATTGAATAGCCACCATCCAAAATTTTAAAATCTTATGGAATTATCTGGATAGTATATGAAAATGCTACTGGATCTGTATCATATCAACCCTTCACAAATTTCACCAGTGTCTGAAATACAAAAGTGGGAAACGGTGAGCCTAAGTGTATGCAATTTCTCTTTCTAAATCTGACAATAAAACATAATTCTCATCACACAATATGTTAAGTGGCATCTTTCTGAATTGGGCAGAGGAGGCTTGATAGATTGGTGTGTAGACTACACATTCAGCCCTGGTGATTGTATCTGGCAGACTAAAATAAGGAATAATAAACCTGGGAAAACAAAGAGCTAATACCTAAATCTACAACTTTAACATGACAAGTGGCCTCCTGCCTCTCAACTCATAAAAAAAATACCAATTGGAGAAATTCAGTGGAATTTTTCAAATATTAGCACAAAAAATATACAAAGTAAGTACAAAAAAGCACTTCACTACTTTAAAGAAAACCCCCAATTAATTAGATTATCATATGATAATAAGCGATTTTTTCAGCCAATGGCCTGTGGATCCACGGGAGTACACAGCATAGTCTAACAGAAGCAGCTAAGAACATCTCTGCATAGTGTCAAATACAAATGTGAAGCACACAAGCAAAAAATAGCCAAAGGAGATCTTTCAAGAAAGCAGCAGCTTGGTTGTTTTGTACAGCATGCAATGTTCCTGTGAATTTCAAGGAAAAAACAAGCTGTAACAAACACTTGAGAGTGTTTGGCATAAACAGAAGCTACAAATGTTTGAAAGTGGAGAAGGAAAGTCAGATGTTAAAAGTGGTTAGTGAGCTATTTTCCATAAAGGTTAAGAACAAACACGTCATAAACTGGAATTTTCCCACCTTAGAGACTTTCTGCATAGCTAATGGTAAACTTAATCTTCTAGACAGCTCTGCTTGGAAAAGCTATTTGGAGCACTCTTTCAAAACCAGTCACGTCACTCTTCTCGATTGCACTATGAAAAATGTACCTCCCAAAGCTTTTAAAAATAAATCATGTGGAAGGGCTACTGCAGACGCCGTGGGCCTTGCTTTGTTGTGAACTGTACAGCAGACACAGAAGGCAATAGGGGGCTGAATAATTTGGAACAGCACTGTTACTGCTTTGCAGATGTTTCGCAACCCGAAAAAGGGGAGTTTAGAATTTAAATCTTCTGTGCTGGACCATAATCTAGATGATGAATCTCCAAATAATCAGGCAGTCATGGAAACAGTTAAGACACATGTTACTGGCACCTCACTGGAGTCAATGCATAGATGGAAAAGAGGTCTCAGAGGTTTTTCTGAATGCAGTGTGTGAGTGCTGCAATAGCCCATTTGCTCAGCTTAGTTGTTGAGCTATGCAAAAAGATCTTGATAACAGTTTCTGAGCTTTTTACTGGACTGAAGAAGCTTTTATTGCTCATTCTGCCTACTGAGCTAAGGTTTCATTGCTGTCTCTGTACAAAATGCTCATGATAATGCCTTTGTAAGTAATGGCTGATTTGGAGCTCTCAGTTTTTACAGTCTGACATCTCAAGGATTGTTTTGGGATCCTTTAGCAATATGACCAAGGTTACAGCTCAGCAGCTGAGAATCTGAAAGTCTTGCATTGACAGTCAGAAATACGTGCATTGCCAGTAACTAAATCAAATGGCTTCATAAGTGCAATTTTCAACAGAAATATGCAAACACTGCTGAATTTAAAATGGCTCAAGAAAAAAACCAACATATGTTTTTTCCTGTAAGCTATTCTTGCTTTGGGAGCTCCACTGGTACCTCTGCAGATGTTAGGAGATGTTTTTCTCTCTAGTACAGCCTGGGGCATTTAGGAAAACACACTTGCCATTTGCAACAGGGTAAAAAGCAGTGTGGGCAGCAGGTGGAGGGAGGGGATTCTGCACCTCTGCTCTGCTCTGGTGAGACCCCACCATCCAGCACTGGAGTCCCCAGCACGGGGACATGGACGTGTTGGAGCGAGCCCAGAAGAGGCCACGAAAATGCTCCGAAGGCTGAAAAATCCGAGAGCTGGGACTGTCCAGCCTGGAGAGGAGCAGCCTCCAGGGAGACCTCATTGTCGTCTTAAAGGGGACACATAAAAAAGATGGACAGCGACTTTCTGTGCAGGCAGATAGTTATAGGACAAGGGGGAACAGTTTTAAACTAAAAGAGGAGAGATTTAGATGGGATATTAGGAAGAAATTCTTTAATGTGGGGGTGGTGAGACACTGGAACAGGTTGCCTGTGGAAGCTGTGGATGTCCCATCCCTGTAAGTGTTCAAGGTTAGGCTGGACAGCGCTTGGAGCAACCTGGTCTATTGGAAGGCGTCCCTGCCCATGGCAGGGGGTTGGAACGAGATGATCTTTAAGGTCCTTCCACCCCAACCCATTCCATGACTCCCTGTAACGGCCCTGGCCGCTCTCTCCCCTGTGAGCTGCGGTGTCACTCGAGAGGACGGGAGGCAGCGAGGCCTCCGCGGGCCGCCCGTTGTGCAGCGCCCGGCGGGCACCGCTCGGGCACCGCTCCGGGCTCCCCGCCGGACCCTCCCGGTGCCGCCCCCGCCCCGCGCTCCCCTCACACGGCCCGGCCCCGTCAGTATCGCGAGAGCCGCGCGCGGGCCGGGGGAGGGGAGGGACGGTGGGGCCGCCCCCGCCCCGGGACCGCCGAGCGAGACATGGACATGGACCCGAACCTGGGCCCCGGCCCCGCCGAGGAGCCCCGCGCCTCCACATCCACCGCCCCCGCCGCCGCGCAGGACCCCGGCGCCGAGGAGGTACCGCGCCGGGGGGGCCCTGCGGGTGGTGGGAGTACGCCGGGCCCCGCCGCCCCCTCCTGCGGCCGCTGCTCGGGCCGCGCCGCCCCGGCCCTGAGGCCGCCCGGGCCCCTCCGCACCCGCTGTGAGGGCTCTGCGGGCCGGCCCCGCCCGGACACACCCCCGGCCCCGCGCCGGTCCCTCAGCATCGCCGTGGCATCGCCGCCCGCTTGCGGTGCCCCCGGCCCGGCCCTGCGGCCCGGACACGCCGGTGCCGGGGTCGCTCAGCCCCCGCTCCCCTGCGGACCCCCCGCACCCCGAGCGCTCCTGCAGGGCCCGTCCTCGGGAGCCCCGCTATTTCCCTTCCCCGGTCCCCAGGGAAAGCTGGGACGCTTTCCATAGAAGAACCGGGAGCTCCGAGGGCTGGCGGTGGGAGAGTGGGGCCGGGCCGAGGGGTTGGAGGCTGACCCGCTCTGCCCCAGCCCGCCCGGCTCAAGGTGTTCCCCTGCCCGGCTCCGGTGCTGCCCTGGTGCAGAGTACACCCCTCGAACGAGCGCGTAGGGCTGCCAGCTGGCTCTCGTTAGTTTTTTTGGAAGAAAGACAGAAGGCTGAGGCACAAGGAATGTAAAAAAAGTGACGTATTCAGGTATCCTTGGAAACTGAACAAGGTTCAACCTGAAGAATGAATCTTATAAAAACTTAGTAAGAATGAGAACTGTGCATCAAGTATTTGTGGTATTGAAGAAAATTGCAGAACTACTGATAACAACGCAATCAGAATTTTTAGCCCAGTTACTGAAAGTCTGTTTTTGTCTGTAAGGAATGCTTCAGGCTTTAATTCATTACTTATGTATACAAACAGCTATGAGACACAGTGCAGTGTAATCCTGAGCATTGCCTGGTTGTTCATGGGAGAATGTTTAAGGGCTATTTCTCTATTAGATACAACTTATTCTGCAAAACTTTATGCATGTGAACTGATGAAAAGTCAGTACTAAATGTTTAGGAATGCCTGCATGGAGAAATCATTTGAAAGCAGTGAATGGTTTCAGATATCAACTTTATGCTACTGTACCATACTGGACAGTATCATAGAATTATAGAATATCTTGAGTTGGAAGGGACCCACAAGGAACATTAACATCCAGCTCCTGGCACTGCACAGCACAGCCCAAGGAATCCCACCATGTACCTGAGAGCGTTGTCCAAACACTTCTTGAACTCTGTCAGGCTTGACTGCTTGGGTACAGCTGTGACTGTTTCTCTGGGGAGCCTGTTCCAGTACCCAACCACCCTCTGGGTGAAGAACCTTTTCCTAATATTCAGCCTCAACCTCCCCTGGCACAACCTCATGCCGTGCCCCTCCGCTTCCCTGCCCTTCAGTGTCCTCCAGGCTGAACAAGCCAAGTGACCTCAGCTGCTCCTTGTATGGCTTCCCCTCCAGGCCCTTCACGATCTTCTTTATGCCTTTTGAGTTCTTATTCCCAGTCATTTATTGAGGGTTCGTGGGGCCTTCTCAATTTAGGACTGTTACACTTACTGGGTAGAAATTTCCCGCCCTAATACTAGCAGCACTGTTTAGGGTAGTTATCAGAGATTTTATGGGGGAGTATTTTGTATCCTTGGAATACTCAGGATCTATTATTTTTGAAACTGCTGCGTGTTTGTGTTTCTTTGTGAGGTGTTTAAATGACACCAGTTTTCAGGGGACTGTCTTAATTGCTAATGGAAACTTTCTAGAGTAGAGGCAAATTGTTACCAGCGAGTTTCCTGAGTTAAAAATGAAAGTACTTTTTTTGCTGGTTAATTGCACTGAGACGTGTCCTGTTCCCTGACAAGTCAGGCCTCTAAGTGATGAAGATACATTGTGTAATGAGGGAAAAACTCTCACAGACCTGATGTAATGTTTTATGGTTCTGTGTTGTAGGAGGTACATGGTCCAGTTTTTAGTGAGAAGTATTCTTATATGAAAATGTAATCATTGTCAGGATGTAGATTTCTGTAACTCAGAACATTATGCAGAAGCAAGTTTGGATATGATGCTTGTCCCTACCACCTGCCTGGCTCCACCAGCACGAAGTAGTATTTTAGTGAAACTGCAGCATATTGCCTTCCCCTGTAAGTTATGAGGAGGAGAAGGGAAACAGGAATGCATGTGTCTTCTTTGTCTCTTTCATCAGCTTTTGATAATCTCCTGTTTGTTATTTCTGATACATTGGGAGCGATTAATGTTCAACAGAAACACTGCAGTGAGAAGCAGGGGTGGGAAAGCAGGGAAACTGTCTTTTATCTTGAAAGGTAATGTATAGGATGTGATTTTATAGTGCTGTGGCTGCAGTAACTTTACATGTCAGCTTGTTTGCTACTATAACTCAGAGTGTGTTATTCACAAATACTTATTGCAGAATAAATTTGATTTGGATGGCACCATAAGTTTTATTCTTCTGGGGAAATCTGAGTAATAAGAGAACTGGCATTGCAGCCATCTGCCTTGGGGCTTAGAAAGATAATATTGCATTGCAATTTACTTGGAAAACTTTAAGTTAAAAGGGATACTCATAATACTGAGTTGTTCTGCTTGAAGAACTGTATGTTTATCACTAACAGTTCTGAAAGTTAAGTGTAATGTTGCTTGACAGACTTTTAAATATTTGGTACCATTTTGGACTAGTTTTGCTAATTGACCCTGAATAGTTTAGATTAATTATTATTTTAATTTAATGTATTTATGGGAGGCTGATACTTAAAGCAGATTAAGATTCTGCAGTGTTACATTTTATACAGACATGAACTTTGGCAGTTCCTTTCAGTTTTTTCTGAGCATTTAGAAAACACTTTTATAATTGAATGCATCTCAAAATATATTTATTTTTTTATTGGCAGGAGGTGTGTAAAAAGGCACACTTCAAAGGCAAATTAGGAAAACTTTCCTAAATTAGGGGAAAAAATCCACCAAACGTTTTGCCAATTCAAAGTTGTGATAAACCTGCTTTGAGCTTCCCAACTGAAGACATAAATGAATCTTATAAACTACAAAAGTCAGCCATTTTAGTTACAGTTGCTGAAATTTGTTTCATCTGTAGTAAATAAGGTAGTTCTTTAGCTGTCTAAGAGGGTACCAGGGAGTGGTTGCTGCATTAATTGATTTGGTTGTTAATTTGTGTCTCTTCCTAGGCATATGCCTAAGTGTAGTTAAGCTGTTTCCAATTGAACTTGTGACTATTTATGTAGAAATGAAAACAAACAAACAAAACTCAACAAAGATGCGTCAGTCTGACATTAAGAAATCACATTTAATGTTTTAAAATATCTTTTCAATATATTAATGATACATTTATAGCAAGATCTCTGTGAAAAATTAAACTTTGTTCTCTTTCAGTAATGTCTTTCAGTGCTTTCAACATGGATCCTACTTGTAGAGATAAACACAAGGATGAGATGAATCTCCAGCTTTCTTTTTTTCTGATCATATCTCCTCTTTAATTTCATCATGGATATCATATTCTGCTTTCGGTGAAATAATATAATTAATGCATAATAATAGCATACTTACCATGTAGTTTGTAGGTTTGTTCAGTTTGATATCTTTTTGCTAAAAAAACTATATAGGAAGCTGATATTTATAAAATGTTTAACTTTTGAATTCCAGAAAAATGATCCCCCTTTTCAACTCAAACTTCCTCCAAAAGCAGCTAGACCTGAAAAAGAAGTTGACCCAGAATATGAAGAGAAGATGGTAAGTGTTTTCATGATAAAACATACTGCAGCTTTTTAATGGCACTTGATTGTTGGAACTAGATCAGCCCAGTGACAGGGGGTTATTGCAGCCTGGATGTGTCAGAAAAAACCCCAAGCAAATGAAGATTCATATGAGCATTAGTCCAGTGTGGTGTTTCTCACAGTGACTAACAGTAGGTATTTAGTGAAGAATAGGAGAACAGAGGAAGCAGGTAGTGGTAGTTCTGTTGAACACTGTCCCACTTGTCCAAGTATTTTTGTCTGCATGATTTCTGGAGTTGGAGGCTGTGGTTTTTATACTCAGCAGTTGTCAGTTGATTTTTGGTTTTGTGGTTTCTTTTTTAGTTATCCACTCCCTTCTGTGGTAAGGAGTTACTATTCAGTGACATTTTATATTTAGAACTCCCCGTTTTGTTTTGAATCTGTCTGCCGGTTTTATCTGATGACCCCTTGAGTCATGTCAGAGACATCCCTAAGCTACTTCTTAGCTGAGAGAAATACTGAAGCTTCCAGTTTTTCATCATATAAAAACATAAAGGTTTTAAATATTGATATCCTGTAATAAATGTGCCATAACAATGCAGAAGATACCTGTCCATGACACCAAGGAAGGGAGCTTGTAGTGCTGGAGAGGAGATGTAACAGAGCAGCTTCTGTGTGACAAAGAGACAGAAGCCAGGAGGATATTGCAAGGCTTGTTCTTGAATGATACATGTAGTAAGTTCTTGGTTTAAGCTGATATCTGTATCTTGTTGTACAATTTCTTAAAAGCTTTACATTTTCTTAAAAGCTTTAATGTTAAATGGATGCCTAATAATTACAGTAGAGTCTGAAAGGATTGGATACCATGGAAGTCAGGGAAGAGTATCACTCTTAAACATACTTGTATGAATACTTAATTTTTAGCCAAAGAGAAGACACACAAATCTGTTTGTTGGGAATGAGTTGAGTAAATAGCTAAACTTGTTTTCACAGTAATACATGGTGAATTTACAGCTTTCCTAAATTAGCTTGTGAGTTCAGTTGTTCTAGGAGGCAAAGGAACTAGATATCAAAAAAATCTACCTTTCATCAGGGAAGAAATAGTAATTTTTTTCCAGATCTTTGTGAAGGTGTTTCTGTGCCGGTCAGCGCTGTGCTGTTAAGGAAACGCAGTGCCCTCGTGTGGCGAGATCGTGCGTTGCGCGTCAGGCTCATTTTGCTGCCCTTTTCTTTGGCTGCTGTTACTGCTGGGGGAGCACTTCCATGTCTGTTACCTGCAGAAAGGCTCTCTGTGCTTTGTGTGTTTTCTGGAAATGTTATGATGCAGAACTGCTTTTCACTCTTGTAGTTTTTATCATGATATATAAATGACATCACATGAGAATTGCTTCAAGTGGTACAGTGTTACATGAAGCTTAGAAATGTCGTTGAGAAGCTGATAACAATTGCATTCTGTCAGATAGTGTCTGAATTCTGTTTTTTAATAAAAATACATTTTTATGAAGAAAAGTTATCTTTTTTTTTTTTAAATTCTCTTCCCCACTTTGCAAACTAGAAAGCAGATCGAGCAAAAAGGTTTGAATTCCTCCTGAAGCAGACAGAACTTTTTGCACATTTTATTCAACCTGCAGCACAAAAATCACCAACATCTCCATTGAAAGTCAAGCTGGGACGACCACGGATGAAGAAAGATGAAAAACAGAGTTTGATTTCAGCTGGGGAGTAGGTTTTATTTTTCTTTCTGACTTCTTACACTTACAAGTAACTTATGCTTTTTAACATATCTGTTTAGTTTGCATAGAGATTATTGTACTTTCAGTAAATCCAGAACTTTTCCTGTTAATGGTGTATCAATTTCTTTAAAAGCTGTTTGGTGTGTGCATGCTGATCCATCAGTGTTAATATGACCTTGGATCAGAAATGCACTTGTAAAGCAAATTGCCAGATTCTTGCCACTTACAATGCTTTGGTCTGTATTGTGGGGGTATATTGGAGCACATGAATTGAATTTCTTTTGCATGATGTTGAAATAGAAGATGCACTCCAGATGTGCTCCAGCTGCTGGTGAACAAGTCAGTGGGACCAGAGTGGAGCTAGACCAGGTTAAAACAGGCCAGTGTGCATGAGTGGGGATGTTGGATCCTCAGCACAAATTGTCTTGCTCTGCCAGTCTGTCTGTATTAAGTATTGCAGGCAGAGCCTGCGTGCAGTGCCTCTGAGGGGTTTTGGAATAACAAACAACTAGTTTTTGGAATGTTTGCAAAATGACATTCTATTTTATAAATTTTTATTTTTTTTTTTTAAATTTGAATATGTGATTCTTCTGAACGTTGTGGTTATCAAGTAACTGTCTCTAAGGCCACCACTGATGTGTCTTGTATTTCTGTGTTGCTCATTAAAAAGTGCCTTAGAGAACTCACAATACTTGTTGTCAGATTATAGTTACGGCCCTGGAGGAGAGGGCTTTATGGAATTATCCCTAAAGAATAATTTATTAACAGAACATTAGAACATGCCCATTGTAGATCAATGATTGCTTCTGTTGTAATTTGTGTTTTGAGTTTGCAGTCAGTGTGTTGAAATTATTTCGTATAAACATGACTCTTGGGTTCCTTTAGGTACCGTCACAGGCGCACGGAGCAAGAGGAGGATGAAGAGCTGTTGTCCGAGAGTCGGAAAACATCTAATGTGTGCATTCGCTTCGAGGAGTCCCCCTCCTGTAAGTATTGTGTCAACACTTCTCCAATTGCTTTGATGTAATTAAGATCTGAGCAGAACACAATTAAAATGTTCTACTTAGAATTAGTATTTTTCTACTTAGAGGAATCTTACATTTACAGATGTGAAAGGAGGAACTCTAAGAGATTATCAGGTTAGAGGTTTGAACTGGATGATCTCATTGTATGAAAATGGTGTTAATGGCATTCTGGCTGATGAAATGGTAAGCAGTCATCTTTTGGAATTTTTGTGGTAATTATTGAGCAAAATGTAACATTAAAGTGCTTATAGTATTTAATGTATGTGCAGTAGTATGCATCATTCTACAATAGCTTGATTTTTCAAATCTGAAATTGTAATGCAATGAAAGAAATTTTATTGCAAACATTTGCTATCCAGTTTGCTTTGAACAACTTAAATGGCAGAATTATATAGTAGGAAAATTGTTCAAAATTATTTCTGTATGGTATTTCACTTCAGCAGGTTTCTTTTCCCCTCCCCTTTGCCAATGCAGGGTCTTGGTAAGACTCTGCAAACAATAGCATTACTAGGCTACCTGAAGCATTACCGAAACATTCCTGGGCCACACATGGTCCTGGTCCCAAAATCAACTCTGCACAACTGGATGAATGAGTTCAAGCGCTGGGTTCCATCGTTACGTGCTGTTTGCCTTATCGGGGATAAAGATGCCAGAGTAAGTGTTCTACAGTTCAAAAGTGTTTGCATTATTTTGCAGAAATATCACTTGGGTATGTGGAATTCTCTCTAAGCTAATTACTTTATTGCAGTATATTTTAATAATCTCTAACTGTATTAATGTTGAAAATGCAAAATGTTATGCTTGTAACTATGAGGAAAAAATACCAATCAGTAGATGAAATAATGGCCTGGGATCAAAGTACAGCTGTTTGACTTGCCTCTTTCTCTGTTGTCTTCCTCTTTGATTTTTGCACCTATTTTTCTTCCATATTTGCAGTGTGACAGTGTGTACTCATTTTTCTTTATTGCACTCACTTTGTCACCTCTTTCTTCACCTTTTTTTAGGTAACTCCTCCCACTCTTTACTTGTATTTTATAAGCCTGTCTTGCCTTGTGACTAAGATTCTGTAGTAGAGCTTTTCATCTTTCATTGTGAAGGCCTTAAAATAGATATGAGGTGTTTTTCTAACTTGAAGGGGATCAACAAGCTGGACGTTTCTGTGAATTCTGTGGCTACTAATATGGATTGCATGACTGCCTGTTTACTATTTGAGGGTAGAAAGGCTCTAGAGAGGAAATAGGAGCTGGCAGTGTGCCCAGATGGGCAAGAAGGCCAGTGGCATCCTGGCTTGTACAGGAACTGCATGGCCAGCAGGACCAGGGAAGGGATCATTCCCCAGTACTCGGCACTGGTGAGGCCACACCTGGAATGCTGTGTTCAGTTCTGGACCCCTCACTACAAGAAGGACATTTTGGTTCTGGAGCATGTCCAGAGAAGAGCAACAAAGCTGGGGAAGGCTCTGAACAAGGAAATGGCCTCAAGGTGCACCAGGGGGACCTGTATGTGTGGCTTTCCCATACGGTGGTATGAAAGGATTTATATTCCTAGATATGTATCCCTTACAAAACAGGGATGGGGCGGAGGAACGAGGTATTTAAGAAAGAGAAAAGATGAGTGGGTTATGTGAGTTGTTTTGAAACACTTTTGTGGATTGTGTCTTTGGACAAGTTAGAGTTTTTTTTTCCCTACTGGTTGTATGTACTGTATTTAAATTACAGAGGAATTATGCTGAAGAGTAAATACTTAATTTTGAATAGGAGATCATTTGTGTTTTGCTTAATCCCAGCTTTCTCTGTGCATGAAGCACAAAGGATTGAAGGGTTTTGTTACAGTAACTTTCAGTTTCAGAATCTTTTGTGTGC
This sequence comes from Neopelma chrysocephalum, assembly GCF_003984885.1. Taxonomy (NCBI): domain Eukaryota; kingdom Metazoa; phylum Chordata; class Aves; order Passeriformes; family Pipridae; genus Neopelma; species Neopelma chrysocephalum. Next base: position 1,696,849 of record NW_020897733.1, read on the forward strand.
TAGTTTAGTTCATCAGTAATGTTGGTGGAAACAGTTTTCACTGAATGTCGTATAAATTGTTCATATTTATAAGTGTTTATTAATGTAGTTCTTCTGCCTTAGGCTGCATTTATCCGTGATGTTATGATGCCTGGTGAATGGGATGTTTGTGTTACATCATATGAAATGGTAATTAAAGAGAAATCAGTCTTCAAAAAATTTAACTGGAGGTACCTGGTAATTGATGAAGCCCACAGAATAAAGAATGAGAAGTCTAAGGTAAACTCAAAATTGTTTGATGCTTTTAAATTAGTTCAGTTCCATCTGATTTGTGCAGATTTTAAGTGTTAGGTGTGGTTTTCAAAATAAAAGCCATAAGTTATTGGGTGGTAAATATGAATTTCATGGGTAGTTCACTGTCTCTAAATTTTATTGACATTGTCTTAGGTGTCAGAAACTGATGAAGATTCACTGTGCTTATCTGTACATGGTGATGATAACTATTTGTTGTATTTCTAGCTGTCAGAGATTGTACGTGAATTCAAGACAACAAATCGATTGCTGCTTACAGGAACTCCTTTACAGAACAACCTCCACGAGCTGTGGGCATTACTCAATTTTCTGTTACCTGATGTCTTCAATTCTGCAGACGTAAGTTGATGTTTGGAAGTACAATGTTGGTCTTGTTATTTTGATTCCCAGGCTGCTGTCTGTAGAGGAGAAGAATGAACAACCTAGTAAGAGACACAGGTTGTGGAAAACCAGGATTCAGGAGAAGCTCTGTGTCTTACCAAACTGTAGAGTGCTTCTGCTCTACCTAGTTAAAACAGTGCATTCTGTTAGTGAAGATAAGGCCTCAGAATAGTAATAGCAAATGTAATATTTTAAATAGTTCAATAATTATGCAAAATTTGGGAAAGGAATGAAGAATTAAGAATGTGAAACATCCAAATAGGCATAAGCCTTTTTCTATGTAGAATTTGAATAACCTTTCTCCTCCTTTACTGTTAATGTTTCCTTATACTTGTATTGCTTGCTTCTGTTATTTTTACTCTGTTGTCCATCTCATTACTTAAGGACTCTGGATTCTTTTTCTTTTTTTAACTTCTTACCCCATCGTTACACAAGCACTGAGGGGAAGGACTTGGATGCTGCAGTGATGAACATGGAAAACCGTTGTAAATGAAGCAGAGTAATAGTATTTTGTCTGCAGAGTTATGCAGTTGACTTGAATGTTATAACATGCTGGGGAACAGACATAGCATTGCAGACTGATTTTTCTTTCACTCACAGAAGTCATTTGTCCCAAGATTTATGCCACTCTCAGCTAGAATGAAAGAGACTCAATATGTGTCTGTTACAAGTACAGATGATAAACTGTTCATACCGATTGTGCTGTTTCTCACCACAGGATTTTGACTCATGGTTCGACACTAAAAATTGTCTCGGTGATCAGAAACTTGTGGAAAGACTTCATGCTGTAAGTAATTAAAGCTGTAATCACATGTCATTGTTAGCATGCACAGTGTAAAAAAGAAAACTAGATTATTTTCCCCTTCATCTCAAAGTTGCAAAGATGAACGTGAGGTATTTAGTTACAGAACTGCTTGGCAGAATTTTCATGAATTAAATATTGGAACTTACTATTATAGACACCGCTTTTTGTACCATTACTGTTTGAAGCAGACAAAGTCTGAACATGAAATGTGAAAATGAAGACTTTTGAGATCTTTTTGAAATCACTTATTATTGTGAATGGTATCTGATGCACATCATGCTAGTCTGAATAAAGGCATGTCTTTACCTTGTTTTACTGTGCATGAGATAAAAGACATTTTTCGTCTTACAGTAACAAAACAAATCAGAGAAACTACAGCATACATTGCTTATATTTGAAATGTTGGTGTGTTTTGTATATGCTGCTAGTGGAAATGAAACAGATCTTAGGTTAAAAAGAAATAGATTTTATAAGCTTATGGGTTTGGTCCCTGGGAAGAATATGGCAATCCTTACCTAGGGTTGCATATTTATGTGTGAACTTAGTCATTGGACAACTCTGTTTTGCAGACTTTAGCAGAATTTTTCTGAAGGAGTCGCTGTGACAGCAATAGATATTGGTTAGTTCTGAATACATACCAGATAATTGAGTCTGTTAATTTTGTATTTGAGGCAATCAATTTTATACATTTATCTGTATAAAACCCCTTAATTTGTGTAGGTTTTGAAGCCATTTCTATTGCGTCGTATAAAAGGTGAAGTTGAAAAGAGTTTGCCTCCAAAGAAGGAAGTAAAAATTTATCTTGGGCTCAGCAAAATGCAGAGAGAATGGTGAGTTATTTACATCAAAGTAAGATTCTTTTCTGATACACACATTGATGTTATTTTTCTTCTTATAACTGAATGTTGAGAAAGTCAGAGAAACCTGTATTTGGGGCTTTTTTAAAAAATGCACAAGTTAAAAAGAACTCAGGAAGGGCAATGAAAAGAGCTGGGAGGAAGAAAGCAGAAACGTTTTTCCTTCCTTAAGTTTGTTTGAAAGAACATATGCCTCCTAAGCTTCCTCCTTTGATCCAAGTATGTATGCACCAGTAAAAGTCTCACCTGAAATTAAAATAAAACTCTGAGGAACTACATACCCAGGAAAAATGTGAGGAAAAGGAGGCAGATCAGTGTAGCAGCTTCTGTCAGATAAGTGATATGTTTAATGCACTGTGTACTACTGAAATGAAAGATAACCCAGTAAATGACAGATCACTGTTGCTTGCAAACAGATTGCCTTTCATGTTTAGGTATGGATTTATAAATTCTTATTTGTCAGATTTTTTTTCCAAGTTTCATAATAATATAGCTCATTGTTATATAAACAAAGCAAACTCCTGCATCCAGAAATAAGTAATTGGGATATTGCAGGGTTTCATGCATGTTTTGAATGTCAAATACAGACCTGAGAGTTTTTTAAAGTTGCCTTTAAAACTTCAGGTATACAAGGATCCTGATGAAAGATATTGATATCCTGAATTCCGCTGGGAAAATGGATAAGATGCGTCTGCTGAATATTCTGATGCAGCTGCGGAAGTGCTGTAACCATCCTTACCTGTTTGATGGTGCTGAGCCAGGCCCTCCCTACACCACTGACACACATCTCATCACCAACAGTGGTAAAATGTTAGTGCTGGATAAACTGCTGGCAAAACTCAGAGAGCAAGGTGAGTACTGGTTATGGACAGCAGTGATCTGAATGCTCCTTGTAAGTAAAACTACCTTTCAAAAAGGGCATAGGTTCATTCTTGTCTTCCCTCCACTGAGAAGGCATTCATTACTTTGTGAGGTTTTGTTGGAAATTAATTTTCTGTAGGTCTTAGCACATGGAGGGAAAGAAGTCTTACAGGAATGATGAGTAAGACTAAAAATTTGGAGAAGCAGAAAGAAAGGAGAAAGGAAGCTCTACTCTTCCTTTCTTGAAGAAAATTTCCAATGAGAGGATTAGTTTGTCTGTGCACATCAGTTGTTACCTAATTATCTTACGATGGTTTGAAGTGTTCTGTTTCTTTGGTTGTGTATTTCTCCTGTATAATTTATCAAATAATCTTTCTTGAGTAGTTAAATCAATACCAGAAAAGTAACTTCAGAAGAGAGACATGAGTTAGACATAGTACAGAATATTTCACATAAATTCTCAGTCATGCTCTATATTAGCTCTGTGATAAGATTAATGTGAAAACATAAACCCAACAACAAAACCTTCTGTATTCTGTCAGGTTCAAGAGTTCTCCTTTTCAGTCAGATGACTCGCTTGCTGGATATTTTGGAAGACTATTGCATGTGGCGTGGGTATGAGTACTGCAGACTTGATGGACAGACACCACATGAAGAAAGAGAGGTATATAAAAAAGAAATTACTTTGGTTTTATGTATTAGATTATTAAGAAGTTATTACTTACATATTTATGGGTAGCTACATAATTTTTTAAGGTAAAGCAAAAATACTACACTTTTTAAGAGTGCCAAGGGCATATTTTTTCCTAACCAAAGTCCACAGTAAAGTACAATTCATTTGTTCTGCAGATAAATGAAAAATAGAATATATTGTGGACCCAATATGGATTTTTCCACTTGTGCAAATCTACAGTTTCTTACTTTGATAATTTTTTTTTATATGAAAATGGGGTAAATTTAAAAGAAATTTTATTGAAAAGCCACCAACAGTTTGGAAACTTGTTTGAAAGATCTGATACTTAATCGACACCACATTTTTTTCTTTTAGGAAGCAATAGACACATTTAATGCTCCCAACAGCAGTAAATTCATTTTCATGCTGAGTACCAGAGCTGGAGGTCTTGGAATTAATTTGGCAACTGCTGATGTGGTTATTCTCTATGATTCAGATTGGAACCCTCAAGTAGATCTGCAAGCCATGGTGAGTTAACTCCCTAATACATGTTCGTTTGTTGAAGTTGTCAATGTTCTGTTTTGTACAACTCTTTTCAAAACTCACATTTTTGTTATTTTTCTTTACTTTTTGTATACACAAGACAGCACCAAGAAACTGAGGAATTGAATGAAAAGGCATGAATAGAATTTGTGGAAGTAACTGTAGATTTTTGTCTGTAAATATTTGTCTTAATTATTTTCATAATGACAGATTACTCCTATCGAAATACTGTATCACTATTGTTTATAGAATCATTCTTAATATCTGTCTTTCCAGAAAAGAACAGTAAGTGAATAACAGAGGGCTGTTTCCGAAATAAATGATTAAAAGCATGCAGCCTTATACTTCTCTTATTTGGGAAATTTATGCTTTTGCAACCCACCTTGTTTCTGCATAAGCATAAAATCATTTGTTGGTGATGCTGGGGAAAAAAAAGTTATCTTTGGGTAAAACATAGTAAAATCTTCTCTTTCTGAGTGCTGAATGTAAAAAAAAATAGTCTGTAATTTGTTTCATGTGGAATAAAAATCATATGATCCTTCTTGCATGATTAGAAGGGTGGGTATTTGTTCAGTGGTTTGTAATATTTTTTTTTTTTTAATGCACTTAAACTCATCAAATATTTCATGTGAATAGCTCATCCTTTTGATATGCATGCTGACTGCCAATAGTAGACCAACTTCCTGGAAGCTGATGAGTGTGATCTGTGAACTTCAATAGGGTTTTCAGGAAGAAATGAATATTATGCAGGAGAGCATAAGACTTAACAGATCATTTTTAAAGGACAGTCAGAAAATCCTGGTACCCACAGCTTGAAGGATAGTTGTTTAACTTTTTTATTTAAGCTGACAAAATATTTTTATTCATGTTTTCCAGAGAGGATAAACGCAAGTTTTGTTACAAACACAAATATAGTGTGTCAGTTACAAATCTCATACTGTGTGTGTTGTACTTGTGCTGTGTCAGCTGCATGTTGATGATTTAATGTAGCTGGCTTAGGACAAGGACAGTATTGAAGCTGTGGCTGCAGGAACTTTGCCCAAGGAATCAATATGCTCAAGCCAGGGATGCCAGAGTTTCATTACCTGTGTCAAGTGAGAGGATTAGTTTGAAAGCAGTGCAAATGTGTGTGTGTGTACTGTTGTATCCCCACTTCCCAGCTGCAGTCTAGACAGACATTGCGATACCTTCATTTACAACCAAGGAGACGAATTTAGTGCTACGGAATGACTCAATCATAAACACTGTAACAGCCAGGTATAGGTAAATATTACTACACTGGTTTTACATTTTTGTATGCTCTTGAATAGGCGAGGAAGCAAGAAGTACATGCTAGTTTGAGTCTGCTGTTTCTGCAAGCTAACTGTCTATTGCTTGTGAGTTCTTGTTGCTGAACACTCATTGATTTATGTTTGTTAGGATCGTGCGCATCGTATTGGTCAAAAGAAACCAGTACGGGTGTTCCGACTTATCACTGATAATACTGTTGAAGAGAGGATTGTAGAAAGAGCTGAAATAAAACTGAGGCTGGACTCTATAGTTATACAACAAGGTATCAACTGCTATATATGTTTGTCTGCAACAGAATTGTTCAGTCCCTTAAAGTATGGTTAAATGACTGTACAAATATACAGTGTTAGAGAAAGCAGGCCTTATGTATAATAGCAGTGTACTAAATTGACCCAAGAAACCCTAATGTATAAGTTATTCACTTGTTCAGCTGAATTATTTTAAATTCTATTTCCTGAATAATGTGGATATAGACTTATATTAAGAGTCTAAATGAGAAAAGTAAACTACAGCTGAATAGATGTTACTTGGATTTGTGATGTGTTAAAAATGAGAAAAAAAAAAAGATATGTTCCATGGCAGATAAAATAATTATATACATATGCTTCTTACCACAAAAGAATTGACTGAACATTAAAACTGCTTTGTGTATCTTTGTTTAGAAGCTCTTGGAAGAATAGTTTGTCAAAAACTAAGATGCTCAAGCTAAGTTTTGAAGGTTGTTTGTATTTCCTGGAGGGTGGGCTACTGAAAGGATGATGGTCAAAATATTGGTAGCATGTTGAAGAGATGAGATAGGATAAGTGAAATTTTGGGACAGCAATTCAAATTTTGGGAAAAATATTTAGAAATTTGGGTTGAAATCAGTGAAGTGAGTGTTAAAGATATCAAATACTTAGTAGTGGTTATTACAGAATACTTTGTTGTTTTTCATCTTGAAAAAAGATTGTGATCTTAAAAGTTCAGCTTTGTAAGAATAAGATCTTAAATGTAAAATTTGGATTATCTGAATGTGAAACGTTTTTGTTATGGCTTGATTTAAAGTTGTTGTTTTGTTATTTTCCCTGAAGTTCTTGATTTCCATTTATTGTCATCTCCAGTGAAATGTAATTTTTCTGTATGGTTGTTCTGTTTTTCCTTTCTTGTTCTGTCAGTGAACTAAAAAAATCCACTGTTTGCATGGTCCCACTAGACCTCCTGTCATTATAACTTTCAACACATTTCTTCTAATTTTAGGGAGGCTCATAGACCAACAGTCCAACAAATTGGCAAAAGATGAAATGCTGCAGATGATCCGCCATGGAGCCACTCATGTTTTTGCTTCCAAAGATAGTGAGCTGACAGAAGAAGATATAACCACTATTTTAGAAAGAGGTGAAAAGAAGGTTAGAGAACAGTTTTGTATGAAATTCAAAATGTATCAAACATGAAATATATATGCACAAAATTGAAATGGGATCCGGTGATGTAAATCTATTTTTATGCCAAATTATTACTATTTGTACATATTTTAAATCATATGAAAGTTTTGAAGGAGTTGAGTTGTAATTATTTTCAAGGTTCAGACTGTGTGCATCATATCTTAAGCACGGTTTATTTTGTGGCCTTTTAGAAAAATGTAAATTTAATGCCAACAATTCTAATAGACACAAAATCTTTATGGAACTTCATTAGGGATTAGATAGCTCTGTGGAAAAATGAACTGCCATTTCAGCTCCCAGGAGTTGGGCATAAATTTAATTTAAATTTAGAAGTTAAATCCTACAGTTGTAGGACTACATCCCAGCATAATAAATTTAGCTTAATGGAGAGTCTTGGAGTCAAATTGTTCTAAATTGAAAAGCACAATGGGCATCTCTCTTTACAAGAAAATGTAAGTAAAAGTTTAAAGCAGAAAGAGACATTGAGAATGTTGCAGTAATGATGAAAGCTGTATTTTTCAGGAAAGATAAAATAGCTTAAGTGAGCCTAAAAGTATCTTCCTCTCTTTTTAGACAGCTGAAATGAATGAACGATTGCAGAAAATGGGGGAGAGCTCCTTACGAAATTTCACTATGGACACAGAGATGAGCTTGTACAACTTTGAAGGTGAAGATTACAGAGAAAAGCAAAAGGTAATTTTTCTTAGTCTTTAAGACTTAAGTTGAGAGGTGCAAGCATAAAGGCCATACTATAAATGTTATGGCTATGAAGGTTATTCTGGAGAAATAAGGAGCTTTTGAAAAATTCACTTGGTTCTACAAAAGCATCAGTATTCTGAATTTTTTAAATTAGCTCTCAGCTGCACTGATTTTTTTCATGGTAAAATCTGATAATATTGCTCAAATTTTATCCTTTCTGCAACAAAAATACTATGTTGCATCCTACTATACTGCTACAGTCAGCTTTATTTTACTGTCACGTATCTGAGGGGGAAAACCAGGCCTGATTCTACGTGTGGATCTTGGACTTTAGTCTCATTTTGCAGTGAAAGTTTTAGTCACAAGCATTAATGTGCACTGTTTGTACATTGATTTATCTAGTAATAGAAGGATCATCCAAAGAAATAGTTAGTACTCAGTCCCACAATGTTCCTTTTGTGTCTCTGTGTTTTTTGTGGGATGTATAGAGGAGATGTCCTGAAGGTCTTACCTGGTATCAGATACGTGAGTTATTATTTGTTAACTACAAAATGCCCTTCTAGCCCAGGTTTCTTATCAATTTTGAAGAAACATTTAGAAAAATAAATTGTTTAATGAGAATATAGTGCAGTGTGTGCATAAGGTTCTTTCTTCATGTTGATAATTTCATTACAAGAAGTAAGTTAAATACAGTATAGTCTTGAAATACACTTAAGTAACTTCAAGTGATTCAGTTAAGATTAATCTACTTTTAATGGATTTTTTTGTCTATGTTGTAGCCTCTGTAGATGGAGAAGCAATTTATTCATATCACAAGAAATTAGAGTATTCAGAGCCCAAGTCCCCAGTCCATTGTGTTTTGGTAGATGAAATCACAACCTTACTCAGGTGTCTGACATACCTAGAATACTGTAAAGGGATCTATTCTTGCCACTCCACTGCCTTGCTTGTGTATTATATTGTATGTGTTAATCAGCTATAATTTCTAGCTTATTTTTGAGCTCTATTGTAATACCTAAACTATTGAGCACAACCAATAGATTTGCCATGCAAAAATACATTCCTGTTTTGCGCTGCCACTTCAGTCATTGTTCCTGTGACTTTAGGAAAGCATAAAGCTACATAAATACCTTTTTATTCTAATCTGTGTGTAGCTGAGCATGATGGAATGGATTGAACCTCCAAAAAGAGAACGCAAAGCTAATTATGCAGTTGATGCTTATTTCAGAGAAGCTCTACGTGTTAGTGAACCAAAAGTCCCAAAGGTAAGAAGTTGGCAAGTATGGAAGGCTTTTTATGTTAATCTTTTGCTACTCCTCCCCCATGTTGCATCCCCTGCTCTCACCCTCTGTATTTACAAAGTGATAGGTTGCCACTGCTGCTGAATTATTGGAATTTATTTGCACAGAAGTCAAGCTTATATAATGTTGATGTATTTGTGTATTTTTGAAGGCTCCACGACCTCCGAAACAACCAAATATTCAGGATTTTCAGTTTTTCCCACCACGGTTATTTGAACTTCTGGAAAAAGAAATTCTGTATTATCGTAAGACTATAGGATATAAGGTAATGCTTTTGTTTTTGTCATCAAACCAGTGAAATGTATTTGTATTCCTCGTTGCAGATTTATTGCAACTTAAAACCTCTATTCCCCTGTTTCTGTTCCACTGTGGAGCAGAAAAAGTAATCTGTAATTCTTTTCTTCACTAAAAATTTCATATCTGTCTAGCTTTGTGTTTTGTGGTGGGTTCCTAACAATAAAACAGAGTAGAAAAAGTAGGGAAAGTTCTGACTCTTCAAATACTCAAACCCAAAAGTGTGATATGTGGTCTAGCTGAGAAATATAAGGTCACCTTCCAGAGTATGACTTTTTTTTATTAAAGCTTTTGTACGTCTTATGCAGAAAGTAACTTAAGATAATACTGTCTTTGTGTTGATATGAAGGTAAGTGAACTGATAATGATTTTCCTTGGATTTTGCTGGGATATCAAAGATTTAAAGGTGTGGAGGAGTCTGAATGTATTACTACTACAAAAAGGAAACACAACAACAGACTTCTCTTTTTTTCTTTTCTTTTTAGTTCCTACTATGCCTTAATTGAATTTCTCCCTCTTCCCTGCTGACATTACTGGACAAGTAGTGAACACAGATTCTGTTTTAATGTTAATTATCTTTACTTCCACCAGTATTGGCTGAGTAAATCAAATGGATCCCCTACTAGACATGTCTGTAACTTGCTTTAAAAAGCCCCAGGTTTCATGGCAGGTTTCAGCAAGAAGAAATCACCTATAAAATGTGTTAGAGAACATAAAACTTGTCATACAAAGCAACAGATGGAAAATTGGTGTTGCCCAAAAGTAGAATTAATATTAGCAAAATTATATTTTTAAGAGAAAACAGAAGGAAGGTGTCTTAGAATCTAGTTTGAAGCAAAGAGAATTTATATGGATGACAGGATAGAATTAAGCTAAGCATTAAAAGGAGTATAATTAGCTCAGGGAAAGAATTTATTCAATTAATGATCCAACAAAGAAGGATGAAAGAATTGCTAATGTTGACAATATGCACAAAAACAGAGAGGTTTCCATCCCTGTTAGTGAAACCTGTCAGACTGGATAGGTTAAACATGAATACTTGTTATCTTAAAAAGTTAGTATAATTGTTTACTGGTGCTGAAAGTGATAAATATGATTAAACTTGTTCTTCTTTGAAATGGAACTTTCCTTCTGATGAGAGTTTATTATTAAAACTGAAAACTGCCATAAACAGTATCAGAAGGTATCGAATAGGTAGGAACCAAGCTTTATGTGTCAGTCTTAATTTAAACCACCAAAGTCAAGAAAACTTCTTAGATATTAAAAACAGATAAACAGCTCTTAACTTATATATTTTTGCAGCAAAATCTTTACTGGACATTGGTTTCAGGCTTGTTTGCTGTTGTGTGGAGTGGAATTGCAGTACACAGCTTAAAGGCCACAAATATTAAATGGGTCAGTGTGGAAAGAGATAAAATGTGGCTTGGCCTTGTTTACATCGTGTTGTCTGTCTGGTCCTTGCTTCGGCTGTGTGCATAATTTCAAAGGAAACCTGGCAGAACTTAGGATTTCACTGTAGTTATACAGCATTATAAACCATTGGATGTGGGACAGCAGGTCCTTAGCTGATGAAAAGTGCCACTGAAATCAGTGAACTGCGACAGCTGACATGAGCTGGGGCTCTGCCCCTCACAATATCCTTAAATAGTTGTTTGTGGAAGTGGTGAGTACAGGGCATAACAAATTTATAAAAGACATTTGACAAAATCTAGTCCTATTTTTGGGAGGAAGGGTTTAAGCAATAAGATTTGATCTAGCTAAAACACATTTGGTAACTTGTACAGATCAGTACTTTTAAAACACAGTCTTTGAAATAACATTGCTGCACTACTGCTTTCTGATACCCCTGATTTTAGGTCCCCAGGAATCCTGATCTTCCAAATGCAGCTCAGGTACAAAAGGAGGAGCAAAAGAAGATAGATGAGTCTATGCCTCTGAATACTGAGGAAACTGAAGAAAAAGAAAAGCTTCTCACACAGGTAAAATAGAAAGAACTGAAGTATTTCATCATATGTGGCAAATAAGTACTAATAATGGTAAATACGCACAGGAAAGCTACACTGATGTTGTTGAAAGAAGAAAGCACATAACATGTAATGATTTTGCTTGGTTTTGCTTTGAGGGACCTTTCCTGTCCTTGAACAAATTTACTATTTCCTTGAATGTCCTTGAATGTTTCTGAGGCCAGAACTTGTATAGTAGATGCACTACCCAGCAGTACCTGCAGAAACCCAATCAGCAGTTTTCTCCTATATACATGTAACTTGCATGGATTTTTTAATCAAAAAGGGTTTGAATCAGGACAAGCCTCTGTCAACATAGATGATGTTTATGCAGATGTCTAAGGCACATCACATCTATTAATTCTGTCCCACTTGAGTTGTTAGGCATGTTCCTTTTATACTGGGACTGAATTCTTGTCCTTGGCTAGTTCTTGCCCTATTGCATGGTCATCCTGTTGAGTAGGCTTATTAGAAGTTGATTGTTACAGAGAATGGTGTGTCTCAAAGTAACAGGATTTTTTGATTCAGGAAATTTTCTGTGAAAGAAATAGTGTACCTTGGAAGAAAATTGCAAGGTCACAATTTCACTACTAATTTCACCTGTGTATAGCAGAGGAAATATTTAAACTGGTGCTGATATGCATATCAGTGCTGCTGTTAATGATTAAAAGGAAATACTTGTATTTTGTATATTATACTAGTTCTAAAGACGCTGTTCTAGTTCTAAATTCACTCCAATTGTGGAGTGAATTTATTCAGCTGCAGAACTGACAGAGTTCCTTGTAGATATATTTCTGTGATGAAAGAAACTCAGTGCACTACAGATTACTGCTCAGACATGTGATTGTCTTGTTTGTTCTTGGTGTTTTCTCCTTTCCCTGTCTTTAAATTGTAACGTCTCTTTCTTGGATGATGTTTTTGTGCATTGCATCTTGCTTTACTTTTTCAGTTTTGGATTGATTTCTTTGGTACATAACAAATTCTCTGTTTGACAGTGCTTTAGAGTTTCCATTTGATTGCATCTTTTTGGACTAGAGATCATTTCTTGACATACTTGTGCTTTCATCCAACTGTTTGTCTGGTTCCAGGTTTGTAAATGTCTGAAGTAGGAGCTCTTGCTTTAGATACTTGCACTGCTCTAAGAACTTGTAATGACATTGCATTGCTCACCCTGTACTCCTCAGATATGTGTTTCTTGTATCTGCTGAAAGGTGACTGTCATTGAGCTTGTTTCTTTGGAGAAATATCACAAAAAGTTTAAATAGAGAGGGTAAAAAGCTCTTACTAATGCATGTGGACTCATGCCAAAAAAAAAACCTCTTTAGACTTTTAATGATTCAGTAATAAGCCCCTGGATAATGCGAGTTTATAGAAATCCTGAAACACCATTAGCCACTGTAATTACGTGATGTGTCAGAGCCATTGCCTGTCAGAGCAAATGGTACATACATAAGTCAAAATTTTGCAAAATGTTTCCCTTCTTCCCAATAACGCCTTCTTGATCTGTTGCTGCTTGCAGGGTTTTACAAACTGGAATAAAAGAGATTTTAACCAGTTTATCAAAGCTAATGAGAAATACGGCCGTGACGATATAGACAATATTGCCCGTGAGGTGGAAGGAAAGTCACCTGAGGAGGTCATTGAGTATTCAGGTTTGTGATGTTTTGAAATGTGTTTCTTGATCACACAGTATTACCATCATTTTTGCTACATGTTCTTTTAAAATGCAGAACTTGTATGTGTGTAAATTTTTTTTTTTTACAGTATACAGTATTTTTTTCAGAAGACTTAATTCTGTTAAAAAGCTTGATTTTTCAGGATATAAAAAACATCTGCAGCTGCCTTCATCCCTCCTTAGTCAAAATTTAGAATTATACATGGTTAATTTACATTGACAACATGGACTTGTGGAATTGTAAAGTTGCCTTGTAGTGCCAATGTGATTCTTTATGCTGTATCTCTGCTATTTTAACTAGTACACCGTATCTTTGTCTTTTGTATTTACAAAATGCTTTTTAATTTGTACAGATTTCTTCCTCTTTCATTCTTGGATGTAATTTTACTAAACACCATAAAATTTAGCTTTGCAATATTCTTCTTATAGTTAAAAAGGAAGAGCTTCAGAAGAGTTCCCTTCAAAGCATTGAGTTTATTTTGGATTGGCTAAAAGTTGTCACTGTAGAAACCACAGTTTACTAGCTTTTATAACATATAGACTAAGTAGTCTCTGCCCATAGAGATAACTAGTGAAAACAAAAATAGTAATGTGTTTTACTGCTACACCTGTGGCTCTAACCTGTTTCACTACTGTTATGGAAAGCAGTCCTTAAAAATGACTACAATTAATTATATTGAATGTAAAATTTGTTAGAAATTTTTACTAAACCTTTACTTATAGTTAACTTTTAAGGGTACTGAATAAAGGGTCTGTGCAAGTTTATTTTTTGGCTAGCATAGTAAACTGGGAGAGCATTATCACATCTTTTAAGATTTAATGGAACCACAAGCTACATTCTTTTTTTGCCAGAGTGCCTTAACTGAGTAAAGTAGTAAGAGCAGAGGAGAAGGTTACATTCAACAATTTTGTTTTGTGTTTTTAGCTGTTTTCTGGGAACGTTGTAATGAACTACAGGACATTGAGAGGATTATGGCTCAAATTGAACGAGGAGAGGCAAGAATTCAACGGAGGATCAGTATCAAGAAAGCCCTCGATGCCAAAGTAATCACTCCAGGTTTTTTTGTTTTCTGCAGCTGACTCTTTTCAAATTCCTTCAGAAAAGGAATAGTTGGGGATGAGAGTTCTGTATTCCTTTATATCCTATATAGCATACCATCTATCAGTGATCTACACTAATATGTAATAAATCCTTGATGTAATAGTGTATGTTTATTACTCCTCATTTTTGTTTTGCATTCAGATCGCAAGGTACAAAGCACCTTTTCATCAGCTGCGTATTCAGTATGGAACAAACAAAGGAAAAAATTACACAGAAGAAGAAGACAGATTTTTGATATGTATGTTGCACAAGATGGGCTTTGACAAAGAAAATGTGTACGAGGAGCTGAGGCAGTGTGTGCGCAACGCGCCTCAGTTCAGGTTCGACTGGTTCATCAAATCCAGAACTGCCATGGTGGGTATCACTTACATGGACCAGGCATTACATGAAATATCTTGTTCCCTTTTTTTTAAGCACCATCACATAAAATTTGGATTTGTGCTGGAACTTTGGTGTCGAGGAAACAAGTGCTGAAAGAATAACTTCGGTTTTCATTTTCATTTCTTTTTTTTTTTTTTATAAAATAACCTTTTCCCTTAGTGCAGCAAACAACACAATACAACTGAAACAAACAGATTAGAAAACCTGCCAAGCTGAAGTCCCTTGTTACCCAAAGGGATATGCAGAGGTAGACTAAACTTACAAATATCCTTGTTAGTTTATGGCAGACTCGAATGTTTTATCGAACAATGTCTCTTAAAATACGACTTTTTTAGAATTGTTGGACAATATTAAAGACCGAAAACATCTAAATTATGTACTTGGAAAAAAGAACAGCTTTTCTAATGTAGTATTTAATTTCTAAAAGTCTGAGGAATTCACATAGGAATTAATAATTGAAGCAAAGGGTTTAAAATGCACTTTGTAGTTGTGAATGTGGATTATCACATGAAAGTGCTTAAATTTCTTTAGGTATACTTTTCTGAAGATTTTATTTGTACTTAGGGAATATAATGCAAGTTCAACAGCAAGTAGACTAGTACTCTGAATTTTAGTTTTTTTTCCCTTTGTCATAAGAGCAGAACCATTAATTTTTAATTTAGTCATTAGGTGGGAATTGATAACACTAACAGAAACTTTGGTGGTTGCAAATAAGAAGCTATGTAGGTACCAACATCAGAATATGGAACTCTTTCAATTCTAAAAACTGTTAGCTTTGACCTGGGATTTTTGTTTAGCCCTCCCCTGATTCAGTTCCTTTTCCTTATGAGTAAAATTTGTAAATCAGTGCACCTTATGTTAGAAACACAAACATGTGTTTTCACGTGAATGTGTTTAAATAGGAAAAATGTACTTGCAAATTTTTCTGTAATACCAGAAATAACTTAATCTTGCAATGAGTGAGAGCTGTAACACTTCTCTGTCTGCTCGAATAGAAAATTCTATTGGTTGTGGCTGATACAAGAGACTGGGGCTCCCTGTGCTTTATACAGCTGTTGTAGATTCTCCCCATTGTCTTGTAAACAAATTTTCAATTAAATGCTGCGCTGCAGTCATATAACTTAAATGTCATTTTGTATAGAAATCTGGATTTTTTAGTAGTTTAGTCTAGCATTTGCAGAGCCACTGTGCATTGTTGTTTACTGACTTAATTTTCTGGCCTCAGGATTTGTTTATAAAATGTTCTTTCAGAGTTCTGGGTACTGTACTAAGAATAAATAAAACATAAGATAAAATATTTAAAATGTGTATTTGAACAGGTGGGTATATTTGCTTCTCCCAGTACTGCTTGTAATTATGCAATACAATTTCTGCTTGATATTTGAGCAATTAAAGTGTTTCTGGATAGTGCAGCAGTTAGCCCTTAATTAAAAAGAATTACAAGCATTACTTACTAAAATGTCTGTTTGAAGAAATACTGGATTTTAAAATTATGTCCATAAAGAGAGAAGCCTCCAATATTTAGTCCATTAAGAAGTTTCTTTCAAGTTGTCTATGCGGGAATTCACTGAAGTAAATCATAGAGATGGGTACTAGAAATTAAAAATGTAGCTTGGCTTTTAATATTAGTTGATATATAGTTGTCAGGGGTGGAGTTAAATATGCAATTTAAATCTCCTTGCAGATCCTTATGTTCAGAATACTTTTCTTTTTAAAGGGGATAGAAATAATTTGCTCAAGTGTAGAAATATGTTCTGTGGTGTCTAATGCTGAAATTGAGGCACTGGGAATATAGTGAATCTTCTGGCTTAGATTTTCTCGTAAAATTCCATCCATTAATATTAATATTTTTAGTTTTTCTGCTATCACACAGTTGAAAAATAGTGTTATGAAAATACAAAGCTAAAGCAATCTTTCGTTTTCAGTGTGCATTTAATTTTCTTAAATGTTTTAAATTGTCATGCTATGTATGGTTTAGTAGTCTATAACTGCAAATTGCTGATATAATCTATGTATTCTAATATCCAGATGTTTGTGGGGGGATTAATTTCTATGGGTCCATTTTGCACTAGTTTGGTGGTTTTTTTTTTTTGGTAAAGAAATGTGCTGGAAAAGTCACATGATACCAAGACTAATGAACCAAATATAAATACAAATATTTATAGAGGAGTAAATAAGTTTAGTGAAAGTGGAGAAGACTTCTTAGAATGCTGAAATTCACGTGTGATCATTTAAACTGATATGAAATGAGATAGAAAGGGCAGCATAATTCTGAAAAAGACTTAGCAGGCTCTTTGAGAAAACTTTGTGTCCTAACCACTAGATGTCTCTTGAATTCCATACAAATAGCTAATTTATCTTCCATCTTATTACTTGTGTTTCTTCTCCTGAAGATTTCTCTTTGAAAAACAAATTCTGCTTCATTTATTTATTCCAAAATCAGATGGTTTACCCAAAATGTAAGGTTTCAAAGAGATCACGAGTGCCTAAGATTGTAGGGTTTTTTCTTTTTAAATTGAGCACAGTTCTTTTTTGTTCTTTTATTTCTGTCCGTGCAGGAAGAATGCAAAATATCATGGCAGTAGTGAAGCAGGTATCTGTTCTCTGAAGTCATAAATTATGCATATTCTTTTTTACCTTTCTGCAAACCCTACCTAGCATAAGACAAATGACTCCTTTGTAAATACAGGAATATCCAGGCCTGTGGACAAAGCTTTGCTCCCAAGTCAGCATCTCTGCCTTCACTCATGCGGAAGGTGATGGTTCAGTGCTCCCATCTTATTTATTGCAATACTGGTCTTTACAGCTATGAAGGGTTGAGCAAAGTACATCTTATCTCTTTCCATCCTAAAGAGAAAAGTATCAGGCCACACAGAATAAAAGATCATCTCTAAAAGTGCAAGGCATTTTAAATAAGCGTATTTTTGTAGTAATAAAATGGAATGGAGCCGTCCATATTGAAATTTCAGTGGCTCAGTGCAGGATTTATCATGCAGATTCTTTCTGGTGTGTAAAGAAACCTGTGTGCATGTCACATCTTACTGTCAACTGCTTCTGTGATATTCCAGAGAAAATTGTTCTTGAGTCCATCATCTGTCCACAGCAGATGTTTTGGAGTAGTGATCCATCTGGAAATTCTAACTGTGAACCTGTACACTTTAATAAATCTATGTATTTATGCAAACATTTTTCCCCAGGAAAGAGGAGAATTTTTCTGAATGCCTTGAGCAAATGGATCAAGGTTATTTCTTAATCCTTTCTGTTTAGTTGCTTGTCTTGAACTTAACACAAACCAGTTTCTCATACACTAGTAAAAATCATGCTGGTTGTTGTTATGAACCAGCTTGTCATCACTCTTTACCCCAGCTCCTAAGTCTGAGTGCAATGTACACAAATTTAATACTTCTGGCATATTGACAATCATCTTTCTATTTCTATTACTTTTTATTGCCTGTATTCATCCGTAGAGAATAGGATTTTGGGACAGAGGCTCTCTTTTGTTCTGTTTGGCGATGGCTTGCACTCAAGTTTACTCAGACTTACTGCCTTTTTGTCTAAAAGCTGTTGTTTGGGTGGAATTTGAGAGGTTTCATTGGTTGAAGTGAGAGACTGCACAAGCATGGCACTGTAATTTCTGGTTTAGCCTGTACTGGTGGGTGTGGGGTTACTTTTACATGAATGTGATAGAAAAGACTTATTGTAATTCTCTGTTTGCAAGGCTACATGCATGACACTGGAACATTTCTAGTAGGGAGTTGTAAAGAAAAACGTCCTGAACACTTTTTTTTTGTGTGTGTGGTAAAAAGAATTCTTGTAGTGGCAGGATTCTGTGTGTCCATTCTGAATTACACAGCTTTCACCCAAGGCCACAGAGCATCCTTTGTAGAGGAATCTGTGGAAACTGTAGAACTTAAAGAATGTGGTTAAGCTTGAGCATTTTAATGTCTCAAAGATGAGTCATTTGCTTGACTGTTTCAGAACATTCAGGATCAAGAAAGCATTCAGGCTGCATTGTTACCCATCAGGAACATGATGGCTGAGGCAATATACAGGTTACAGATGCTGAGAAAATAGAGACTAATTTCTGGGCAAAAAGGTCACCTGTTCACTTCATTGCAAATGGACCCATTGTAGGTTAAGATTTATGCTGCTAGGTAATTCTAGGATAGCTTGTGGTTCAAAAATTGAATTTAATAGAGATAAGACATATTTTTCCAGCTTCTTTTTTTCCTCAGACGAAAGCTTCCTGCTTTGAGTTAGAAAGAAAAGCCCATGGAATCACTGTTCTTAATGTACATAGAATATACTGAATAATTGTAATAAAAATTGGTACTGTTGGGTATTTGGTAAGAGATTTTTTCCTTTGAGATGGGGTACAAGAAACTGTCTGAGTCACTTGAGTTCTATAAAGCAAGATGACCATTAGTAACTGCAATGCAGCTACTTTGAGTTGTTTGGGTCCTCATCACTTTCAGATGCCTTGCAAGTCTTGATGCTAAAAGCATTTAGGGCCTGCCACCTCCTGGGTGCTGCTTGAAAATACAACAGTGACTTCACAATTTCAGACTGGATAGATTTTTGCCAATTTGGGGCTTTACGGGGTCTTACCACAAAAAAACCCCAAACTTTAATCTGTTTGCCGCAGAAAACTATTGCTTAAGGTGGCTTTGATTCTTTTTCTCAAGATAGACTTGAAGACCTCTTTTCCTAAAATCTGCCATACTATGCTGGCAGGTTGTAATTTGCTTCATCTAACCAGGATGAAAGATCAGATCAGTCTTTTGGGATGTCAGTTTGGAAGATACAATCCTGAAAACTCCTTGTCAGGAATTTGAATATTTCAGTAAATTATTCTCTCTTTAAAGGTTACACTAAGGGAAAGACAGATCAACAGTAACTAAGCTGCATGAATATTGAATGTTTTAGGAAAATGGAAGTACTTTGAGATTCAAGAATTTTGAACATATTTATGTAAACAAGAGAATTTGTATAATTTACTAAAAAAATTGATGTTTTCTGTTTCTTTAGGAGTTTCAGAGACGCTGCAATACTCTCATATCATTAATAGAAAAAGAAAATATGGAAATTGAGGAAAAGGAAAGAGCTGAAAAGAAGAAAAGAGGAGCAAAAGTTACAGCAGTATGTTTAGCAGCATTTACTTTACTTCTAGTGGGGCAGAATTCAATTATATTTTGTGAGAAAATGTAAAAGATAATGATAGGCACTGATTACTTTAGTAGAAGCCATTAGGTGAGAGATTAAACTGAAATATTTGTCTATTCACAGCTCTACTAGATTTTTTAGATAGGTATTCCCAACATACAGTATTTTGGGGCTTTTTTTTTTGAAAAGTCTTTTGTATAAGTAGCAGGGGAAGACTCTTATTAAGAAAAAGTCACACTACCTACTTTCTACCTACTTTTGTACCTCATATATTGGTTTCATTTGTTGTCAGATTATTACTCCTCCCCTGCATAGTAGTTGCTGGAAGAAGAAATGAAAGTGCTTCCTTTAATTTGAAGGGTTGTCATCTTTAGATCAGAATTCTGTATAAGTCAAGGTCCTGATCTTTTCATCCAATTCGTGGTATGTGTGGTACCTGCACCACTGAGACCATGTAATGATTCAAGAATATAAAAAGGGTGGCAGACTTAAGTGTCTACATCAGGGATTTATGTTTGCTGTGTCATTATATCCTGCAAAGCTGAACTGAACTCCAGAACACATTAGGGTCACATATCTCCCTTTTGAATAGTCAGTAACAAACTTAAAAGTATAATTTTTTTTTAATCATGCCACCATTTTGTTAAATTTATAATTATTTTTTCTCTTTAGTCACAGAAGAGAAAAGCAGATTTGGCTGCTGAGAACTCTGGAAAAAAAGATGCCAAGAAAGTGAAGTCGTGAACCTGAAAATTGAATGCTAAATATTAAACTGCCACTTTCTTCACTCCATCTACGTGTATTAATTGCCGACTTCTTTGTATTCATGGTACTCTCCCCCAAGTCCCATGGTTTAATTTTGCAAATTTTGTATACTTCTCAATGCCTTCTTTACCTAAAATGTGTAGCTTTATATCTTATGCATTCCAGTATTTTTGTGTACTGTATTTTGTGAGTTTCATGTCTTTGGCAAAATTCACTCAGTCCTTGGTTTTTTGAAGCTTGTGCTGAGGTTTTAGCTTTTATATGTTTTATATGCTGCTGCTTTGAAAGAAAACCTAGATTCTATAGCTGTATTATTGTTGTTTCATATTTTAAATTTATATGGCTGTTGGAAAATAAACTGACTTAATTATTTGAAGAGAAATATACTTCATATTTGTTTTCCCTACCCTCTCTCCCTTTTTTGCATAGCTACATTTAGAGAGAATGTTAAGGTTTGTATAATTGTGCCTTCATCATCAATCAGATTTTTTTCACAGGAGTGCTTAGACAGGATTAGGAGCATGACAGAACAAAATCTAATTAGACTGACATCCTTGTTTGCTGTCAGCATTAAATGGACATTTTTCCCTGAAATGTTCAAAAGAAAAGCCAGCAAATACTTATACACCTTTTTTTTATTTTATCACTGATTCTGCTGGGCTTCATACATTTTTAAACACAGGGTGAGGTGTTTCTCAGAATGACCTCTAGATGAAAACTTTTCTATGCCAAATAAAAGGAAGTAGTCAACTACCAGCTTCTGGTTGTTTAAGTAGCAAACAAAATAATTCATTTTTGGGTAGGTAGGCTGCTCAGCTATGCTGCCTTGTTGCTCTGATTATCTCTACTGAAGTTCTGCATTTACCTTTGATTCAACATGTCAGTCAGAAGCAATGGGGATATGTTATGGAGTGCTCCTTTTTAGTATTTCTATTTTAATGAAGGGATGAAAGTGTTGGATGTATGATTTTTTGACTTTGCAAGAATGGCCTTTACTAAGCAGGTTCATGGTTTCTGCTCACCTTGGAGTCTCTGCCTTTCCCAGATCAGGAGAACAGTGACTGTGACATCTAATGTTTTACTTTAATGTTCTGTCTCTGATCTGGTGTTTAGTATGGACCTTGCTGCAGTGAGACATGCCCTCATAATGTCAAGTCTAGATTAATGCAGTGTGCTTTACATGGTACTTCCCTTGAAGACTTACTTGTACATTTCTTCTGGTGCAGTTTGCTTCCTTCGGTGGTTTGAGGTGTTTTGAGATGAAGAAAGCTCTTTAAACTCTTTGTATTTCGTGCTTTGCATTGGGTACCTTCTTCTGTATTTGTAAAATTCAGGACTTTATAAAATAAAGTTCTTGAGTTCTGCCCATGTTCTTTAATGTCATTTAAAATATATTGGTATGTCTTTGAAGTTTTCTGGGATTAGTATCTTAGTATCTCTAAGTTTGACGAGTAATTTCCAGCTTTTCTTGGTGGTCTCTCTGTTTAAGGTTTGGGTTAAAATGAGTGAGCATTTTAAAAGATTAATAATTTTATTAATCTGAATATATTTTGGAATGGAGCTTTTGCTTTGGGACCAAGTTATTAATAAGCTTTTATTTGTATGCCTTGTAGTGTAAAAAAGGGTATTCCTCTGTTGAGGTTCATCTGATGAGTGGAGAGGTACATCTGATAATGATGGGGCACAACTTCAGGCAGAAGGTTAGTCATGAGTGTCAGTGTGTGCTTTCCATGAGTGTGCAACCCAGATGGGATAGGTCTGCTCAGAAAAGAAGCTTGTCTCTTCAGCTGATGCTTTTGGTATTGGAGTAGTTGACATCCTGCTTTATCCTTGGGAGAAGGACATCTCATGTAATTATGGACGGGGAGAAGGCTGTGCAGCTATGTACATATATAATCACAAATCCCTAGAGTGTTGCTATTAATAGAGAGAGGAAGATGCCTTATTTACATTTGCTTTTCAGCTCATGTGCCACTTACTAAGTTTATGGCCTGAAATTATAAAAACCAGTTAAAAGAGGAGAAAAATAAAGGCTGAAAGAGCCACTTGAAATTTTTATGGAATTACATGGCTAGGTCTATAGCTTATTCCATTGCTCCTATTTAGCATTGGATGAATATTTTAATGTTTTAAGTCTTGAAATGTGTATTCTCGTTTTGTTTATTGTAGATTAGCTTTGTTTGACTTGCATGTTTTTGTGTATCCAGTTTCTCTGTGTTGCAAAGTGTATGGAAAGACTTAAAATGGTAATATCTCAACATGTTCTTTTATGCAGATTTCTTGGTTTGAGTTACCACTTGAGTTAATGTTCACTCTTCTCCTCCTCAGTGACACGATATACAAGTTATATAGCAAAAGATCATGCAATTGTTCTTCCAGATATTATCCCCTTGACCAGACAGCTTCTCTGAAGAATGATAGATACTCCCAGGAGCTACCTGTTATCTTTTACAGTCTGTAGTCCCTGGTTAAGCTGAATGTGCTGTTGAACAACAGTCCTTGAGAGCACTTGTACACTATAAACTAGTTCCTCAGCGTAGTGAGTCTTCCCATCCATCATGTCCTACAGTGATAACTAAAGAAAATTGCTAACAGCTGCTGGTCAGGATTAAAGTAAAATGGATCTTTCTTGTCCCTTTTCTGTTCCTCTAGTTGCAGGTACACACATAGTATGTGCCTAGCAGTATCTTAAATGATATGCTGCTGCTGTGACTCAAAATTAGATGGTGGAAATGAGAGAATCTTCCTATTTTTCACGGCTATTTTCTTAGGTGAGGAATACTGTTTGTAAGAAATTAGTAAGCACTGAATGTGATGTGATACAAAACTTCTGAAAAGTCTGGGCCTTTAGGCAATTTGAGAGTTGCCAAAAATATGACAAGATATAAAATTCTGAAAATAACTTATGAGTTCCTGTTCAGCAGACAACTAAAATTTGATTGTGTTAGCATTAGGCTTGAAGAAAGAAAAAGTCATCTAGCACCTTTCACACATCAGGCAGTGCACATAACATCTTGGGAGAGTCAGGACAATTGTGGTGGGTTTTCTTTTTCGCGTATTCATTACTTCCAAATTATCAGTCCTTTTATTTTTGTCTTATATTAGTGATGACACCAAAAAAGTCATGCTGCTGACCACCTTCATTGTATTTAATTTTAGTTTGTTGTGATGACACAGAGAAGGAATGAACTTTCTTCTTGCTGGTAATATTAGACCATCTTTAGATACTATTTGCACAAGTAGCTTTACTATACTAAAATATTAAGTAAGAATTTTTTTTCTTATAGATTATCACTGCTTGTTTGATTTAGTGCTAGTGCTGGTTGTGGTTTAAAAAAACATGCAACTTTCACTCTGAGATCATAAGCAAGGGGTACAGTATGCAAAAATTAATCAGAATCTTTCTAAATGCCTGATAGAAATAACTTTGTTGTGCAGTGCCTACAGTTCCTGCTGGGCACTGCTGTGTTACAGGCGCTCTCTGTGCATGCCTCTTGCCCATGTTCAGTGGAGGGATTAAGTACTTTCAGTAAATGCCATAAATAAATGCCAAAGCCTTACAGCCTGAAAAAACATGGAATTTTGCAGTTAGTACCGGTTTATGTGAATGTAAAATGACAAGGTTGGTGCAGACATTGGCACTTGTGTTGCTGGAGGGGATGGATCGCTGACTGTACTTCTGATCTGATTAAGAGAATGTGACAGTTGTTACATTTTACTTAAGTTTATCTAGTCCGTGTACTTAGCTTCAAGCATGTATGTAAATGCTTTAGTGGGTCACAGTTCTAATGTTTGTTATGTTCTTTTTCTGAAAGAGTTAAAGTTGAACTTAGTTTGCATATTTTGAAATGTAATGTACTCTTTTAATTGCATTTGCATGATATCCATTCTTTCATGAGAGCCTTAATAGAAGTAATATTTGCTGCCTCAAAGGTATGTCTACATTGTGTTGTTCAAAGGTAACTTCTGAACTTTTTCAAATTGAGATTTGTTTCTTAAGTTGTACATATATGAAAATAAAAATTAATAAGAACCCGATGTCTTCTGGTAATTATACTTCTGGTACACATGGGCCCACTCACTTGGATATTGTTCAAGATAGTTTGATTTGTTTTTGTTGCTATTGTGTCTCCCATAACTTTCAGGCTATGGTGGCTGTAAGGGCTGTATGGTTGTTCCATGTCTGCTTTCAAACTATAATTTCCTGTAATCTAAAACAATATACTAGTAGTGCCTATATTTTTGTGACAGCCTTGCCTGTGTTATCTTGTAGTACAGTACTGTACAATGTATGTTGATCCTGTATTAAAGTATATTGGTTATTTCATATCTTTGGTGTGTTACTAAAATGAAATACTTTGAAGCTTAAGTCTAGGTGACATAGAATGGTAGGAACCATGAACTATGTTGTTGCAGGTGTAGACATGGTAGATATTCTGCTTGCAGAGGTGCGTGCCCTAAACAAATCCTCAATTTTCCACTTTTTTTTTCTCAGGATGACCCCATTAAAAAAAGAGAGGCAGTAAGGAGCTCTGGAAGACCAGTTTATCCTGGCATTGGCTAGCAGCAATTTTCTCAGCTTCACAGTGACTTTTGGTAGACCTCACTCTTTTTCAAGTGAGGCACCTAGACCAGGATGAAGGAGCTGGGAATAGAGATGTGGTTCCACCTTATCTTGTCCTCAGTTGCAGCCAAAACAATTGTCCGGTTCACCACAAGAACTGTAGTTCTTCCAAACAGCATTGCTTACTGCCAGGCTGAGCAGGATCCCATAGCTCATTTCTGCTTCTTACATGTTCTCAGGGGTGGGCTGCCAGCACTAAAGTCTACTGTTTTCAAGATTTTCTTGGAAGCAGTACCTGCCAACTCTCCTGGAGGAGATGGTCTGTTCAAACAACAGAACATTTTGATGGGAACAGTGATCCTGGCTGTGGAGTTCGGTATTGTCACATGATGATCATTCTTAGATGCACTCGGTGTTTTGGGGACGGTTGGGCTTTAGACACCTTCTGCAGGGAACAGACTCTTTTATCTCTACATGGCAGTTTCTTCCCGTAAGAAAATAGACTGAAAAGTCATCTTCATCTGTCTTCTCATTTGTTAATTAGGTGGACACTGCTGAAGGCCACAAAATCTCAAATTCCGCTCAGCAGTTTGGTAAATGGCATTCATTATGTGTCTTCTTTTTTTAGCTGAACAGGTGGATATTCCTCAGGAGATGACTTCACAGTGAGGGTTTAAGAGTCCAGTAAGACTTCTGTTATTTCTCTTTCCTTTGAACTGTTGCTTTCACTTTTTCTTAAAATGACCTTCTGATGTTCTAGATACCTTGATTTTCATGTCTTTATTACTTGAGGGTTGTTGGTCAGGGATTTTTGTTTGTTGGGGGGTTTTTGTGTTGGGTTTTTTTGGGGAGTTTTATTGGTTTTTTTTACTTAGAAGGCTGTTTCAGATGGGTGGGGTGTAACCTGGGCAGAGCTGTGGGGTGATGCCCACTTCAAGAGCCCTGATGCTGCAGGGACCTTTTAGCCTGGGTGTTGGTGTGAGCATGTGTCTGTTCCCCTGCCTACTCAGCATCCCCTCCCCTTGTTTTCAGTCAACTCTTCAAAAAAACTCAACCTGCTGTGGCTTTGTGCCTGCCTATTTTCTGCTCTGGGTGGCAGGAGAAGTCTTCTGGGTCTCTCTGACTTGAGGTGACACCTCTAGTCCTTAAACTGAACAAGGCCATCCATGGTCTTGGGAACCTTGAGTGCCCTGTAGGATTAAAAACATGCGGATTAATATTTTCATTCAGTGCCCTGTGCCCTGGCACAAAGGAGGCTGTTGATTGTCTGGTCTTCCCTTCTGCTCTGCAATCCATGTGAGGCTACCATTGATTCCTGTGTCTCTGACTGGAGGTTACAAACCCTCCTTGGAGGCACCTGTTGTTCTGACCTCTCTGGACACACTAATTGCACCAGTCCTGGACCCTGATGCGAAGCTGTGCTGCCACGTGCTGAGCGGCGCTTACGAGGCTGGAAAACAGAGGAGAGACAAATTGCAAGTTATTCTTGTAACCTGCTTTAAATACTGACTGGTGTTGGGATGGAAGTGTGGTGGAGTCCCTGTGAGGAGCAGGAAGATGCACAGGTATGTGATGTGCTCTTGGTTGGGACTAAGCCTTTGCTTCTAGGCCTTATTTCAAATCCCGCTGGGTCAGTTGACATCATGGATATTTTCATTCAGAGGCTCCTTGGAAAGCTGTTCAAATTAACAGACGGGGTGTCTTGGCACAATTCCCAGTCCCTGTGCAAGCCCTGCTCCCACGGCAGGCTCCTCTTCTGACATTTGAAATGTGGAGGGAAAAGGTTGAATCCTGGAAAAAACTGCCTGTGCTGAGCTGGGAAAATCTGTGTGTACTTAACAGGAGATTTGATGGCTAAATCTATCTATTTTTATTGGTAGTAAACTGAAATTTAAAGTAAAGCCACTGTAACTTGCTGCTGAGCGAGTGGAGTTATGAATGCATTGGAGCTGTGCATGTGCCTTGGGGTGGAGCACAGCTTGTGGGGGCAGCGTTGGGCTTTTCTCCTCTCTATCCTGCTTGCAGTGCTCTTATGTTCTTACCCATTCAGACCCCAGGTGGTGGTGTTGGATCTAAAAGGAGGAAATAGGAAGACGGAGAAGCTCCTTTCACTGTGAACAAGGCTGGTGGTGTGGCAATATTGAGGTGCTCTACGCAAGTGCTTAGATTTTTGTCTTGACAGGGCAATAGTCCAGCTGTCTCCACAGAACTGCCACTCCTTCCCAAACATACCTGCAAACTTCTTGGCTGGCTGCTGCCACGTGAGAGGTGATTTGAGTAGGTCTTCCCATTCAAAAGTTGCATTAGCTGGTATGGCACCAGGTGCAACACTTGGAGCAGCTCAGAGACAGCCTGCAAGGTCTGTACTGGCTTTGGATTCGTGCACATTCAATGGCTGCTTGAAGGGGGGCACCTCTACACCACGAAAAGCAACATCCCTTTGTGCCTCAGGATTTTTCTTCAGCGACTTACTATTAAAATTATGTTGCTGGAATTTAAAAAAAAAAAACTGAAAAACCTACCCTTTAAAAATGTTTCATTGTTATTTTATGGCTTCTGCAGGTACGTATCTCTAAAATGATTTTACTTATTTATGTTACAAAGGAATGATTAACATTACTTGAATGTGTGGAAGAGGTACAAGAAATTTCTTTTGCTTGACATCAGCCCTGGAGACTCAACATTTTCTTTCAATATTCAAAAAGGAATTTAATTTTAGCTTTTTGTGATGCTCATTGATAATTAACTGCTCCATGTACTGCATCTTATTATGCTACAGGCCCGAAGATTTTCTGTTGGAAATGAAAATCGATTTCAACAAATTCAGTTGTTGCTGCCTTATTAGGTTATGGTACTCAATGTAAATTAAAGTTTTGAATTTATGTCATTGATCAATAGATGCAATTATTGATTTGGGATGTATGAGGTAAAAAGTGAATAAATAAGTTTTTGTCTTTGTTTTTGTAATATGGAAACATGTCAAAGTTTACTGAGCTGCAAGTAACTTTGTAGTGAACCTCAGGCAGAATCAGAAACACAAAGAGTAATGTTAGTCTGTTTTTTTCTTTGGTGCTAGTAGGATTTTCTTAAGATGCTGACTGACAGGCATCCTGGTTTAGAAATTTATTTAAAAACTTAGGGTGCAAAGGTGGGCTGATTGCAGCTCCTGATGCCCATCCATGGATATTGTACATAGGCCAACACATCACTCTTCAGAAATCAATATCTTTTCTGCACAGAGGACTCATTGCAGTGTTGAAGGTAGTCTGTCTGAACATGGCCAGAAAGTCTCCATCGCTGGAGGAAACTAAAAGTAATATGGAGCTAATAACACCCTATTAACACAACATATATAAATCAATACTATCTTTTTTTCCCTAGATTGAAATTAAACCATTGATTGCACTCTAAAATATTCCAGGAGTTTTGAATGGTTGTACTATTTCTTGCTCAAAACTAAATATTCATGGTCTGGACTAGATGAAGCAACATGGGAAACCTGTCACTCAGAGCCTGCCTGTGTGTGCCAAGGTGTGGGAGAGCTGAGAAGAGTCTCCTTTGTAATTAGTGCATCAGGAAGAGTTTGTGTTCAAGGACAGCATTGCTAAGACTGTGTTAGTGGATTATATACCTGTTTTTTCTGTGTTGCTTTTTGATGAACAACCTGAGACCAGCAGCATTGCCTGTTTTTCTGCATAAATAATTTGGTTTTTATTTAAAGAGCTTTGAGATCTTTCTTTGAGGATTGCTATAGAAATATTTGTTTTCATTGGGAATTAGCTATAGTAATAAAAGCTGAGAAAATGCCATATTTTTTATTACTTTCATGGACCTGGGCCATTGCTTTTAAATATAGAGAGGAAAAAAACTCAGGAGTTGATTGAGGACATAGTTCACTTGATCAAATGGATGCAGATCCCAGCTTGCAGGAAACCTATTAATATAAAAGACAAAATAGATAGTTTTGTTAGATGGGGACTGCATTCCTGTGGGAGATCAGAGGATTTGCATCAATCACAGCAGCAATAACTGCAGGTTGTACTTGGTAGGGCCTGTGCAAAGACTATTGTTTGTGTCTCTATCGTATATAGATGGAAATAGATACAGATATCTTGTCAGAGTTAGTGGTATCAGAAGAAAAAGTGTATGTGAACTGAGTAGATGTTTGTAGATTATGAACTTGGTAGATATTTTAGCTGTTGAAGTAAAGTTGAGGAGGTATCTCTAAGGTTTGCTGTATTTTCCAAATGGAAAAATGAAGACAACATCCTCTTCCAGTTTCCCAGTCACCTGGTAGCCATTCAAAGACCATAGTTAACTTTTCTTGTATGCTTTTTTTCCCTCCCTGCAGTTAAATTTGGCAGTTCACTTAGAGCCATTTGATGACCTTTCTGAAGAGACTGTTGGCCTCTAGAAGAGTTTCGGTACTTCTTGATCTCCTTCCTTTCCTTCCCTGCACTGTTTTGTGCCTGAGCGTGTCTTTCCTCCTTCAGTGCAGTGTTTATTGCCTTGGCCAAGATCTGTGCTGATCCCTTGACCACATTTTAGAAAGCCCTGAAAGCTAAACTATTGCAACCACTGCTCCATTAATGGACATCTTCTGTCTGCCTTTTGCATTTGTTGAACACAGCATTTTGTACTCTGGGTACCACTCTACCTCAACAATTTTTGCTGTTAATAGTCGAAATGTTGATAAAATTAAGCAGAGTTTGTAAAGGGACGTCACAGATGTTCCCGGGATACCTTTGTTGCATATTCATGTAACTCAGACTCTGCAAAGAGGCTAATGTTTATGCCTGTGTAGCTCTTTGATATGTGTGTTTTGGAGAATTTCCTCTGCCAACTGAGTTATCGTAGCCCACAGCACAAAGGTTTGGCTCCCTAATTTCAAGCAGTAGCTGCTTATGTTCCTAGTCATGGGGCAGTCAGATTTCTGGTTCAATTCCCTGTGATGTGCAAAAATCAGGTGTCATCTCTGCTTCTCAATAGTAATGGCTGACCTTATTTTGTTGACTTCACTAGAATGAAATATAAGTCAGTATTTTGGAATGGAAGTGATTCTTAAAACCCAGGACTCCCTGGGGAAGCCCTTTTTTATCCTATCCAGCCAGTGGTGGTTGCATGCAGTCTCCTGCCACTGGAGAGACTCTTTACTGGTGTGAAACTGTTGAGTAGAACCTCACAGAGAACCCAAGACTTAATTTCACTTTTAAATGTGATGACACAGTCCAGCCTACTTTGCCTATGCTCAGTGCTGATGGATTTGTTCCTAGTTTCCCTGAAAGTGTGGATACAGATACCAAGAGTGGCTTGGATTTTCTGTTCTTTCCAATGGTTTCTTTGGCCAATTTCAGCGGAATTTCTCTGGTGTTGCTGCAGAGAATTGAGCTGGTTGCGTCTAGATATTATATCGAGGCTGATTTAGGACTGACTGATTTAGTTCCTTTTCCAAGTGTGAGGTCTCATGTTCACCCGAGTTGGGTAAGAACACCCAGAAGCAGCAGAGAACATCTGTGCTCATACATGATAGACTTGTGCAGTCACAGCAGTGTCGAGGAACTCGGTAAGACAAGAATGGTGTAATTGCAGCTGTGGGTCCCTGGTTGTGCCTGCAGGATTTGTGTCCAGGTGAGGCAGGAGAGCAGCAGGAGGGGCCTTTGAGTGGCAGTGCAGGACTGGGAGCTGGAACACTGACAGGCATTTCTGTGTCTCCTCTGGGACCACAGCAAGCTCCTTTCTCTGCAGACTCCCTGTTCTTTCTCTCCTCTGCTAAGGTCTGTTTATGCCATGTATTTCCTTTAGGGTTAGCATGGATATCTATCTCTGTGCTATGGTAGCACTAACAATGTGGGCTACGATCATGGGTAGGGTCTCAAGGTGCTGCTGTATTATTAATAACAGCCTTGTAATAAGATTCAATGTTTACAGTTCTGAGTAGCTCACAGTATCAGGGCCTTAGCTATGTATAAAAATAAGTAACTGATTTGCTTTCTATTGAATAAATGACATGCTGGTGGGATGATTAATGAATAAGAAATCATGAGTGTCACTGGCACACAAATGGGAATCATCATTCCCTTAACAAATTTTTTTCCGGTTGGGTTTAACTTTCCCTTGGGAATTACAGTTTCACTAATTTAACAAAACCACCCAATAAATAACTCATCATTTTTTATAGAGGTCCGTTAAATAAATCTATATTGAAGTACTGAGAAATGACACTTGTAGAAGAAACATTGCTGCAAATAATGAGAAAATTGCAGATGTATTTTATACCTCTTCTGAAAATCAAAAGGTCTCATAAATACAGTCTGTAAAAATGTCTGTGGAAGAGTTAACATAACTGTACAAGCAATAAGCCTGACCTTTCAGTGTAATTTATTTTAGATTTGCTCAATCCTTTTTTATTAAAACTAGCACATCTGAAGCAGAATTAAATCCTATTACACCGGCTCTGTGATTGTATCAATTTTTCTCTGCCATGGCACACTTTATTAAAAATTACTTTGTTTCATATTGGTTAATGCAATCAGGGGAGTAAATGAAGTTTTGTGGTCTTTGGTAGAGAAAGAAGCATGTGGTTTCTATCCTTGAGAGCAAATTGCCCTGAGGATCAGCTGAGTTCCAGCCCTGCAAAAATCAGTTCAGGTATTTCCTCTGTAGTGGTGAGACACAGGTCCCCATCCTGTCCCCGTATCTGCACTGATCCTGGGACTGGGTTACACAGGGCCACCTGCATTACACCTTTGTTCCATCTTCTGAGCAAAAATATTCCTATAAACTACATACCAAATCCTTAGAGAAGCTATATATATCAGATGAGAAGTCTTAAAATGAAAAAATGACTTCTCAGTCCCTTGTGGCAGATTCACCATACATCTCAACTTTACAAAAGCAAAGGTGTGCTTGAGTCAAGCTAAAATAGCTCAGGGAGTATTTATATCTCGATTAGTCAGGTCAAGGTCGTTCTCATAGACTGGAACTGAAGCCTATTACTCAATTTAAAATCCAAGTAAACTAACTTTTCACTTGTTATGCAGGAGTTAAAAGCAATGCATACATCTGCAAAGTCTTAGGTTCTGTATTGTCTCTATAAATATGAATTTGGGATTGATGAGGAGGGTTAGTCTTGGTGTGGCAACACAGGTGGCAACTAACTGCAGATAAAGTATGAGAGGGATCAGCCACAGTGTTTACATTCACAGCAGGTTTGCAGTTCTCTTCTGCACCTATCCTGAGCACAATACCTCTGAGACATCTGCAGTGTTCTTACTGCTTTTGATAGCCAAAGAAATAGAGGTTTTAGGGGTTTATATCCATTTAAATGGGAAGCAGGTGGTGGGACAAGGAATGCAGAGCTTTGTAGTGCTGTATTGTCTGGCAGCTCAGGACCTCTCGAAAAAATCTCTTGCTCTCTTTCTGGCTCTTTACTTGGGAACATCTGATGATATTTCTGTATATGTTGGGCTTTCTTTCTCTTTTCCTGCTATCTCACTGGAGTGTTTTTGTTTCTGCCTCCTACACAGTCCTGTGTTCTAATGCGAAATCACCAGTTACCACCAGTGGTGGCTGTTTTTTATTGTTTCTATTACCTGAGCTGACTCAGATACACCTTTGTTCTGAACAACACTGTGTGCTCACAGGTATCCCCTGCCTGTGTTTCATCCCTCTCTCATGTTTTAGTGGAGCCTGTTTGTCATGCTGGGTGTTGATGTTTGCTCTAGAAGCCAGTAGCTGTGAAAATGCTGCTGTATTTGCTGTCCTTGTGTGAATTTTACTTGGTTGTCTTTCCCCTCAATTTCTTGCAGTGCAGAAACTGCAGTTAGGTTGGATTGCAAGAAGGGGATTTAGATGGAGCCAACTATTTTTTGATGTTTAAAGTCTGTCCAGTGCTCTTTAACTGACCAAGATCTACAGTGCTTTGGAGAATTTACTGCTTCCATTTAAAAGGCTGTTCACAATTTCAGGACCAGCCTCAGTAGCCTTGCTGAGCAAATGTCCATGCTGATGACTTGTTTACAGTGAATAATAAGAACTGACACATTTTGTGTGCACAGGTTAATGCCCCCAAATCAGGTGCTGTAAATTGTTTGGGGTGGGTAGCTGGGGCAAGAACCTGTTTTTCTTTTATATACAGCATTATGGCAAGATCTGGAAAACATGTGAGTTTATTTCTTGCTTACTCTACTCATTGCAGGCAAAGTGCAATGTTTCCTCTTTCTTCCCCTCTCCCACCTCGTGTGCATAGATTGGGGGAAAGGGTGTGGCTGGGGCTGTCCTGAAAGGATGCACTTTGTGGGAGATGACCAGAACCTCAGAGCAGCTCTGGGTTCTTTGAGGATCACATGGGTACCTGCAGCTTTGGTTTGAAGGCCCTGAGGCTGGGAGGATGCAGCAGCCTCTCTGCACTCCCTCTCCAGTGTCTTCTCTCCCTCCAGAGCACAGCTGCTCTTGGTGGCTGTAATGCTTTTATTGCTGCTGTGATTTTGCTCAGGTCCTCAGAGCAGCCTTCACGAGAGCAGTAGTCTTCCCTCTAAGACAAAGTGTCTCAAGTTCTGGCCTTAAAAACAGTGTTCCAATTTGGAAAATCTCAAGTAGCCTTTTTGCCTTTAAAATACGTTAAGTATTTTTATCTCACAGGAGTAAAAGTAACTCAATATGCATATCAGGTAGAGAATGAGGCCTCTGGGCAGTGTTATTGGTGGTGTGGGACTACATAAAGGAAAAATGGCTTATTGCTTATTTCCATCTGCCCACAGCTGACCTTTCCAGGTGCAGTGTGTTTCGTCTGGTGCATCTGGAAATGCTCCAAAACTGCAGTCTCCTAGGCTTTGGGACTGTACATATTTCTTTAGAGAAACCCACATATCTGCCAATAGGAAAAAAGGAGAAAATTCTAGAGGGGAACAGCCTACTCATCACTGAATCAGATCTGAGTTTTAACAGATTCTGTTGGATTATAAATGCTGCCTTGAACGTTCACTTAGAACAAATTTAATTCTGGTGACAAGTAATGAGCTAATAAGCCCTGATGCCAAGAAATCCTTTGTTTTGCTCCTGAACAGACTTTCCTTTATGGAAAGGAAACTCTCAGGGAGCGTGGGGGTTTGCTGCTCGCTACACATGCCCAGTCAGCCTCACCACTGACACTCAGTAGTGTTACTTGAAGTGAAGGCAAAACAACAAAACTCATTTCACAGGGACCATCCAACATCAGACATTAAAAAATTTTCCATCCCTACCCCTAGATGAGACCTGAACCAATGACCTGGAGGTGAAAGGGGCTGCTGCATGGCTCCGGAGCCTGCAGTGTTTGTGTTCATCCCTCAGAGCACTTTCCTTGTATCAAAAGGCAAGTTAATCTGTCACACAGACTAATCCTGTTTGTCTCAGAAGTAAACACAATTTTCCAGTGTAGAGGGGCTATTTTAGATTATTTTTACATTCTAAATCAGAATGTCAGAAAAAATTTTTGCGTCTGTTTGTTTAAGATTTTCGCTATGAAAGTCAAGCGACTACCTTTGACCTAAATGACTTTTATATGAGGACAACATAATAACGTACATGATAATGTAGAAGCCTTTCACTTCCAATAGGCAACTTTTATTTTATTTTTTTTTTCTGATTTGGAAGTGGGACAGACAGAAAACATGATATGCCAGCAGGTGGACCCATCTGTCACAAACACTGTGGGCTTTGCTTCTCTTTCAGAATTGAGTATCCCCTTTCAGGCTAGGGAAGACTTGGAGAAGTGGACAATTAGAGAGGCAGCTACAAAAGTGCAGAAGTCTTGTTATGCCAAACCCTCTGTCAGTTTTCAGCTTTTTTGAACTCTTGACTCTCCAGTAAGGTAAATGTAGATGTAGGTAAATGTAGACACACTGGTCATTGCATCAGTAGATGTGGTCTCTGACCAGACTCCACGAATGATCTGCTTGGACACCTTATCTAGTGCAGGGTCTGTGACTGAGGAATCTGATTTTGTGAACACAGCTCAGTATCAGTGCAGTTTCTGAGTGGAATATTAGGCAGTGGGTCACTGCTAAGGGAGTCCATCTTCTCTCTGGGCAACACAGGAGGGGGAAGCTGTTTGTATTCTCGCGCTTTATATCAAATGCCAGTGATGACATGTGCACAAAAATAATTAGTGAAATAAATACTCAGGTGTCGATGCTCTGGCAGGACGTAGCCAAGGGA
This sequence comes from Neopelma chrysocephalum, assembly GCF_003984885.1. Classification (NCBI taxonomy): domain Eukaryota; kingdom Metazoa; phylum Chordata; class Aves; order Passeriformes; family Pipridae; genus Neopelma; species Neopelma chrysocephalum. The sequence continues at coordinate 1,732,115 of NW_020897733.1, forward strand.
ATTATCTGTGTGAAAAAGGATAATTTAAGTTGAGAGCATCCACAGGGATAATTGATGCCAAATCTACCATTACCATTGATTTAGGCATAATTAGTTTGGATGAAAACAAAAGACTGTCATCAAAAAAAATAAACTGAAGCATAGCAGCTAACTCAAAAGTCAGAAGCCTTCATCAAAGGTGTTTGAGGAAGGTGTTTTGATCCTCTGGCACTGATTATGTGACTTGATGCATTGGCTCTGGCTGGTTTGCACTGTGGCTGGGCACAGACACTGTACCACAAGAAGACTATCCTGATGCTCCCAGGACAGCATTAGCCAGCTTGCTTGTTGTATTGTATTTGGAGAGCTCTACACTGAAACAACCTTTCCGACCTGTTACTATGTTAGGAATTTCATGTGTTTCCTTTCCAACTCACTTTAAGATTGGCTTTGATTTCTGGATCTGCTGCTAGTTTTTAAAGTCTCATAAAGCCGCTCTTTTTTCTGAGCTTTTGTAACTGGCTCTGAACTAACCTCAATTTCTTGGTATTGCCCTTTCATTGGTACATAGTTTGAACCTCTTTCCCCTTACCTAATGGACCAGGCTTTCTTTGAACTCTGTTCCCCACTTGCCCTGCAGCCTTTTTGTCATTTGTGAAGGGAAGCCAAATGTAGACATGTGGTCCCCTAATCCTCTGGAGAACGTGTGGTTCACAGATGATGTGCGTTATAGACTCAGCTCCAGTGAAATAACAGATTTTATTCTTTTCCATGCTGTAGCAGCTTATGTATTTAGTAACAGAGATCTCCAGTTCATAGCTTCTGCATTAGCCACAGTGCTGGTTATCCCACTAACATTTTGCTTGTCTGTTGAGCACTCAGTGTAGGTACCCTCCAGTAGCTGGCTCTGTAGCATGCAAAGCAACCTTGGAGCTGGTAAATTAACACCTACTCTTTTATTTTGCAGGGTGGAGGGGGATAAAATCACCATAGTTAAAGTGTAGGAGTGTTGACTATGGACTCACACACTGAGGAGGGCACAGCCTTCCCCCCCGCGGAAGAGATGGGTGTGGTGAATTGGTAGCATCATAGCAGTCTCATCCATCTCCTGGTGGACACTGCTGCAAGCTATGAGCAGTCCAGGGAAGAAATGTAGAGGAGTTACACATGTGTGAAACTTGTGTGCAAGATGTGTGTTCACAGGGGAGAAAGAAACTAACAATATGTTCAAAAACTGAATGGGTTGAAAAGGAGTTTGAGAATTGGAAGGAAGAAGTAGTTGAAAAAAAATCTATTTCAAGGTAAGTGTGGTCTTCACTGTAACCATCTTCATTCTGCTTGAGGCTGTGTTTTTACCTCAGTTTATCAGCATTTTCTATGTTTTTCCCACGATGAGTTGTGATCTTTCACTTGATAGCAAACCTACTGAGCAAATGGCCTGGCACGTTCTGCTGAGCTGTGTCAGGTCATCCTGGTCAAAGACCTGCCCCTGTGCTCAGTTCAAGGGACAGGCCAACTCTCTGCCAGCTTGGGAGGTTCAAGAGCCCTGCTCTAGGGGTAGATCCAGCATTTCAGCAACAGCGGGGAAATGGGATGCACCGTGTGGATGATCCTCACTTTCACCATCAGCCTATACATGTGTCAGATGAGTAACAGTGTCTTGAAAAAGTGTCCTTGTATACACTGGCAGGATGACTTTCTGCTACAGTCCTCCAGGAACAGGCTGAAACCAGCACAGACACAGTGGAAAATGGCAAATGGGGTTGGAAAGTGGCCACAGATGTGACTGGACAGCCTTAGCTCTCCAAACTATCCAGCTCTGTGCAGAATGGAAGCAAGAAGTTTCCCCTCCTTCTACTGAGGCTATTTCTTCACATAATAGGAGACCACCAATTATTTCTGACTGATCAGCAGAACTGCTTCTAAGCTGCATAAATTTAACGTGGCCTTTTATTCTTTTGTGAGGCTACTTCTTCCAAGGGGCATCTCTTCACTGCTGGAACATAACATGGAGACAGCCCTGCTCCAAGCAAAGGGGAGGAAAAGTACTTTCGTAGATAATCTGCCTGGGGTTTAGACAGCAAGAGACCAGAAAAGGTTGTTTATAGTCTAGCCTAGTAAATGAATTAAATCTCTATAAACTCTTGATAAGGATCTGGTTCCTTAGATGCCAAGTGTCAGTGTAATTCACTGGTACCAGGATGGATTTATGCTGATAGAGGAGCTGGCTCATATACATTTCCTTTTTAATTTACATTTTGCTGTTTTCTATTTCTGGGAAATGAATTAAGCAGAACTAAGACCACTTAAGGAAAGTGTCTGTGTGAGACTGGAGAAAAATCTAGCTGGACAAATCTGCTGTACTGAATTTGAATTAGGCCTTTCAAATGTTTTGGTTAAACAAGCTGAGAAGGTAGGCTGGAGGAGCAGGACAGGGGGAAACTGGCTTTGTCCTCTCTTCTGACATCTCCTTTTGTACTGTGCATATGGCCACAACCAGGCACTGGATGATAGCCCTGATTTACTGGGAAATCATCAATGCTGAGAGAAAAGGAAATAAGAGGTTAATGGTGTCCTCACTGAGACATGGGTCAACATTTTCTAAATGGGTATTAAAAGAAGACCAGTGGTGGCTGTGAGGGGAAGAGACAACACGTGAGTTTGAATATGCTTCCCAAGGCCTGGAAGGAATTTTTATTCCTGTTGAGAAAGAATTCTGAGGAGGGCTGTGCACGGTGCTGCTGCTCTGTCTGTTCTTTGTGTAGTGCATCTGGGCCCATGGTCCCATAAAGGTGATACTTCTGAGGGGGACTACGAGTTAAAGATTTAAAAAGCAAAGATTCTGTGAAATGCAAACAATGTGGTTTATAATAAGAAAGTATAAATTAGGAGAAGAAAATAGCATGTTGAAAACAGATTAGTAAGGAGTGTGCCTGTGGATGCCTGGGTAGCTTTACCAACTAGTCAATTAGAGTCAATTATCATCCTTAAACTCCTAGCCCCGTGTTTAGTATGCTTGCAGTGTGTCCAATTTAGCTTGTGCTGTTTCACAGGTTCACAATTTTCTCTCTGTGTCTGAAATGATCTAGCTGGAGACACCAGGAAAGTGCCAAGCATTAAGTATGTAACAATTGTAATTCTTTTGACTGAAACCTGATTTGATTCAGTTGAAAACGACTTTAGTGTATTGGATTTACGGTTCATTTAACAAGTGCTGTAGATGTCAATACATTAGTGTAAACCTGATGCAGGTAGTAATTTGGTTTCTAATGAGGTTCCCCAGCAGTATCCAACTATGAAAAATGGAACATTCTTCAGTGGAGCACAAAGTGCACCTGCCTGATGGCAGATGTTGTCTGAGGCCCTGCTACTTCGCTTCCTGGGAACAGTGTGGTGTTATATCTTGCTATGGGCTTTAAAAATGCCTTGAACTGATGAAACGTTAGAAGCACAGATTGGGAAGAGTAAAAGATTGCTCTTTAGAAGTTTTGTTTTAATTATAGATTTAAATTACAACTTTATATCTTGCAGTCTTAATTGTGCAGTTGTCGCAGATGCAAAATTTCAGCCAGATTTAATGGAACTTCAAAGAGAAACCTTTTATTTTTATGGGGCTGCATGATCAGATCATCTCCTTACCTCCCCACTGCCTTCAAACTGTTTCACTAAATGATCCTTCTGATGAAGGATGAAAATAGATATAGTGCAGAGATGCTGGGAGACAGAGAGAAGGCAGTGATGTCTCCCTGTCCCTTGACTCTGCTCTTCCCTCTCTGGACGTGAGATGTGTTCCAGAAAAGCAGCTGTGGAAAATATTGTCTCCTTTCAAGGCAATATGTGTGGTTGAAGGTGTGTTGGGTCCCACAGTAGCTCACAGTAGCCTTTTCCCTGTGGGAAAGACCCTTCCAAGCTGCTGGGCAGCCCATGGGCCCACCTCCCTTCAGCACTGCTGCTCACAAAATACTTTTAAATTTTTTATATGCTGCATGTAGCTTTTGTTTCAGCATTAAGCTGATTTCCACAGGTTGAGACGTTACTGATCAATAGGAGGGGATATGAGAGCCTGACCCTGGCAGCCTGCGTTGGTGTGATTAAGGGTACAGAAGATATGTTCAGTCCTACACAAAGCAGCCTTTCACTGTCTCTTGATTCTCTTCACGTCTCAGCTGGAAATACAACTCCTTTCACTCCTCTATACTTCTTAATTTCCTTCCTTTGCTGTTATTTAGCTGCTAAGTGCTACGTGCTGCAGTAGATAATGGAAGAAGCTGTTCAGAATGAAATGGCGTGGCATTCTATGCCCTTTTGTAAACTATATAAAATAAAGATGAACTTTTCTGCCCATTCCAGACAAGGCACACCTTGCTGCAGGGTGTTGGCTCCTATATTTTCCTCTGGATCGTGGCTGACTCCAGACAGCTGTGTGTTAGGAGCACTATTCACATCCTCTATGTAAAGACCAGTGTGGGGCTGCATGCCCATGGTCACACTGAAAAGTGTCACTTTTGGGTATATCATCTTCAGAGGAAGGAAGAACATAGTACACTGAATTCACTTGCTGCACGAGGTGACTCTGGGGTGATGTGAGTGCTCAGTACTTTACAGACACTGCAGTCTGCAAACGCTGCTCTAGGACGGAGCTCTCAGAAAAATTATTCCAAAGTGCCTTTTAAATCAAATGTATCAAATTCTGGGTAAATTTATTACTTCAGAATTTAAATGAAAAAATCATAATAAGCTTAGTTTTCCCTTGGAAATGAATAAGCCTCAATTGAATTAAGGGTACTTTAATTCTGAGTGAGAGTGTCCGTACAAGGAATTAATGCAGTTTAACTGAGCCTTTCAATTTGTGTTTTTTAGATCTGATTACTTCCTTAGCAGTGCTCTAGGCAAGTCCCTAGTTTTGTGTTCCTCTGCTTCAGAGAGAATTTATCTTCTGTGGTACCAACTTGGAGGGTGGCAGACAGCAGCTACCAGTGCTTCTCTGCAGCAAACTGTCACTTGAGCTCAACCTCTAGGTTTGCTGGGGGAATGAGATGCTGGACAATGTTTTAAGCAATTGTTGAGTCTTAAATGTAGAGTGCACAAAAGCACAGAACTGCTTTGACAGTGTATTAACATATCAGAAATGCATACCAAACTTAGCTACTATGAAGTGATGTACGTATTTATAGATCTCCCAAGCCAGCTGAAGCCTACAGTGTTTTCACGCTGGTGTGAAAAGAAAATTTACCTGTTGAAGGCTCAAAAGGTGGAGTTCACACCTTAGCACCTTTCTCAGCTCACCTCTCCTGCCTGGGATGGATGGAGCCACAACGCTGTGGCAAAAGACTACACTGCCTGCCTGGGTAATGGTTTCCTTCTGGATTTGCAACAAACAGAACTCTTCTACCACTGTGAGATATTGGTATGGCCACCAGATAACAGTAACACCTGCACAGTGTTTTGTGGCAGCCAGGACCTCTGCCTTTCATGATTTTGTGTCCTCAGGCCTTTTTTCCTATGTCTGACCTCGTAGAACTTGGAGATATAACAGAGCAGAAGTACCAGCTCCATCGTTTCCTAGTGGTCTAAAATCAAGAGGGAGGTCAGAACAGTCACAGAATTACAATACATGAATTCAGGTGAAGCTATTTTTTGTGTCTTCCCCTCTCTGCTTTCATAATTCCTGTTCTCTGGGCTTTTAGGAGGCTACAAATGAGTTGGCAGGTTTTTTTTGGTCGGTTTGCTTTAATGACAGTGTGGGTCTGACACAACCTCAGGTTTCTAAGCACTGGAAATTTGGAATAAAGAGCCTTGTTTTTCATGTCTGAGAGCTGGCAATACTGCTTCTTCCCTCCTGGTCCCTTTTATCATGGAGCTTGACAGAAATATTTTGTTTGTTATTTAAAAAAATGTGTTTGTTAAAAGTTAATATTTTTTTCTTGTAAAGTCTCATCCATCCTGGTATTACATTAGCAATTCTACTTTGTTCTTCTGTGAAGCAAGTTTCAGTTTACAGGTACATCTGCTTTCCATTCCACAGCTTAAAGAAAGTCGTCAGAAAAATCTTAAAACCTACTTAATGAAGCCTTTTAAATGCTCATCCTGCACTTTTGAGTGAAGAGCAATTTATATTTCATAAAAGTAGAAGCTGAGCTGCAAGCTGTAAGTAATTATCATATAATTAAATGTCTACCATGAAAGAAATGAAAACTCAGGCTTCTTGGGAGGCTTCCGTGACTGGTTTATGCAATCACAAATTAAATTACATTTCTTTACCTTATGAATGTTCTGGAGGTACATTAATCTAGTTTGGAGGTGCACCTCGGAGACTGCTAAGCTACGTTAAAAAGGGAAGGGAGTTTATCAAACCAGTAAATTCCATGGGCCAAGAAGAAGCTTGCATAAATATCTGTGATGGGTTCTGCTAATGTGACTGTGCTTTTCTTGCATGGAAACATTTGCAGCTAATAATGAAGAAATCAACCCCCATGTGAGCAGTAGCTTGAGTGAACTGTAGTATCACTTTGCTGACCCAGGCCTGGGTTCCAGTGGACATGGCCTTTCTCTGCAGGAGAGAAAAATGTTGTCTGTTTGTTGGGAATGGGGTGGGGGGTATTGGATATCAGGAAGTTTGGACACTCTTCATGTGTTTAGACTTCCTGCATGTTTAGCTGGGAATCCCCTTCCACTGCCCAAAGGGCAGTGAATCTGAGGGCGGTGCATCTGCTGGAACTTGCAGGAAGGAACCTCAGCTCTGGATGTGAACACTTCCTTTCATTTCACAGAGGATTAAGTTACTTCTGTTAATACTTATTAAAACGATGACATTCACCAAAGAAAATTTTATGGCAAGAAAAGTGGTGAAGTAGTAGCACATCAACATGTGCACTTATGCTGTTGGCATGTTAGGGCATGGTACATGGTTCACTTTCACCTAAGTGGGGGAAAAGCTGAATTATTTCAAGACAGGAAGCCCTGACTTGGAGCCATTCTGATTTAAGGAGCTGCTGCAATAACAGTCTGTTATGGCTTTATGCAAAGAATAAATAAAGTGTTTTCATGCACTGATGGGAATAAAGAGCAGTTTCTGTGTGACTTAGCTTAAAGAACAGGAGGAGTGAATGTTTCATCCTATTTTTGCAATGTGTTTAGCTTGCATGAAACTCTTTCCAACAAAAAAGACCGTTCTAGTCATGGCTCTCTGAGAAGCTTTGGTACTGTACTGCTAAAGGGGCTTCTCTTAGGTCAAGTGCTTCTAGACCACAAGAATATAATTTTTATCTTCTCAAATGAAGATAAATCTCATGGTGCCTTCAGCATACACTACAGTAATAGTTGATAATCTCAATTCACACCTATGTGCAGTGGGGTGATGACAATGTAATGGTATCCTTTATGATGTGTCAAGGGGACATATTATTGGTGTTGGCTTTTCTTTTCCCTCTTACTTTTTTTCTTGAGGTTAAATACTTAACCTTGACTTCAGGCTGTATTTTTTTCTCATTGCATTTCTCCATTATACATTATTTGGTTTGGTTACAGTCACTAGACTTTAACTGCTCTGACATATTAATTTTTAAGGGCACAAATGACTTCATTAAAATAATGTCCTTCAGATAAGTGCACTTGGCACTGTGATTGGAAGTGGACAAGAAGAAATATGAAGCATCAACTCCTTTACATTTAGAATATATTATGGGAACCAAACCCAGTAAAATATGTATTTGAAATGCTTCTTAGCTAACTTTTAGAAACTCAATGTGTAGCCTACATCCACAAATCAATTAGGAGGTTTTTTTCTAATTTTTCTAGTCAAAGATTTGTTTTGTTTGAAGTCTTCATTTATATATAACACTGTTTTCTTAGAATCATAGAATGGTTCAGTTTGGAAGGGACCTTCAAGATCATCTTGTTCCAACCTCCCTGCCATGGGCAGGGACACCTTCCACTAGACCAGGTTGCTCAAAGCCTCATCCAGCCTGACCTTGAACATTTCCAGGGTTGGGGCAGCCACAGCTTCCCTGGGTAACTTGTTCCAGTGCCTCACCACCCCCACAGTAAAGAATTTCCTCCTAAGATCTAATCTAAACCTGCCTTTTGTAAGTTTAAATCCAGTCCCCCTTGTCCAGTCACTATGTGCCCTTGTCAAAACTCCCTCCCCACATCTCTTGTAGCCCTTTTAGGTACTGGAAGGTGTCCCTGGATCCTTCTCTTCTCCAGGTTGAACAACTCCGACTGTCTCTGCCTGTGTCCATAGCAGAGATGTTCCAGCCCTCTGAGCATCTTCATGGCCTTCTCTGGACTCGCTCCAACAGGTCCACATCCTTCTCACATTTGGGTCCTGGATCTGGATGCAGCAATCCAGGTGGGGTCTCACGAGAGCAGAGTAGATAATGGGCTGGCATGAGCAGTAGTTACAGTGACCTGAAACTTCAGATCTCCTCCAGTTTTGCTTTCTGTTTTCCCTTCTGCCAGACCATTCTCTTTTTCATGTGCTATCTGTGAGTGCTCCCATAGCCCCCATGCCACCTTTCCTGAGGCTTGAGGGGTATCATGTAAAGCAGCCTCATGGACTGCCTGCTCACCTGAGACTCCCACGGCATCTTGCCAGGCTGTTTCGAGGTGACCTGAATTGAACAAGTTATTTCAGATGCGTACTAATACAACTGAAAGCTTTTAGCTGAGTGATGATTTCTGCTTACCCTTCTCTGGGGCTCTCCTTAGCTCTTGGGAGGGCTTTTAGATTTCTTCACTGATCAGCAAGTTTGTGGAAGTAAAATGCTTTCAGATGGTAGCTGGTTCAGTGGTCCCATGGACACGCACGCACTGGAGAGCACGTCCTGACATCCAGCATTACCAAGCAGTGTTTTTACCTTGTGCTGGAGACTGAGGAGGGCCTGAGCTGAAATTACAACCTATTTTCCCTGTCTGCCCCCGATCCTCACAGCGCATTCAATGAACACAGCAGGCTGCTTTGGGTTGATGAGGCCTTGGCCACTTCTTTCACTTCTTCAAGAGCACCATTTTTAAAATGAGGTGTATAAATGCTGAGCTGCCACAGATTAAAAAATAAAAGTTAAAATTGGAGCTGACCCAAGTTAAAAAGCAATTTTCTGAGAATGTAAAGGCATAAAGGAAAGTGCCTGAACATGATTTTAAGTGGGCTTCTGAATGTGGAAGATAGACGGCAGGAATAAAAGGACGCATGTGTTGGTGGAGTGCTGCAGATGGAGAGAGCCCTAGAGTAACATGCTAGGAGCAAATTTCAATTAAATGAACCTACTTCATGCAACTACTGAATTCTGTCTAGATAAATGGATTTTAGAAGAATGTATGTATTTTTTGAAACTATGAAGTCACTTGATAAGGTAGTAATAAATCTGTCAGAATTTCTACTTTGACCAAAGCTTAGCTGTAATACGGGATTCATTTCAACATCTAAACCCATTTTGGGGTGGGAAGAGACTTTTCCAGCTTTGGAATTAGATTTCTCTGCAATGGGTATTATGTTCTTGACCCCATATCATTGCCTTTGAGGAGCAGCAGTATTTAAAATCCGCTGTAATGCAATAAGCCTGAGCTCCAGCTAAGTGTGTGCTGTGCTGTTATAATGCAGCACCGGTGGTGGCCGTGGTTAAGGCACTGAAAGTATGTGAGGTAAACACAGGGCTTTCTTCAGGATAATTAATAATTTAATCTCTGTGAAGTAGGGGTTGCTCTTCATTTATCCCAACTACTTTTTGATTTTTCTCTTCAGCCCATGTTAGCTGGCATCTTTCCCTTCCTGCCTTCCTCCCCCCACACAGGTTGCCTTTTGTAATAAACTCTTTCAGCAAAGACCAGCTTTTATTTCCTTCAGATGGCACTAAGCTTTTATTTCTTGTAAAAAATAGTTGCGACTTGCTGTAAAAGACGTTCTCAGATTGAACAGACCACCTTTAAGAAAATGGCATGGTGAAGGGCTGCAGTCCCTGCTGTGGCTGGTATGAAGTGGTACCTGCTTTGCTAAAAACATCATTCCCAGGCCGGGCTGTGGAGCCTTGGATTAACATGGTGGTACTTTTGTGTATGTGTGCAAAGCTGCAGGGAATCCTGTGCCAGTAATCCAGTTTAACACTGAGGAGTCAGGGTAGGGAGATATATCCCTAGTTTATGTTTATCCTGTAACATGCAAACAATTTAGCAGTTCTAGCAGATGCTGATTTCAAAGTGACTGACTAATATTTTGAATATATATTTTCAAAGTATTCCACAAATTTAAATTGAGCTAACAATTCTTTTAGCACTCCAAACTAAATTGCCTGTGGCACTGTTGGTTGGCTTTAAGTATTGCCTTTCCCACTCCTGGTAGCTGGAACAGTTGTGTTTTTGTTTTACAATTAATATTTTGATGAAAACTTGTAAGGTACTGTAGGCATAAATATTTAATATCTTCCCTCCATGTTTCTTTATTGCTGAGCTTGGTGATAAGTTAGTAATTCAAACTGAAATGCAGATAAAATAGTAATGTGAACAGTTTAAATCTGCATTTTTCCAAAGCTCCTGTGGTCAAGATGACTGCGTTCTAGCAAGAATATTGCTATTTAAAATTGTTTACCTCTACACTTCAGCTGAATGCTGCTGTATATGATAAATGAGGTAAATAAAGGTGCCTTTTGGGTCCCAATAACTGCACAAGAAACCTAATCATTCTCACTAACATAAAATAATTTAACAAATGGAACAGTGCCATAGCAGCCTAATAAGAAATTTCTGAATATGGCACCACATATGGCCAAAGCCTCTTCAGGCATAATTCAAGCTTTTCTTTGCTTCCCTGTTTTTAGTAGGTTTGTTTCATGTTTAATGTGGAATAAAACTTTGTGTTTTCAGAGTTTACTTTTATTTTTTTAGAGTTTACTTAATTTTTGGTCTGGAAATGAAACATTGTGGTTTGCCTTTCTCCCCTGATAGCTGGTGCCACTTCATCTTATAGGTAAAAGATGTTGAAATTTGTGGCACTGTTCCTCAGGAAAAGGCTCAGATTTTCATCTCTTTAGAAGCACAACTATGTCACTTAAACCAGATAGAGCAATGTCTTTAAAGGCAGATGTGAAAGCCTCTGTCCCACTTTCTCTTCCTCCTCCTCCTCCTTTCCATCCTTCTCTGTCTCCCCCAGAAAAAGGTAACTTCTGAACAGGTGGAGATATTGCTATTTAATAAAAGTAATCTTTGCACAACACTGATGGGCTTTTTCTAGCCGAGGCAGTGTAATTTGGCTTTGTATTTTTAACAGCATTACCATTTGAGGGAAAAGAAGTTAATCCATTGCTTTGTTAGTGTAATCTGGGTTGTCTGCTCTGGAAATGTGCTTGCAAGACTTTGGTCTGATAGAATTTGTCTGAAATTTAACTATCTTTACTGCTTGCTTAAGCAGGATAAAAATCTTGTGTTTCTGTCTGGAGTACACACTGTCAGAGAGCACCAAATAGATTTAATAACATTTAAAATTCCTCTTCAAAGCACAGTTCAGTTGTGGGTTTTTTATATTTATCTGAAGAGTCAAATTGTGTCCTAATCCTACACTTTGATCCACTTTGTAAACCTTTCTGTCTTGTCTTGCAGATGCCAAGGTACCTCCTGTAGCAATGCAAGCAAAAATAGATCTGAGGGGAAGTGCAACTTTATTAGAGCCTTGGGATCTTGAAGAAACATTTATCCCAAAGTCTACTGTTAAACCACAAGATAAGAACCATCTGTGAGAGTGTGTCTCGATTCCAGCTGTTTGAATCCAACCATTACTGGAAATCTATGGATACTAAAATCTCCTTGGCCTCATTACATTTTAATTGTAAAAGAAGCTGGATGTTGCTGGTGGCTTTTGCACAACCTTGCTCAGAAAGCTCCTGGCAGCTGTGGGGATGAGCTTTTCCAGGTGGAAGGGTGTCAGCTGGATATGCAGGCACCTCACACTACTCCTGCTTCCCGTGCACAGTCACAGCTACAATTTCTGGATTCGAATTCCTGGCTACAGGTACATTTAGTATCAATTTTGTGCCTTAAAAGAACCAAGAACCGTGTTTCATTAATGCATAGTGGTGGAAGCACAGATGGTGCATTTCTAAAAGAAACCAGAAAACACTTTAAAATAAATGAGGAGCTGTTAATTTCTCCTTTGGTGGCTCTTTTAACCAAATGTTAATGGGGTTGGGCAGAGGCTCTGTACGGGCCAGATATTTCTGTCTTTGCTGTAATGGAAGCAAATGAAGACAAAGTGGGAATTAATCTAACTATATCTATCCATCCCAAGCACAAATATTCCTGTCTTTGCAGAGAAGGAGTCTGAGCTTTCCTGCTAAGAGGGCAGAGAGAGGCAACGGCTCTAAATCCTGACAGAGCAATGCTGATGAACTGACCATGTGGTGGGAAAAGGCTGTCTGGGAGTGTCTTGGGGGGGCACTGCAGAGATGTTTTCAGAAGGCCAGATTAGGAATATCCTCTCATTAGGGGCCACACAGTTCAGAATGAAGCTGATGAGTATGTTTTATGCTGACATTTTTCTGTCAAAGCCAAACCTGTTTATGGGAAAATGGTTAGTTTCAGTGAAGGTCCCATTTTGAAAAGTTTTTTTAAATGTATTTTCAGTTCAAAGTGCATTTATAACTTGACATTTAAGTTATAATACAAGCCAAACCTCCAGATTTACTGAAAGTAGAAAGGCCAAAACCACTCTCAGGTAGTTTTAAAACTACTGAAGCAATTTTTGTCAATAAGACCATTTTGTTTTAACCTTTGCTGATTGGGTTTCTTCCATTTAGTGGCATTTTTCAGACTTTGGAGTTCTTGTCTAATTGATGTGTATTTATTTTTATTTACTTTTTAATTTTTCAAAATTTCTTTTAGAATGGCAGAGCAGTTTCTTTGAGTGCAGCTGCTCTCATCCTGCCAGGGGCCAAAGGGTGGCATTGGGTGGAGGGCAGGACACCACTGAATTCTGGAGTCATGGCACTGTGCAGGAGGGGGTCAGCACTGAAATCTGGTCACTCTACTCTTGGAAATAGTTTCTAGGCACACTTCCTCTGCAGATATTTAAACTTTCCTAAACTGAGAAAACCCATCTGTATGTTGAGATCTTATTGCAACTACCTCGCAGAGAGCCTGCTGTGGTTTAACAGGGCAGTTCCTAGTAAAAATAGCAAGCATACCCATGTGAAATTTTGGGTTTGTATGTTTTTGCACTTGGCAGATAAAATGCTGTTTGGAAGCAGCGTGAGCCTGAGTCTGGCTCTGTGTGCAGTTGGAATGTTGTGGCTCCAGGTGAGAGTGCTGCTGACTTCTGGCTGTGTGTGGCACAAGGATAGTTTCTGGTGGCTCACTTGGCAAATACAGCCTGGTGAGTGGACATCCAGGATGAACTTTGTGCCCTTCAAAAGGATTAGGGAACAAGTCTGAGCTGTGAGTTGAGGTGCCAGTGGAAGGGAGCTTGGTTTGGGTGGTGGCCAATAGCACTAATTGCATGAAAGCATGCCTTCCTCATCAGTCTGAGTATCCTAACAAATGTGGGAGCATGCCTATTAACAAGAAATAATTTTCTGATGGCTACTTTTGTTGCCATACTGTTTTTCCTGTCCTTCTCCATGGGATCTTAAAGGTAGTTGCTTTACATGTGGATCCCTTGCTGTTCATCCGTGCATTGGCACCGTGCCTTCGGTGCACTCCTTTCCCTGAGGAGTCCCATATAACCTGCTGAAGTTAAACTGGTGGGATTTCCCCCAGACTGTAAACAGTTTCTTGTACTCCTATTAGTTTGTTTGGAAAGTTGGAAAGCTGGAGTAATAGAAAATAATCATTGGCGTCAAACTATTACGAATCATTAAAAAGAGCACAGCAACGGGAGCTACAGATAATTCCTCATTCTGAAAATGAGCACGTCTTATGTTATTGCTGCAGTAATTACCTAAAAATACTTAATACTTAATTACTTCCAACGTGTCAATCTTCATAACAGTTTATTAGAAGATTCTAATGGATGTAGCAGCTGCTTCCACAAGCAAATGTATTTGTGGCTGAACCTGACATTCTGCTCTAAATATTATTCCACCTTGATCAATATTATTTCTCCACATATATCGTTACAGCTGTAACAGATTGGGAAGGGAGGGTTTATCCAGCTGCAGTGGGAATTGCTCTGCTCATTCGTGACTTCCAACTTATACTGCTAGAACTAGTAGAAATGTTTGCAACCAATTTATCATGAGGAAGAAGCTGGAATGGTTTTCATGACCCTGGTCTTGTCTTCTTGTCTTCTTTCAGCTGAAAATCCAAAGGCTCCTCTTTCAGGAATTGTCAACTGGATGAGAGAGTTGCTGTGAGGGGACAATATTCACCTCTCTCTGATGCAGAGAGGGAGGCCTTAGGGAAATAGGTATGGACAGGTATGCTCTGTGTTGTGGTGCTGGGTGGCAGGGTTGTTCCCTGGGGCTCTTGGGCAGAAGGATGAAAATTAGAAGTGCATAATGTCCTTTAGCTATAAATGCAGGATTCTTGTTTGTACATTGTTATTGGTCTTGGTTGCCAAAAAGCACACTTGGCATTTTGAACAGACAGCTTCAGTCTGGAGCACTCACAAGTTTAGTCTGTGTGAACCTCAGTGGAAATAGTGAAGTAGGACAGAGTATAATCCAGAAATCTAAAATCAATTTTTTTTTTATTTTGTACAGAAAATGTTTGAAAATACCCAAATTAATAAATACACCAAAAGAAGCAACTTGAAAGCAATAGTCTCTAATAACAAGGTCTACCTTAACTTAATTAATATTGAATTCCGTAAATCCATGACTTCAAACTCTGTTGTGTTCCTGCATTGCTGTTTTCTGTGTTTTTCTGTCTTTTGAAAAATTTGCTGGATCAGGCATTACTAAGAACTGCAGGACTGTCCCTTCTTCATTTCAGCACTAGGAGTTTCATGCCTTTGAAGCACAAGCATTTGAGTTTTATCCTCCTACTTCTGCAATTTCTTTGAAGACCAAGACTACATTACAATTTACTTCTTTAGACCTTGCACTGTCCTACTTAGTGTCACATCAATGAGTCAGCCACTTAGTGTCCTTTATAAGCTTCCAAGCTGTCCTTCAAACATACCTACACCTTGGGCAAGTTAAGACTGGATCCAAGTTTTGCTTTCCTGCTTGGCTTTCTCCCACTGACTGAATTTGGGACAGCAACAGTCTTGGCACAGCCAGAGTGGTCTGGTTTGCTGACGGTGCAAAACAGAGTAGTAAATTAAAAACAATGTAATGAGAATGCCTATTCTTATTTCTGGTAGTTTTCCATTAATTCTGTGGATAAATAACAGGTGTCTTGAGGCATAAAGTTAGTATTTTGAAAACCTGTATTTTTCATTTATCACTGTGGAAGCTGCTCTTTACAGCCTTAGTAAATCTCCAGAGCTGCCACACTGCATTATGCATGTGTCGCACTATAGTTTGCAGATACTAATTTAACCAAGTGTTCTTCTAAAAAATGCATTGCAAATCTTGTTATAGCAGGTGCCTGGTAAGAACAACATCTGAGTGGTGTCAGCAAACTGAGCTGACTTTGCACAAGTTTTTCTGTGTTACATAGCCCTTGTCTTTGCAGGATGTGACAAACACAGCACAGTGGTATCTCGTTGGAGAGAAGCTGAGTTTTTGTTAAATATGTGTAAGAAGTTCAAACTGGGTCACCCTGAGAGAGAAGCTGATATCAAATCGTGGTAGGCACTCAGCTTTAATTCAGCAGTAGTGGGTGAACATTAAGAGTTCCACTGACTTTCATGGGATGAGTAGTATCAGTCACACATGCAAATACTCAGGCTATGGATAGATGTGAAAGGAAAAGAAAAATAGTCATCAACATTAATGTCCATGAAATTGGTAACCCAGAGGTGCAGCTAAAGTTCTCTCTGATTATTGACCACTAAGTTGTCTTGTTTTTTTCTCCCTTGAATGGCTTTGGCTGAATTAGGCTTTAGGACTGGTGTTAGAATTACATTTTTGATCTTCTTGTGGATTTTTCAGCAGTTCAGATGTTATATAGGCTGTGGCTGCTTTTCAGAGCAGTCCAGGCAAGAGAAAAAATATCTCACCAGAAAATGCTCCCTCTTAGACTGTACAAGTGATTAAAAATTGAGATATGCCTTTTTAAATAAGTTCCTGTTCTAAGGGATAAATCAACAACTGAATTATCTCTTGGCATCCTCATCTGCATGAAAAAGGTTTGACTTTGGTGGGATTTTTTTTGAATTTAGAAAATATTAAAATAAGGCAGAACATGAATTCAAAGCAAAGCAATATAAACACAGAAGCTTACAGCTTAGTTACAGCTTCCTAAAAGTTAAATAAAGAAAATGTGTTGTGATGGTTCACTGGCTTGTATCTTATCTTGCAAAGGGTAGCTAACATAGCCAGGATAGTATATTCTGCAAAAAATCTGGTTTATTCTCTGTGTTACCCTGAATAATGAATATTCTTCAGAAGAGAATGCAAATGTATTTTCTTATTTCCTCTGTCTAAAATTGGGAGAGAGTGTTTGTTTAAAAGGTAACAAAAAGATTAAAATGGGATAGAAAGGCTGCAATTATCTGTGATAAACAATGCATTATGTTTTGGTTTGCAGGCTACGAGGCTGTCACTGAAATGTTCCTCGTCTCATGTAATATTTTGTGCTACTGCATTGCTTTTCAATTATACAGCTCAAAGGAAAGTTTCCACTGACAAAAGCAGTGAAAGCACATTGCTTTTAGTATTGGTTTTTGGTGTTTTTTTCCTTCTTTTATAGGTCTCAAGTGTCTCTTCAAATCTAAGTCCAAATGACAGCAGTCCGGGAGTTTGAAAGTTATTAGAGAGATATGGATATATGCAGCTAATGAAATATGCCTGCTTACAATATATCAAGACATGCAGAACTTTGAGGAAAACTCAGCGATCTCAATATTTAATATAGGCTGGAGTTAAAGTATTATTTTTTTGTTTTTGCAAATGCAGCATATGCTAATCTATTGCTGAGCATTCGTCTAGCAGATTCAATTTCCACTCGTAATTTTTCATTTATTAGTTTCTCTTTCGCATAAACACAGCTGTGTGTTCTGATCTGCGCTGTTGAGATCTGATGTGGTGCAGTATATGGGGTACCCAAGTGATTTAATGTGGAGAGCCAGGGAGTAGATGGGAGGAACTGCAGAGCAATCTTGGAATCAATATTGGTTCTGATTTAAATTCATCTTTGCGAAGTTTTTACCCCAAACTTTCCACCAGTTGCTCATATTAAAGATGGACCAATAAATGTTGGACAGAGGGATGGTTTTGAGCCATGCTGCAGCTCAGGCACAGGGAGCAGTTTCTGCTGTGTTTGGCCCCAGATATCTCTGATATGCAAATTCACTTGCAGTACTGATATATAGATAAGGATCATACAAAACTGATAACAGTCCTGCTGCTGCTGTTTTCTGGCTGCCACCTCTTAATTTAAGGTTTTCTGAGACAGAGGTTTGTAATCAAGAAGCTTATAATTTTGAAGGCACAGTGAGAAACAAATCCTTTATTTAAAATGTAATACTGAGTCCGCCACTTGCTATGTGGCAGCTTGTTTTGGGGTGGTGTTATTGTAAAATTATTTCAAAAAACCAAAACCAAACCCCTAAATAACAAAACAAGGCTCTCCATCATCTCCAATGGTTTCCTTGCTGTAACATATGTCTGAAAATCAATATGTATTTTATTTAAAATTTCACACTAGGCTACCTTCTTCAGGTACAACAACTGATTTGCAAAGAGCTACTGCCCAGCAGAGCTGGAAGGGTTTTGGAGGTTATGCCACAACCTGTCTGAGATTATTCAATAACTTTTCTTTGACTTGAGCACCCTGCAGTTCACCCCCCTGCAGATGGCTGTGTCTGTGCTATCAAGAACGTGAAGCACAGATTACAAGTGTCTGTTGTAGGTGCGAGGGAAATGAGTTCAGCCTTATCCCCTTGGTTTTTTACCCATCTCCCTACAGAGGACCTGGGCTCAATTCTCATCTCACTGGTGAATCCACCTACCGTTGTCACTCCACTGTTTCCCCTCTATTTTCTGGAACGTGGTAAAACACAATCTCATTTAATGTATTGCGCTGTAACTTGACACCTCCTCTTCCCACCAAGGGAAGATTTTTCCCACTGCCTGTAAATGAGCTTTCATTCCTGAGTCTGGCTTGACTCATGTGAGCCCATCCTTTCTGTGGCCACTGCAGGGTGGGGAGCAGGGGTAGTGACCTTCCAGAAGCCACTGAGCTGACCTGCTCCCTGCTGTTCTTGCCCTGAGCACTGCTCAGTGAGGGAAGGTCTCTGGGCAGAGATGATACAGTTTAATAGAAGAGCTGATAGAACCAGGGAGAGGACTTGTGTCCTGATAAGCTTGTCTTGTCTTTATTTTTAATCTCTGTTGGTTGGTTTTAATGAAATCCAATGCTTATCTACAAGCCTTTTCCTGATTGCATCCTTTGGTTATCATGCTGCACTGACAGTATTTTTTAAGGCTGTGGAAAATAATTAGAGTATATTATATTTATTACCTGGGTGTTGTCTCACTTGTGAATCCTTTTTTCCAGCAAACTATCCACACTCAGCACTTCGCTAATCGAGTGCTCCAGCTCTGTGCTGCTTTGAGCTCATGCAGTAATGCCAAGAGAATAATTGTGTTTGAAATAAAGAAAGAAATAGTGCTACATGCAGTGCTTGCCTGTACCCTCTGGGGTTTGGCCTTTGAGGCACAGGCAGTGATGTTTTGCAGAGCAAAAGGAGTTTGTGGGTGCTGTTGGGTGCCAGCTGCTCCCATGCACAACCCTGACAGGAGCGTCTGGTTCAGGAAATTCCTGAGCTGTAAGTCATTGGAGGTTGGAAAGGTATTCAGGGCAAGCGTTTCTTGATGCCTGCCTTGCTCTTGTGAACGCATTTCTGAGCATTTGCTGCTGACAGTTGGAGATGGGACAGTGGGTTGGCTAAATCTTGGGGCTGAGCCCATACGTCACTTCTGTGTTCATAAATAATTGGCGTGCTAACCACAGCTGTTAATTGCAATGGAGCTTGCAATGATTAATTCTAATTGCTATTCATTATTTCTCTAGTGTGTCAAATGTACTAGAAACAAAATCTGGTGAGTGCTGAGCATTAAGATCTGGTTACAGCAAGAGATAAGTCCTGATTTTTGTCTGTCTCTGCAGTGCTGGGCAGCTTAGCCTACGTGTGCTGAGGTGTTTGCCTGTGCAACATGATGCAAAGCTTGCTGAATGCAGAGGCTGGGTCCTCAACTGCTTGTAAATCACTTTATTTTCTGAATGGGGGAGCTTTGCTGGTTTAATTTCAGTTTAAATCTGACCTCTGGGTTTTGGGTGGCTGCTCACAGCACTGTTATTACCAGTTTTAATGACAAATGACCTTTGCTTTTTAGCAGCAGGCTGAGGTAGGGATTCCACCTCCTCAGAGAGATGGCTGGTAGCTGGAGGAAGTTATCCAGTTGCCTCGGTAGCTCAGAGGGGTGTGTTTGTCTAAATGGGCAGACCACACTTCATTCTTTTTCACTTCTGCAATCATTTGCTTGGGAAACACAAATGTCAGCCTCAAAATGGGAATTCCACATTGAGATACTTGGTAAATTTTACCCATTACAGTATCACTTAGTTCACCTTTTTTATAGCTGAGAGTGCTGGAAAGATGAGGTGTGGAGTTTTGAACAAGCCATGGTGGTGAGGAAAGCTGCATTACAGCAAACTCGGGGTAAATTACTGCTTCATTGCTTTCAATTACTTTCAGTTTACTCCAGGATTAGCATATGCATGACAACTCCTGCAGAGAAGCTGATGTGCTGGAAGGGTGGTTTTTGCAGTAGCTAGCAATGACTTACTTGTGTACCTATTCTTGATTATTTTCTTTTGTAAAGATAACTTTTAATGAGTCTCTGACAACACATGTAGGGGCTCCTGAGTTACTCCCAGAATGTACATGAGTTTAAGATGGAAGTTTCCTGGGGCATTGCAGGTGGTTTCTGGGACAGCACCTGTATTCAGACACAGGCTGAGGATGGGGCTTTGAAGCAGAATAAACAGGAAAGGGAGTTGATTAGGCAGAAACAACTTTCAGGCAGTTTATTTCAGCTGATAATTTTAAGGCCTTTAACAGGCAATCCATAAGCAAAATTTTAGTCCTTACAGAGATGTTTTATTTCTCTTTTTGCTTCCTCTGGCAATCTTGTCTGAATTAATATGTAGCTGAAAAGCTACTGAGTGTGGCCACATAGACATTGCTTACAATATAATATTTGGCCTTTGGGTAGACCTGCAGCAATTTTTAAACATTAGTTTGGTGATGGGGTAGTGATACACATAGTTACAACTCTTCACTTACAGGGAACA
Organism: Neopelma chrysocephalum; assembly: GCF_003984885.1. Lineage (NCBI taxonomy): Eukaryota > Metazoa > Chordata > Aves > Passeriformes > Pipridae > Neopelma > Neopelma chrysocephalum. The sequence goes on from NW_020897733.1 coordinate 1,752,485, forward strand.
TCTGATTTAAGCAGAATTAAAAGGGTGAATGGGGTAAAGAATGTTTTCTAATCCAGTCTTGCTGAACAGACAATTAGCAAGATCATTAAACTGCCTCATTATAACCATGATAATTACAGGATTAACACACTTCACTTCAATATCTCTAATTTGTTTTGTAATATAAGCAAGATGAGGAGATGATTCCTCTCTATGTGAGACTTCTGGACAGCTAGTGTCAGAAATTAGGTCTTCTTGGTAGTTACAGAACAAGCAAGGGTGAGATGGCAGGAGGGGGTGGGTGTGGGGGGCAGCAAGAGCTGTCAGCCTCCAAGTAATGCCACAGGCAGCCCTTAGGTTTGCGACTAAATCTAGTTAGTGTGCTTGGTGCTGCTTTTTGTCTGGGAGAAGATTTCAGATGAGTTCCCTGTAGGCAAATCACTGCATCAAGGGAAAATATCACTCTATGTAGCAGGTTTTGATAGCTCGAGTGACAAAGCTGAGGAAATGCACGGCCTGGAGTAACTTAGTGAAACTTTGTCCGAGTCAGGTCACTGAATGCACCAGAAATTCAGTAGTTACAGCTCTTCCAGCATCTGTGGGAGCAGCCACCTTCTCCAGTGACCCACTTGCTGAGGTTGTTGCTGAGGGATGGGGGCTGCAGGCTGCAGGACTGGTGCCTTTTGACTCTGCTGGATGTGCTCATTAAATAAATCCAGCCTATTTCAACCTTTCCTTACACATACAGCAAAAATAATGGGAGATTGATAACAAAGCTTCTCTTGTGTGCTATGCATGATAGATAGAAAATCTGTTTTTAGTGTACAGGGGCAGGCACAGCAGCGTGTCAGGATGAGTGCAGCTGTCCTAGAGAGGGAAGAAGGTTGTTATACCTGGGGCTAGTGGCACCTGCTGGAATTGCTAACACCCATGTGGCAGTATTTGTTCTCAGTATTTTTGTTGAAGAACTCCCCCTGCTGCAGGTTGGTGCAGGCAGGTTCCCAGCAGGCATTTGCAGCTGGAGCACTCCATGCTTCACTTCACCACAATATTGCATTCAGTGAGATTGTGGGGCCAGACAGGTGTAGTTTCAAACCACAAGGAAGTTAATGTGGCTCACAGGGAGTCTGGGATAAAAATCTCAAAGGGGAGAGCCTTCCAGGCTTTTTCAGGAGCCCGGTAGTTCTCATGCTGCACAGGAGATGTGAGCTGGGGACATAACACAGGGAGTTGTGTTTGGGAGTGGATTGTACATCACCATAACCATGTTAGTATCCACTGGGAAATTCATTTTTAAGAGAGAGAAGTCGGCCTGAGGCTTATGAGAGAAAGATATCCAAATATAAGAGCTTGCTGTGGTGTGTGGATGATCTGCTAATGAATTTAAAAGAAAACTTCCATGTTATATATGCTTGATAATTTATTTGTCAGAAGGGGAAAAGTAAAATAGCCAGTCTGTGTGGCTGGCTCGAAGGAGTCACCCAATTCTTTGATAGACTGATGAGCTGTTCAGAATAACAGCTGTGGCTCTGTATAATGCAGAAAAGTACCATCTTTGAGGCCAGCCTAGTGGGAATTGCCTGAGAATCCCCTTGGATATCAGAATAGGCCAAGGAATAGGTACCTGTGTATCCATATACAACTAGCAGAATCATACCTCTCAGATATTAAAAAAAGCTACATATGCTAATACACGACGTGTATGTGAGCTCCAAAGATCATTTACTCCAGACATGAAGTAGTAGGTGCCGAGTTTGATCAGGATATCAAAGGTACTCTAGGACCTGTCAAGTGTGACTCCTCCATGTTCTTCTGAAAATTTTAACATGAAAAGACAAGGCAGAAAAGGGTCTGACATTATTAACAATGACAAGATCCTTCCCCAGCAATCCTTGCTTATTTTTCCCTAATGAGCTTTGGTGGGAGAGACTCTCTGACGAGGCGCTGTTGCTGCTGCAGCAGCTCCATGTGATGCTGAGATGGGAGGCTGATCCCTGCCTGTTCCATACTCCTTCTGGCTCATGAGTGGTGGGACATAACCTGGGCAGCTGTTTGCTGGGGGCATGGAAACCCAAGTGCAAGCTCCAGTTTGTCAGCAAACAAACAGTGCAAGTGCATTGCCTGTCAGTATGGGAAGGAATTGAAGCCTATTAATGGGAGTTCAGACTGTCTGGCAGAATTGGAAATGCTGGGAGAAATTTTGAGTGCAGGAAAGCAGGTGAAAATTTAAAATGGTTTCTCTTTAGATGAAACTATTCACAACAATGGCTACATGTCAGGACAATAATCCTATCGGACATAACCCTGCCTTTATTTGGGCCAAAAGGTCGGTGTTCTGTGCCATGTGCTAATTTCTGCATTGCAGCTGTCACGCATTTAAACCATATGATCAAAGCTAGATTGCAGCATGAGGAGGTCAGAACCTCTCACAAAACGTGTGTCAAAACAAAGCACCATGAGTATGGTCTGTTAGGGGCTGAGTATGACAGAAAGAGCCTGATATGCTCTCAGCTTGATGAGGAAAAATACTGTTATCACTGTGGATATGAAGGTTGATTTATTGTGTCTGTAGAATGAAAAGGAGACTGGTCAGTCAGAAAGGGATGGGTATTTCTCATGGTGGTTTGCTAGGATCATTGCTCTTTGCGAAATATCTCTTGCAAAAAACATTATTCCTCTCACTTAGGCAGATGAGGTGGTGACTGCACCTTCCTGGCAGCCTCCCTCTCTGATGCTGTTTGGTTTGCCTGCAGGCTGTATGAGCTGTAATGCTATCATTATAACTCAGACTTGACAGCAGTGACAGCAACTAATGTGTCATTTGACTGGGAGAAGGGGCATCTCGCTTGTTTTTTTCAGACAAGACGGGACTAGAAGTTCAGCTGCTTGATGGCACAGTGGATGCTTTTGTCCTGAGTGCCATGTCAGTATGAAACTGCAGTGCATTTATTGAGCACTGAATAAAACATTTTTTCCCTCCCCTTCCTCAGTGTTGCTGGCTAAGAAGCACAAAGCTATAAAAATCAGCAATTAGTAGGGAGAGAGACTGGTACCAAACCCATGGTTTTTCCCTTCTTGCTTATTCTGACATAGTTTTAGTTATGTATTCATTATTTTCTGAATCATTATGCCACTTTGACAGTACTGCCAAATGAAGAAGAGGCAAAGCCCCGCTGCATCAACTTCCATCTTCTATTGTGCGTTGTAACTTTGGAGTTTTGCTGTTTTATTGTTCTCTTTGTGCTTACAGCTAAGGATTCCTGCATGATTATTAACTGGAGCTGCAATTGCAAAGTTTATCTGCAAACAGAACAAAGCAGTCAATCATACCCATTTGTTTCTCCACAGCTGCTCGATCTTTTACCTCTATGGTTTATAAATCTGGAGCTTGACTTGAATCCCCATTTTCTTCTCTTGCTATTATTTATTACAGTGGTTTATTGTCTGGTATCCATTTATATCTGGCTTCATACAAGAACTCTGTTATTTTTAGCCTGGTCAGAGGAGAATTGTTGGGTGCATGGGTCCAGTTTTGTGGAGATATGCCCAGAGATTTCAGTGTAAGTTGGATCAGGCCAAATGCATGAGGCTGTGATGATTTTTATAGCCTTTCATGCAGGAGAAGCATATGTGCCCCAAACCACTAAAATTCATGTGGCCAAAAGTGCTAAAATTCATCTGTGTTCTAGGATCCTGTTAAACAAAAAAGTGGTAAATGCACAGGACTACTTCTTCCTCTAAATACCAAAGCAATGTCTCTAAGGTTTCCATAAGGGAGAACAAAGTTGGTTTGCAAAAATGACTGTGAACCAAAAGTCCAGGAATCAGTGGATGCTGTGATCACGTTCTGGAAAGGAAAAGGCAAATCTCTTCTGTCCTGTTCTGCTGCCATTTCATTTCCTGAATCAAGAAAGAAAATAAGTATGTCCAAACTGGAGAAAAACCCCCAAATCCCTATAAAATGTAATCTTTCATAGAATTAAAGAAGTTCTGGAAAACTGGAGGAGGTGGTATAAGGAAATATTCACAGGTTTCCAAGTCAGTTTTTTGACTTGCTGAACTGTGCCCAAATATTTCATTTTACTTAAACTGCATTTCTTTTAGATGACCTGGTGCTGCATGATTTGGATGCCTGAAATCTTCACTCTGTCATGGGCTGAACCCCTGTGAAACTGCTGTACACAGCCATGGATGCATCTTGCTTTTATTTCAAATTGATAATGCAAGTGAACTCTGTGGTAGCAGCATACCCTAAATAGCATTTTTGCTGTAGTCCAGGTGCTCTCTGCCTTCTTTCACATTTAATATTTGGGCAGCAGATGGAGCAAAGAACCAGACAAATACTTTCTGGATCAATGTGCCTAAAGGAAGTGGAAGGACAGGAGGGAAAGAGGAGAGTAAACTCACTGCAGGATGGTCTTGTGTAGCAAAGGGGATGATGACAACAAGAGCTGGGTGCTATGGAGGGTAGAGAACGGGAGGTGCAGCTGGGCACTCTTTCCCAGAGGCATCTTCCCTTGGCCAGCTCCAGCAAAGTCCAGACAAACATTGTGAAAGGGCAGCATTTCTATGAGTTTTTGAGTCCTGTGAGGTTAAAGGACAATGGACTATTATTCCCTTGACCATGGTTGCAAGAAATTAGATGAAAACTGTCATCCCTTAGAAGAAATATGTATTTTTGCTTCCCAAGTTTCAGCATCTAGACTCAGATGATTATGAAGAGCTACCAATTTCTGTAAAGGAAAAAAAATAAAATTCAGGGAGGCTAGAAAATATCAACTTTCAAGGTTCAAAAACTAAATTGGAAAGTAAAAGAACTCAAGAAACTTTTTTTATTATTATTTTTTAAAACTAGTGATCTTAAAGCCTGACACAAGACTTCTAAGTGTTTCAATTTGGCAAGCTGAAGTGAAATTGTTGGCACAGCATTGGAAAAGGTTCCCTAGGTGAGAAGTCTACACACTGAAGGATTTTTTGGATAATAATTTTGGCAAAGATTGTGTTCTAGTTAGTTCTGTGATAAGGATGGTGGGTTAGACATGACTGATTTTTATTGTGTTCTTCCTGCCTTACTGCCTCTTGTGTCCCTCCTGATTTGAAGCAGCTTCTCTGTGCCAAGATCTTCTGCAGAAGGAAAAAAAGTATTGCTTTGATTTTCAGGTATGTCTCTAATGATTTATATAATTCAGAAGCAAACTTTTACTCAAAATGAGAGAGAAAACAATTGCTACTGTGCTGAAGGGCCAATCTGGCCTTTTGTTGTATATGCTCACTCTTTCTCATTAGATAACTAAGCAGCATGAAAGTTTATGATTTATTTAGGATAATGAGTCAGAAATAAATATGAAATTTCTCTGAGTCTACACAAAATACTGGCTGTCACGTGTATTAAAAAAAATCCATGACATACTTCCAAACAACTGCAAAAGAATGTATTTTCAAATTATCTCCTATGCAGGGACGACTTTGTGACTTATTGGTTCATATCACACTTATTGTGTTAACACAATAAGTAATGTTTTCTAAGCACCTAGATGTTTCAATTGTAGACCTCATTGCAATTCTTTTTCAACTCATTTCTATTCCCATTAAGTTTGGTTGAAAGGTGTCACATTTTTCGCTTTGCTTGGACTCAGTTCTGACAGTTATAGAAATGAAGCAGCTATTTCATCTGCCTCAGACACCCATGATATCATTCCCTGCTAGTCAATAAATTAAAAATGCTAAAATATCTGCTTTTATTTTGCCTGTTACCTGTACTTTGGAGATGTTTGTTGCCATCTCCTACCCGAAGATTGCATGGTGGTTTGCATTTGATAATTCTCCTCATACATTGGAAAGGTAAATAAGTAAATTTCTCCTTAATATTGCAGATGTAGAACCAGATGAAAAAGATAAAGCTTATTGGAAATGTGGGTACGGAGAGTTCTTATGGAACTTATCTTCTCAGAAAGCTTGTGTCACACATTCATGTCTGTGCCAAGTCCATATATTGATTAAAAGCCCAGCTTAACCCTTACTCCATCTATCTTCTAATATTCATCTTTCATATGTGACATTTTTCTCTTAAATCTTATGCTGAATTGTAACTCAATTAAGCAGCCCTTAACCTTTTCATGGCTGTTTTAATCATGTCAGGACTCCCATTTATGGGTTTGATTTGATCTGGCTATTAAAACATCAAGTTAATAATGGAAAATGGAAGAGTTATCAACATGAATTCTTATGCCACACCTTCTGCTTTGAAAGTTGCTACTGAGTGAAAAACTGGCTAAATGGCCAGTCCCAGAGAGTGAATGGAATTAAATCCAGTTGGTGGATGGTCACAAGTGGTGTCCCTAGGGCTCAGTGTTGGGGCCAGTCCTGTTTAATATCTTTACTGATAATGTGAACGAGGGGATTGAGTGCACCCTCAGTCAGCTTGCAGATGACACCAAGCTGGGCAGGAGTGTTGATCTGCTGGAGGGCAGGAAGGCTCTGCACAGGGATCTGGACAGGCTGGACTGCTGGGCTGAGGCCAACTGTGTGAGGTTCAACAAGGCCAAGTGCTGGGTCCTGCCCTTGGGTCACAACAACCCCCTGCAGCTCCAGGCTGGGGCAGAGTGGCTGGAAAAGCTGCCTGGCAAGAAAGGACCTGGGTGCTGGTCAAGAGTGGCTGAACATGAGCCAGCGTTTGCCCAGGTGGGCAAGAAGGATTTTTTAAGAAAAAAACGTGAATTTTTAAGAAGACTGTGCCATGATGTTTATGAACCAGCTGTTCCTAAATGCCAGCTGTCTATCACAATAGATATAGTGGTTGCATTTACGTTGTACCCCTCTCAAACCTGCTCCAGCCACTCACTGTGTCTCACCATGTGGTGTAGAGCACATGGCACCCACATGGTGCTCTCGCTGTTGTGTGGTTGTGTAGCTCTGGCGCTGCAGCTCCCTCGTTCTGATGGAGTAGCTGCATCTGTGTCTGTCTGCAGTTTCCTACTTAGTGATAATAGGTGCTGATGAGGTGCAAAGTCTCTGATCTGTGCATAATATTGCCTTGTTTTCATTCAAATATGTCTGAAGAACAACTATTTCACAGACATCTGTGTGCATACAAATCTGCCTGTGGAAATTTGCAGTTTGCAGGTAAAACAGGGAGAAAAGACAGTCCAATCAGAGCAGTCTGACTTCAAATGCACATCAAGAGTTAGTATATTTTACAATCCTGCCCTCTATCCAGTCATCTTTTTACCACTCTTTATGGCAAAAGATGGACTTCTAAAGAAGCTGCCCCGCTGCTGTTAAGCTCTAGGAAATTATGAAACCTGTTCACAGGAGTAAATGTGTCTTTGAAGAGAGCCTGCTTAAGAATCAGCCTTTTATTTTTGTTTTCCTCAGCAGAGGCTGTGATGTCCCACCCAGGCTGGCAGATCATGAGAAGATTTAGAGACCTAAGGAAGCAGACAGAAACTTAGTGGATTTGAAGGCAGTAAGAGTTAATTTTCAATTCTTGTCTTTTTGATACCAAATCCCTGTTATAAATTTGCTCGTGGATTGTGTGTACCTGCACCTGCCACAAGAAGGAAAACTATTCCTGTCCACACACTGCTTTGAAAAGGAAATAACCCTGGAGATTAAATATGACACAGCTGAAGGACAACAATTTTCAGCCTTTCTGGTGGGCAGGTTTCATTAACTTTCCAAAGTGCATCATGGATGATCCTATCTGAAGCTACTGATGGCATTAACAGGATTTTTGCACGGGCCAAAAAATAATGTATGTAGCCATTGTGTTGCAGGGAGTGTGGACAAGTACTGGGGGAAAGGATGAATGAGGGTTGGCGTTTTGTTCCTATTCTGGGCCACCTGGACCTTTCATACACCTCCAGGCTACCAGATATTTCGGGGTAAGAGTTCCTTGAAGTTTCTGTAAGTCCCTCACACAAGCCAAGCTGGGACTGGTCTTCTATCAGCATGGGCTGATTAAGCTTCTTGGAAGTTCAGGATCTCCCTGAACACCCAAGTTTAGACAAGACACTGGAGAGAGCAAAGTCTGCTTAATGATGCCCTTGTCTCTTGTAGGCATTTAATTGGTGTTATTCCCATCATGTCACTGCATGCACTGGCTTGATTACTTCAGGTGCCTGGATGCTGTAATACAAATATGCAGCATTTAATTCTGTTGCTTGGCATATTTACTTTAAAGAAGACTCAAAGTTAATTTCCCAGTGTCACTGAAGGCCATAAATAATATGGAATGTGTCAGATATAATTAAGAAAAATTATGGTGAACACTACAACCTCAGAAATAGGCATTATTTGCAAATAACTTTTGGCTAAATTCACGAGTATCTTCATCAACAATGAGAATTTGTTATAAGTGGATGAGCTGTCATTTAGTTTTCTTACAGGGTTTGCTATTCCCTTGTCTTTAGAGTTGTGTGGAATCAAGAGCAGTTTCACATGATGCTTTTGAAAGATCAGGAGAATTCTCTAGAAATTTTCTTTCAAAACAATTTACTATACTTTCCCAAATATTAATTGCCCAAACTCAGCATGTGGCCAGAGAATATTAAGTTTTGTTTGTATTCAGGCAAAGCCACTTTTCTATTTTGCCTAAATTACAAGCTTTTCTTGGTTTTGTGCAAAGTTGAATCTGAAACCCTAAGGGCAGCATTGGTGGGACTAAAGTGCTGCTGTTGCAGTCTCAGGAAGCAGTTTGGTTTGTGCTGCTCAGCCTCAGAACAGAACATTGCCATGGATTTAAAGGTGTGCTGCTGGGCCACTACAGCCAGGGTGAGACTTTGGGTGAGTGCCTCTTCTCCTTGGTTTGGCAAGGTGAGCCTGGCAGCATCATCAGCTCAGGCTGCTCATGGTGATTTGAATTTCATGTTGCTTTTACCTTACAAGTGAAGCACATGGTTTGTAGCACAGGTGTCAAGGATGAAATTATAAAGCAAACCCTATTCCCCTGGAGTTGAAATCCTGCTTTGCATTCCTCTCTCTCCAGGAAGAGAGATTCTCCACCTCCAGCAGAAGTAGGGTTCTTCCCTAGTCCCCCTCCTCTTGTGTTTCCAGGTTGCAGGGGAAGGCAACAGTTTCAAAACAGAGTAGAAAGAAAGAAAAGTAACTTTTGTAGGACTGGCACAGAAAAGTGACATCAGACCGTGGTGAGAAGGGTTCCAAGGGTTGGGGGTAGGATGTGGTGGCTGTAGCAGAACAGAGCTATCCCCTCTGACAACCCTGCATGTCTCCCTCTTCTCCCAGAGCAGGAAGCTGTACCAGTTCGAAACAGTCCATCTCAGTATGTTCTGGCAAACGCAAAGGAAACAGGCTGTCCTTTCCTACAGGCAGCATCCTGGCAGCTGCCTCCTTCACCTGTGCCCTGTGCAAGCTCTGCGTGCGTCAGCTGTTCTGCTGTAAAATCCTAATGGAGACACGGTGGGGCTGCTCTTCGCCGGGAGAGGTCAGTGCTGTATCCACCCCCCTGCGGTTTTCCTCCTGATAAAATGACAGGGCCGGGTCTCCACAAGAGTGGAGTTGTACTGCATTAAAGCAGCACTGGGGTTTGGCAGTGAAAGTAAAGCCCCAACTGGAGCAGAGACCCGCAGCTCCCAGTGACTTTGCAGAGAGCACATAGTGCAAGACAGAGCATCTGCTGCTGTCTAGGAAGTAGCTCTGTGTGATGGAAAGTCTTTTATCACTGGGGAAAAAAAATAAAAGCTGTAGAAATAACCGATGATACTGAGGAAACTTGTGGTGGCAAGGCAGAGTGAAACAGAAAGCTGGTGTTACAATTACAGTCTGGTCCATCTAGGTATTTGCATTCCGAAGTCATATACTGCTTTTTTTTTTCTTCCTGGATTTAGAGCAGTTGTTCGTACACAAACTGACCAAACTATGTGATTTACTTTTTACAGAGGCTGAACAGCATATAGTGCATGAGAGCTGCAGCACAGAAATAATCAGTGTCAGTGCTGATTTGCCTTATTCACTTGCTTGAACTCAAGATAAGGTGGATCTTTCCAGAAATTTTGTCTGTGCTGATGTAATTAGAGGATGTTTTCAGCTGGACATTTCTGCAACTGAGGGCTGCATCCAGCTGGCTTTTTAATTGTGTTTTTCTGCATAGGAAATGCTTTTATTTTTTGCATTAATCGTTGAATAATAGGACAGATGCAAAATGGTAAAGCTAAACAAGAAAAGTAGAGTTCGTTGAATACTTAAGAAAATGATCTAAAATTGTTAAAGTTTATCCTCTAGTCTCTTTCCTGAAATTGATTGTTTTTCACTGATGTATAAAGATTCAGGAAATACTAACTAGCAGGGAGCAAAACAATCTTGCAGAGGAAGAGCTTGCTAACTTTCTTCTCAGAGAGTTGGCACAAGGCGGTTCTGGGTTAGGCAGAAGACAATAGAGAGGTTATGAACATGACAGATTCTTTTTCATATTTGTTTACTGAAAATCGTTGAGAAAAGCCTGTAAGTTCTTCCCTGTGGAAATAAAGGGGAGATTTCTCTCAGTTCAAGGAATGGGATGAAACTTTTTTGTTTTCCTCCCAAATCCCATCTATTTTTCGCTCAGCCCTCTTGGCAGTTACAGACTCTCTTATTCACCTGTTAACAGAAAAGCATTTTATCTGTCCATTTTTAAGTTTTATGGGTGAATCTGTGTGTCATGACCAACAGGATGGTTTAACCTAGTGGTGTATGGGGTGAGTTCTTGCTAATGGGAGTCTGCAGTGACTGGAAGTCAGAGGGGCCCAGATTTCATTCAGTGTTCCCCACAAAATTGAGGGTCTAGCTTCTGCATTTAAATAGGTATCCAGAAATCTCGTCCCACTTTTTATTCCAGGTTTTAGACCTTTGTGGATCGTTCCAAAGCCTCTCCTATATGTTTCCTCTGTGTGTTTGGTATGAAGGGGATGAGATGTGAAATATTAGTAGAGGATTAGGATTGCAAAGTTCCATTTGATTTAATGGTTCAGAATATTCCTGTTGAGTATCTGAAATGTGTTAAAACTGGGACTTTAAGAAGTGGGCTTTTAAATTACATGTTAAGATGTTAAGAGGTATTGAAACATCTTGGATTCATTGGTTTTTAGTAGAGTGGCTGTGAACCATTTAAACACTGAGGTTCTTTATTTGATGTATTTTTCTGATGGATCACACAGGGCTTTTAAACAAGGACATAGCAATGCTAGGAACAAACTAATTTTCCATGGTCTCTTGTTGAGGTTTCTCGGAGCTGCTGAAAGGTGCTGTATTTACACTGGCCCAAATACACATCAGCAGCAAGAGGGAAATGAAAAGGATTTATTGTATGGTAGTTTATCAAAGGTCAAGTATATAAAACAAATTCCTTTTTATTTCGAGTAGGCAGAAATAATCTGGGTAGTAGTCTGAACTTTCTTGTACCAAAAGACACTTTTTCTTCATGTAAAAGACATAAAAATGTCAATTGGAGGCAGGTGGAGAGTTGTTTCTGAAAAAAAAAAAGAAAAACAACACCAAATGCTGACCATCAGCCTGGTATCTAAAAAAGTTTGATTGCAAACTGTGTAGAAGTTTTCTTTAATGTAATCTTATTTACTTTCACCTTGTTCTGTAGACCAGGAAAAAGAATAAATTGTGCTGCTCATGTATTGCTGCTCCAGTGAAACGTTTCATTGACACAGAGCTGTGGCGCTACATTTCCATTCCCTCTTGACAATTCAGAACAGGAGTGAACACCTTCCTTTGGAAGGCAAAATGAAAGATTAACATTAAACATAGGAAGAACCACTGGCTAATGGCAAAACTACTCTGCCAGACTTGTTTTGGCCACTTTGGGCTGTGTGTCCTGGGGCCAGCTAATGAGTTGGCCGTGCCTTGGGCTCCACCATGCGCAGCGTGTGGAGATCCCTCTGCTGTGTCGGCTTATCCAACCCCTGATGCTGATCATGGCCTGGGATACTCAATGTGTGACAGTGCAAACTCTTCCTTGGCACTTGCACACAAATTTTGCCAGTCTGGAATAATAATAGAATTTCTTTTTTGAGGGCTGGTTAATCTTATGATATTCTTAAGTTAGTAACAATGTGTGCTCAAGCAAGAAAACTAGTAATATGTAACCAAGTAAGATTATTCAGCCCTAAGTGTGGCATTGCAGCTTTCTGTTAGTACACTTGGACATAGATAAAGGCTAGACAGGACTTCAAATTCTCCTACAAATCCACTGAAAATGCATTATGGTGATGAAAGGCTTATTTGACATTTATTCATATACATGTTAATGCACAGTCCCTGAGTGGGTTACCCAGTACATACATGTGAAAAAATGGATTTATTCCCCATGCTTTGATGTGAGAATGAGTTACTATAGAAAGCTGAAGACTGTACCCACCAGTTCTGCAATCCTCATGCTGCATGAAGGTCACCCAGATGTACATGCATGCTCATTTATTTTCCTTCAGCCCGTAAGACAGATAAAGGCAGATAAGTAAAAATATTAACAGCACAAACATATCCAAACTATCAGTCTGATATCCCCTCACTTATAGTAAGGCAAAGCTTGGGATTTTATTGGCATGTCAAATTGTCATGGACAAAAGTCTCTAAAACTATCAAATGCACCTATCTGAATGCAAGAGGCCTCCTTCCCACACGAGATTGTTGCTTGGTTTGGGACTGGGTGAAGTTTTAAAATCTGTTTTTCTTCTTCCACCTACTTTGCAGGTGTAGATTTATTTTCCCATTACATGTATGATGTTCAATGCCATTTTAGTGAAAACCTCAAAGGACAGAATTTGGCCAAGGAACTAGGAACTTAAATGAAATAACAATCCCCAGGACTTTTCACAGGTAATGGTTTGAGGGGAAGAAGTGCACAGTGGTTATTAAAGCCAACCTGACTTTCTGTTCCCTGATTATTTTCCTTCTCAGTGTACATGTGTTAGAGCTGCTTAGGGTCAGTATTCTCAGTGTGACTTGGATCAGTCTTCCAGCTCGGAAAGCAATTACCCCTTTCATTTTGTTTGGGATATCACCGCTGCTGGCAGGGAATGAAGCTCTGACTGGCTTTGTCGAAGGAGTTGAGGGTCCAGTCTTCTGTTGAAATCTCCTTACTAGTATGGACAGAGGGAATTAGCAGTAGGGAATGGTATTTGGTTGCTGATATTGAGCCAAGGTGCCCCACCTGCCTTGGATGTCTACCCTGAAATGCAGGTGGGGCAAGGCAACTGCTTGTAGGTACACACTAGCCTGTGCATCTTCACAGAAACTGCTTTTAAAATGGTTTCAAAGGAGGGAAAGTGTGTTTGGCAGCTTGGTGTTAGCTGCAAGAAATGTGGGTGAATAGTTCTCCGCGTGTGAAGTTTTAATGCTGACTTGATCCACTGCAGGGAATACGCCAAAGCCCAGCATGGGTGGATTGACAGCTATTTATTTCAGGAGCTAAAATATGAATCTCAAAAGTTTGTCAGATGTTTTGCCCCATTCTTGGCGAAGACATACTGTTTAATCGATAAAAATGAATAATTTAAATTCAATATCTTCCTGTCACTATCAATAATACTTTTGTGAGTGATGTATTACTATTGTAATTCAATTTGTCAGACACCACCAGTTTTACATGACAGTTTGTTAAAATTTTAAACTTAATTTACTATAGGCAGTTGACTCGGGCTATTTGAATTACATTGATATTTTATCTTAAAAACATTGATTTTCCTTGAAGTATCTTTTCTGCCTTTGTGCTTATTGCATTAATAACCAGGGAAAGGAAAACTGTAGTGGGAAGGCATGGGCAGAGCTGGTTTTGTAAAAGCAGTGAGAGTTTTGTAAGTTGTTCCCAGAAGGTGACTGTGCTCGCCAGGCTGTGACGAATGCGCTGGTTCTCTGCCTGCTGGCAGGTTCCCTCCTGTGGCTTATGCTTACCTTTGGGTCCAGCCTGCTCAGGGACCTGCCCTGGATCACAGCCTGAGTCTTTCCAGCAGCACAATGGCTGTGGAGCAAAATCAGATGGCCCAGCCTCCCTGGAGCCCTGTGGCACAGGATGCAGCTGCATCCACCAGCACTGCATCACTGGCAGTTTATGGTCACAGAGGATGCTCCTCACCTCGAGAGACAAAGGCACAGCTCATCTCTTGGGCACACGATTGCTTTATTCCTTTGTTAAGTCACAGGTCTAATTCCTTCCCACAGAAATGTTTGGACCTGTGTCTTTCCCCGATTTTTTCTCTCTCCATTTGCAGTATTTTACGTTTTTCCAGTGGCTGGCTTTCAGCTGTTGCTCACCTCCACCCTCCACCTTTGTGTTCATCTCTTACCAGATTTGAGGAGACTATGCCTGTTTTTGGTAAATAGGGTTCATTGTATGTGGATCTCTTGTATTTTGCAAAGCTGCTTGGATGAATACAGCCCCCCTGTTTAAAAAATAAAATGGGTGACCACCAGAGGAGGAAAGAACTCTTGACTAGTGCTCAGGCATTTAGGGAAAAGAGATTCAGTTTAAAGACATTATAAATAATAACATATTTCATGCAAATAACCACCTTTTGAAAGAGGAAATTAACTTCCTAAAACATTTGGTTAAAATAATTGATGTTTTTGTCCACTGTATAGAAAGAATTAATCAAACAATTATAGTAATCCTGGTAAGAAGGTGGGAGGGACAGAAAACATGGAAGTCAGGAACTGACCCCTCCTAAGAAAGGAAAAGGCACAGCGTGACCGACAAAGTGTCTTTTGAGGATTTACAGCATGTGGGAGCTCCTGTTGACTTTTCCCCCCCACACTTTATTCTGGTGCCATAATGCAATCTGAGTAATTTCATCCTGGAAAAGGAAAGTAGAGAATAGCAATTTGATGGCTGCAGTGATGCTCTGGGGCAGGCCCTTTGATAGCAACAAGATTTGTATCTTTGTGTGGGAATGGGCACGCTGGGAGAAATCCAGCCCCTGCTGAGGGCCAGCACAAGGTCTGTGCACCACTTCCATTACTCTGTGCTAATTTTTTCCCCACATGTAGGTGGTTCTTGCTCCCCCTCTGCTGGGGTAAATTTCCTCGGCCACATTCTTGCAGAAATAACATTCGCCCTGGGAAGTTGAGTGCTCCAGCTCTACACTGGAAACATTTTTGTGTACTAGTTTTACACAAGGAAAAATGACTAGACTGAGTCCCATAGATCTTATTCACCATAAACACGATTTCATTATTTGGCTTGATGTATAGGGATTAAATGCCAGCAAAAAGAGTGGGAAATGGGTGAAATGAGCATATGCCAGTGCTTTTGATATTGCATCCTGGCTTATTATTTATGAGCATTTTTTTTTAGTGCCAGAGCAAACAGGAGCATTACTCATACACCAGCATCCCAGTGGACAAAAAGATGGTGATTGCCCAAGAGAAGACACAGGGTAGGGCATGAACCAACTGATGGATGCAGTCCTGACACCATAGGGAAGGCACAGGGTGGTATCAGCCAGGAGTAACGACTTGCTGCTTGTGAGGCTCTTTGTTGTCTCTAAGGAATTAAAAAAGGGACTGGGAAGAGTGAGTGAGACTCTGGGATGGTTTTCCAGGTGGTCCCTTCAGAGAGTGAAGGTCAGCATGGGAGGAAAGTCTTTGCACGAGTAGCAGGTGGACCATGACACAGAGGGGAAAGAGGTGAGAGTTGACAGTCAGTAACCTCTGCAGAATGAAAAGCAGTGGGTTAGGAAAGGTGCTTGCTGCTGTTATCTCCTGAATGGAATTGAGCAAAGATGCCAATGAAAAGGTGTTGCATTGGTTGTCTCACACAGCTGTGATGGTGCCTGGTTGTATCTGACCTGGGAGGGGCATCTCCAGAGGCTCTGGTGATCTGTGCTGTCCCTGTGAGCAAAGCACCATGGAGAAGGGATGGAGGTTATCTTACTCCAGGATGTGTGTGACACTGTGGAGATGGATGTTTCTGCATGCCTGCAGAAATTCCAGCCCCTCATACAGCTGTGAGGGCTGACAGTCAGAGAACTGCTACTGAGGGTAGGAAAATTTTAGATGTTGGCAACTGCCCTTTTGTTTTCTCTGCTGATTACCAGGGGCAACACTGGCCCCCAGCCTTCTCCCTGAGAACTCATCAGCAGCTAGATTTTCTTCTTTTTGCTAATTCCACAGTCATTTTCACAGCATTCCACTGTAGCTACACAAAGAGAGGATTATGAGTTCAAGTGCAGGGAAAAAATATAGCAGCAGCAGGAGTGGCTGAACTTTTTGAAAAAGAAAGATGCTATTTTTCATGCAAATGTTGTTAGTAATGAAGAGCGAGGGGAAAGGAAAAGCAGAACATACATCATGCAGAGGCAAAATTGTTTCAAAATAGAGCATTTTTCATAGGTTGCCAGGAGGTGTTGGCTGCTGTTTATTGTGGCTTGGAGATGTACTGGGAGTTGCTGCACAGAGTGCAAGCCCAGGACTGAGCAATGTCACTGCCTAGCACAGGATGTCTAATTGCCACATCCCTGTTTCTGAGGAGGATACGTGACTGCTGCCAGCTGACCAACATGAAAAGCAAAGGAATAATAAATTCCACCACATGTATAATGAAAGCTTGAGTTTAATTTCAGTGTATCATCTGCAGTAGATGCTTTACTCTGAAATAGGATGAAAACTGTTCACTCTATGTAGCAAGAGTATATTAAGACAAAGATGACTAAGGGCTTGACTTGCCCTGTAAGTCAGGGATAATAATGAGTATTTCACTGTTGTTTTGTCAGGTTTTATAGGAATGAATAAATTTTTTCTGCTTGTTGTTTCAGCACTAATGAAAGATTCTGGCCTGGGGGATTTTGGGGTATTGAGATTCTCTATTTTGCAAGGCACAGTGGAAGTAAGAGATATGGTGCCACTCAGGCCCATGAACAATACCTGTACTGTAACACTAAGCTTTTCCTGTTGTTGTTTGTTGGGTTGACCCCGGGTAGAGGTGGGACTGAGGGATGAAAAATCAAGTTGCCATTAAGAAGTTTAAATTTTGTTTGGTGTTCTACGAAAACTTAATTAGCTGAAGGTGCCTATTTTGGTGTGTTCTTGTAGAGTTGACTTTCAGAGTATGATTATTTCAGTGGAATTAGGGGTCCACCCAAGAAAGAAAATTTTATAAAGCCTTAGGAAGAGTCCCCTGCACACTTGTGTATCTAAAAACTTTGTACGTCTGACCCCGCTGGAAAAAGCAGGGCTTCATGTTAGGAGTAGTTGAAGGAACACTACAGAGGGCTGCTTTGGATGCACTTGTAATCAGAATTTTTTTTATGTTATTAGTGAATTTGAAATGTAAATACCATACCAGTTTTAATTACTTTGCAATTTAATATGGGCAGGATTTATTGCTCTGTTTTGTGACCTGTGATTTATTTGGTTTACTGCAGCATGCCTAATAGAAGATCTCATGATGTAGTGCACGGGAGAGCACATGTTGCTATAGTAATTATATGCCCAAATCTCTAAATCTCCCTGTCTTATTCATTAAATTCTAAGGATTCTACTGCAGGTCTTATTGGTACACACATGAAAGGCACCAAGTCAAATTCATTGCAAAACTAAAGCTGCTGAAGCCCCAAGGCATTCTCATCTCTACAGAGTTCTGATACAGTGCCAGAAACGCCAGCATCTGAGAGATTTCTTGCTGGGGGCTCACACGAGTATGGAATAGGCCCTTCAAGCACCTCTTTAGATCAACAAACCTCTCTGGCAAATGTTGCATCTCAAAAGAGTCTTCACAGCGCTTTAGCTTTCGCCCAAGGAGAACAAGATTTGGTCTTTACACATGACTGAGCCAAGCCTCCCACACACAGAAGTGTTAATGCCCAAAGCTGCTCCACTGCGAGCTCTGTAACTGGCATTTGGTTCCTCCATTGCTCCTCTGTGCCCCACGACGCAGTTCTGGAGCACCAGGAATGCAGTGAGTGGTGCTGGAATGTCACAGCAGCAAAGGTCAGTGCTGCCTGTTTCCTTCCAGCAACCGACAGCCCCCCTGCACTCTGGGGTCTCGCCGAGCACTCTGTCCTCCCTCCTCTCTGCTTTCATTCCCCAAATCCCCACAGCTGTGCTCAGACTGGAGTGGTGTGAGCTCTAAACTGTTATTAGGATTTTTTGGGGGAGTGAGTGGTTATAATTTAGGTGAGAAGCAGCCTGTTGACCGCCTGCACTCAGCGAGAGTTTATAATCATTGTCTGTGACTACCTGTTTATGGAAACAGCTGTTGAGTGTGTATTAATCTTTTAAACAACACTGTGAGAATTCTGCTATAAAGTGAGGATGAGGATGTTCTCTTGGCAGACCATTTGATTTCTCCAATGGTCAGGCACTAAAGAAAGTGATTTTATTGATCTTGAGACCAAAAAAAGAGCTTGCTATCTTGGAGTCATGAACAAATCTTCCCTACTTTGTGAACTGGAGCCCTGTGGTTCAATTGATTGAGTTAGGTTCTTTCTGTAGAAATGAAACTTATTCCAGAAAATATCTGTTCAAGTGATGGGTGAATATATGCAGATGCAAGGTCTGTGTTAGCAGCCTTGTGTTTGCTTTCACTTCACGATAAGAATACAGACAGATCAACTCTTTGCTCTGTACTCTTTCCCCCAAAAAGGACTTTCCAGACTCTTCTTGGAGAACCAGTACCAGCACTGAGTGCTTCATGTTGCTCTGTGTTCCCTTAAATTTTCAATCTTGTGAGCAGAAAAAAGAAAACAAGATGCACAATTATTTCCATGAGTAAGTATCATTTTGCACTGTTCTAATTTTCTTTCTAAAGCCATTTCTGGTGGCCCATGATTTTACCCCTTTCCTTTTCCACATTTTTCTCTCTGAAGAAAACACAAGAGAACACTGCTGTGGTGTGACCCACCCTGTGCACTGTGAGCTCCAGTGCTCACGAGTTTCTTCCACAGATGCTTCTCTGGTGTAGACATGCAGAGGGGATTTCAGTGCCATGCAGGAGAGGAAGGACAGAGCTTTACTGACTGATAGTGATGCAGCCCAAAATATGCTTCTGTTTCCTTGTCCCTAGGATTGGCATAGTCTGCCCATCCCAAAGTCACAGGAGGTCTCAGACACTACCTGGCCAGAGTCTGAGCTGTTGAGAAGGCCAAGATATGCCCACATGAACTCTATTTCATAATGCACCTTTCAGATTTAACACCAAGCCAAGGACCTAGGTTCCATTTTGTTTCAACTTCTTTCATTGTGCACAGGATATGTAGCGGAGAGTCCTTCACCATTATAAAGGCCTCCTGTGCTGAAATGAATGCTTTTAAAGTGCATCAACTTTGCTTCAGCAGCTCTGGATTAAGGACAAATACACTGATCTACCTGTCTCCCCTGTTTCAGCAGGTGTATGGGCAATGCTTTGCAGAGGAGATAAGGCAGAAAGCCTTTAAGAGCCACATAAACCTAAAACTGACCTCTGCTTTATTGTGCTCCTTGCACTTTTATGTAGCCAACTGTAAAAGTTTTTCAACCTTTGTGTTTGAAGTGATACAGCAAAAGAGTATGTTTTGGGGAATCCAGATGGAAGTTTATTTGTCAGGCTGCAAAAGCCAAAGAGAATTAGGAATTAGATGCACCATAATTTCCCCCCATCACTGGAATTTTTACAGGATGTTAAACCAAAAGGTACATTCAGTGTGTGAGAGAGTGCTGTGAGGAAAAGCTTTCTCTGACAACTTTTCCTTAACTCCCCTCATGCTCCCCTTTTATTCGGAAGGAACAGTGCCAACTGATAATGAACTACTTTCTATTCAAGGCTGCAAGTCAAATATTCGTTCCTCATTAATAATTCAACGTGACAAATTTATTACCTTGAAGGTGCTGTGAGGCAATTAGACAATGGGAAATTGTGTCTTCCTTTCAGCCCACTTAATTGGCTTTCAAGTGTGACATTCATCAAAACCTTGACTTTTCATGTAAACTTTCCATTATGCGAGGCATGGTTCTGACACTGGAACTATGAGCATTTGGCAAAACTCACCTGGGGGGTAACTTCACAGTTTTTTTAACAGCAAAGAGGGTGGGAAGGACAGGGTGTGAGAGAGTCCAAGAAGCTTTAATTAAAGTCAGAGGAGAAATTATCATCACTTGGTACTTTTCATGTGATAAAATGGCCTGTAGTTGCAATGTAACTTTGGAGTTAGGGCTGTTTGCTCTCTCTCAAGGAGTGTTACAAAATTGCCAGTAAAATTAACATCTTTATCCTGCTCTTTCCCACTTTTTATGTATTGTTTGGGATGTAATAGGATGATTTGGCTTTAAATATAATCTTTTGTACTCCAGGTATTTTAAAACGCTTCACAAAGTAATGATACGTTGTTGAACAGTGCTAGAAAAGAGATTACCTTTCTAATAAGGACCCTGGGCAAAGAAATCATTTGAATGCTGGATTTCATATTCTTGAACTTCTTTTCCAATGTGACTGCCTTCAGTGTTGACCTTTAAAAGACTGCCATATGAGCTCTTGAGGCTGAGGAGCAGCTTTGACTATAGTAATTTATTTTGCAGCTGTTGCATGTATGTTTTCCATTTCTGACATTCACCCTGAGTTTTTGTTATTTACGTGGCTTTTTTTTTGTATCCTGTAACTTATATACGGCTGCAGTCTTTCAAGGACACCTTTAAAAATTAAATTGTTAGTTTCAAAGGTCTGATTTGTCCTTGTAAACTTAAACACAATTGAAACTAGAACAATAAGTACTTTTAAGGATGTACAAAATTGAAAGATTTTTTGATTCCTTTACTTGATGATAATGAATTTGATTTATTGAAAATGCTTGTCACTAGCATCTTCTTCCACCTACAATGTGCTTTTAAAAATAAATTGAAAAACTTTCATTTGTTGTCTTGTATATTATTTTCTCTGTTAGTCTGTGCTTATCCTGTCAATGTTCTGTGCTTTCTCTCCTGAAAACACTGAGGCACTACAATGTACTTTTCCAGCTATGAGTTGAAGGTTCATAGATTTTGCATGGTGCAATGTTGTGGCAAAGAGTAGATACAAAGGGTGACATTAAAATATGCTTGTGCATGATACACAGCCAAACTTATGAATGCAGGCAGTGGAAATAGAGTTTGTGCACATGCTGGGGTCTTCTGTTGGCATGGTAAATTCATTGCCTTTACTGAAATGTATTGATTTATAGAAACTGGTGCTTGGTCTAATTTTATATCATAGAATCATTTAGGTTGCAAAAGACCTTTAAGGCAACTGAGGTGCCAACTGGAAGTCATTCCATTCCCCACCATTCTTTGGGCTCGGTCATCCAACCAGGTCTTTACCCAGTGAACAATGCACTTGTGCAAATCGTGGTCAGCCAGTTTCTCCAGGAGAATGCTATGGGAAATGGTGTCAAAGACTTTACTAAATTCTAAGTAGACAATATCCACAGCCTTTCAAGCAGGTCACATTTTTTTCTTCATGATGCCAGTGAAAATCTGGAGTAACTGCATTGTCTTTAATGAAGGTACTGCATAGGCAGAGACATTAAACAATCACCATAACAGAAAAGATGGCACAGATATTGACAGGTTCATGGGGAACTGCTGGTAGGTTACTGTGCAGCATTTTGGTGTTTGGAATGTGGTTGGGGTCAGAGCTGGTGACATTAATATCTCGAGAGCAACTTTCTGGCTTGGCGAAGCTGAGGGTGTTGACATCGCTCTTTCAGACGTCAGCATGTGCCTATTGAGAAATGCTGGGCAGAAAATTCTAGAATATGCAAGTATTTTGGCAATTAAATTGAGGAGAGCATGTGTTTGAAATGTGTGTTTGTATGTTCTACAGAAATGTTTAGGTTTTGGTGACTCTGATATCCATGTCTCGTTGTGAACATTGATAACCAACCTCGTGCCTCTAACAGTTAAATTAGGTACAATGTTCTGCCTAAATACCTGTTGGCTTAATCTGTGTGATTTATAAGCCTGTATCTAAACCTGCATGATTTGTTTACCAGCTATATGTGCTATATACTTTAAGTAGTGCTGCCAAGAAAGACTTTCAGTATCTAAAAAGTTATCTGAGTAATACCTTGTCTTTCCGTCAAGAGACTTCAAAACATCCCTTGATTAGGCAGGTCTTATTTACCACACCTCCTTTAACACTCAGCCTCAGAGAGGTAAGACAGCATCTATTATTGAATCCATATGTTATGAACTTGCAATGTTAGTTAATATGTATACCCTTGATGAGGTCTTGTTTTGCTTTGGAAGCAGGCTTAAGGCATCCCTGGATTAGACTGGACTGGAGCTAGTTCTGTGCCTTGGTTATGTTTCCCTGGAAGCCCAAGCGATTAGCCCACAATGATATAAAAAGACTCTACAAGAAATAGGATCTTGGACTCCCACAGTCTGTTTCCTATCCTACATTTGTCAGAGCTTTTCTATGTGTTCGTCTTGCTTAGCAAACCTATTAAGAAGTTGATGAAGAGGAGTTCAGGCCATCAGAACCTTTGTTAATAAGAAATAAATATATCTCAGTTTTTAAATAGGAGCATGAAATTTGGCCTGATACAGAATGAAAATTACAAGAAAAATATTTATAATAATTCTTATACTTACAACAGCTTACTTTTCTTTTGTTAAAAAACATGTCTTACTAAACACTCATTTTCTAAAGCTTTTGTTGAATTAAACCATGATTAACATGTCAAAATCAGTCTTCTTCCTTTCTTTCCTTTCAAGTCAATCAAAAATGTTCTATTGCCAACAGAAGAAGGGGCAAAAATGAAGGTCACCATTGCATCAGTCTTTTCAAAAAGCTCTGCATTGTAAATTATTTAGATGCTCAAATCAATCCATTTTTTCTTTTCAGTGGTTGGACAATAAGAGCAAGATTTACTGCAGCAAGTGAATAATAAAAAAAGAATTAACAGAAAACAAACAAAAAGCCGTTCACTTGGCAACCTTCTGCGTTAATCAAAACCTGAAGACTAAACTGAAAGATCAATATTTGGATTCAAGATGAAACATAGCAAAGACTCCATTAAAAAAAATTGGAATAAAAAGAAGCATAGGCTGTGTTAATCGAAAAGAGGCAAATACAAAAATCCATATAGTCTTTTGGTTATCTGTGATAAAATGGCCCCATTGGAGCTTGACAAATTACAGTATTTTTATGCACATATCAAAGTTCAACTTGATTGTCTCATATGGGGGAAAACACCATCTGTCTGTATTCTAGAAATAATCTGCATAATTGACTTCCAAACAAGCCTCAAAGAAACAGGCATTTATCACCTTAATTGTGACAGGCAGAATGTGTATCCCTGCTATTTTATCAAGATAATAGTAATAGCACTGTGGATACCTGGTATCTTGTCTTGCCCTAATTTTTTTTTTTTCAATTTGTGTGGGTGGGAACTGGATCCTTTGAGTTACAACTCCTTTGACAAATTACAGAGGAGGCAGAATCACTTAGGACAAAAATAGCAGAGTGAGACGCCACTGAAGGCGGGGCTTGCTGTGCAGGACTGAAGGTAGTGACTTGCTGGAATTTGGAGAGAGAAGCACAGACAACCACAGGAAATTTGAGAGAGCACAGCTTGAATGCCAATGATGGATGCCCAATGTGCATATAAAATCCAGTTGTGAGTGAATCTGTTTGGGTTCTAAACCCACGGACTTCGAAAATTGTTTAGCAAGTGAAGTCATTGGGGTCACTCCTTGGGATGTTCAGTGGGCACGCAGGGCACACTGGGTGAGCAGTGCTGCACTGTACAGGCACTGTCACTCCCTGATGGCCACCACAGGCTTGCATCTCCTCTCTGTTGGGCAGAGGACATGTACCTTTTCAGCAATTTGGTAGGGAACATCTTTCAAAGAGCCCAGTGTTACAAGAAATACAAGTGGGGCACCCAGTTTATAACTGGGTGCTAAGGTGGGATATTTCAATGCAGGGAGTGAATGGGAAGACAAATCAGAGGCTAAACTAAATTATAAAAATTTAAATTATAAAATTAGTTCATACTTCCCAAAGAAAAGAAGAGTTTAACTCGATAATGTATTGCATTTGTTTAACTTTATTTGGTAGTGAAATGAGTTTAGGTAAGTCTATATGGGCCTTCACATTTTCAGTTATACTCCAGTATTTTAAGCTAAACTGAAAAAATGGTCTTAACCTCAAATAGGTATGAATTCAGGGTGCTTATATAAATTTAGTTAGGATTTGCTTGGTTTTGCCTTGACATTTTGGTGACTCCACAACGAGGTCCACACGTATATTTTGAACTGCTGTATTTTGTTGTTGCTTCAGATTTTCATTTTAAGACTAGATTACTGTCCTTATAATCTGACCTTTTAAACATTGCACAGTCTGTAAAGGATTCTTTGTAATTCTACTCTAATAACTACCCTCATTTCTCCAAAACAGAGGTACAAACTCAAATTCTGTGCTACGACATGCCAACAGTGAGCTTTGGCCTCCAAACTGAAATATCCTGGTGAGTCTTATTTGTCTCTTTCTGTGGCTGAAGAATTTTTGTCTTATAAACCAGAAGCAGAGGTAACTCTAGAATTTGAAACTAGTGGGTTCAGAGTAATGGAAAATATTTAAAATTGACCAGTAGGCAGAAATCTTGACAGCAGTACCTGAAAACACGAGGGCACAGTGGCTGTTATAACCTCTGTGCCGCATGAGTACCCGAGCACCTCACTCTATAAAATTTTGTAATAACAACCCCTTTATGACTTACACCTGGTTATAACATAAAGGATTGATTAGGTCTTGAATCTTACGAGGAGGGTAGAGAGCATTTAAAATATATAGCCTGACAATATATTTTCACAAGATGAGCCAACACATTCTCCTGTAAAGTCAAGCTGGCAAATGTGGCTGGGTCTCAGAGCAGTAAATAAGGGGACTCTGACCACGGCTGGGCATGTTCATGTCCTCCAGGCCATGTGTCTCCTCTTTGGAGCCAGGAATGAATTACAAGAATGAAAAGTAACTCTTCCCACCATGCTTGATTTTATTTATTCTTTTGGTCTCCTGTTGAAGGATTGCAAGGAAAATAGCCCACTCTCCCCCCCACCTTCCATTTGGCAAGTTTATGTTAATGTGGCTCAGTATTTACAAGTGGGGCATAAACAACTGACAATTTTATGTTGCTAATAAACAAGGTTTTTTTGTAAGCAAAATGTTCTTGCATTATATTCAGAAATCCAATTTGGAGAAATGCACTTGCATGTAGGAAATAGCAGAGCTGTTGTGTAAATCTGAGCTGAAATACTGGATACCATAGTCACACAAAACATTAAAGAAATTACTGAGAGAAATAAAATCAGCACCCGTGAGCATGGCTGGAGGTGATGTTTCCAGTAGTGTGGAATAGTTAATGCAGGATGCTGAGGAGAGGATCATAACGAGGCAGACAAAAGTATGATGATACCATAAAAATCAATTAGAAGACCTGAAAGCTGGTCTTCTCCATATCAGTAAGCTTAGTCTGAGGGACTTTTTTTCCCCCTACACTAAATGCTGAGTTCAATTTTGTACATGTCCTCTATTTAGAAAGATTTAATGTTTTAATCATTTTTTATGTATGGTACTTCTGTAAATGTAAATTTTTCTTTGTGCATTGTGTTTTAACATGAAGGTGAAAGAAAAAACAGCAGAGGAATGCTTTAGTATGTAATTTTTGGTTTTATGTATTTATACATGTATGTACCCCTTTATACTGTAGATATATGTCACACAGATCTAGAAAAGTATGCTGTATCTGTAATTCCTCCAAACTTTCTTCCTAGCAGTCCATGTGCCTTGTTTCTTATAGTGAAACTGTAACACTTCTATTCATTCTGGATTTCCTTTACGTCTTGCAATGCCGTGGGGCATCAGAGATTAGTTTTTATGTAGACTCTGTGTGCAAGAGAATCTACTTGCAAACACAGACAGACAGGAGGACTGGCTTTATTGTGTCAGGCTCACTCAGCAAAATCTGACCTGATAATTGAGCAGTTAAGTGCTCTTGCATGTACTTTTCTAGTTTCAACATATGACACTTGTGGAGGTCTCCAGCCCCCCAAACCTGCTGCTGTCATTTAGTCCCTTTGTGTTGAAGAGGCTCTGTGCCCTGCTGTGACCCTCTTCAGCACAAGGGCTCCTTCAGGGGTGCACCAGGCACAGGGGACACCCCGGTTCGGGTCGGCTTGTGATGAGGAGCAAGCTCAAAGTGTGTTTACAAACTCCTTGGAAGCAGGAGCGTGGGTGAAGGACAAGGGACACAGGGACCATTCCCGGCTGTGAGCCAGCCAACACCCCGAGAAAAAACCCCGTCAGGACTTGGCACTTTTTGTAGCAAATACTGACAGTTGGTTAATCAAATACTCTGTGTTAGTTTAACAATGGGGGATCATCTGAGACTTGCCTTGCCTTGAAACTCTGCCTCACTCCACGTGAGCTCCTCTGAAATACATATATATAGTGCACTGCTGGCACCCAATAAATGAGATCTGTGCTTTCTTTTGTTTTATGGGGCTTCTTGTTGTTTTATGTTTGCTTGGTAGTATTAGAGATAGTCCTGTTTGTAGCTTCAGCTGTGTTAGTGGAGGAGCCCATCTGAACCCAGACTGCTGTTTTGTCTGTAATAAAAGGAAAAAACCTTAAATTAGCCTTTCACTTCACAGCCAAAAACTTTGAAAAGTGTTTTTTTGTTGTGACATTTTTCCTCACTGCAAAAACTTAAAAGTTATTGTGCTTTGATTCTCCTACTGCAGATTGTATGTTTTTAAGGGAAGGGATCTGTCAGTTTTTTATTTGTTTTTAGAGCACTCTGTACACCTTAAGTCTAGTTTAAATAATGCTAATAATAAATAGAAATATGCCATTTGACCCAGATGACTTTTCTTTATTACTATTGCTACCTAAAGGGCTGTATATCCATTTCACACATTGAACATATGGGAAATGATGTTATTTTTTCTCTATGTTTTGTGGTTTAATGTTGTTTTTGTTTTGCAATAAATCTGTAGAACCCCTGTAGGCTTTTTTTCAGATTGCTTTAAAATAATTTCCAAGTGTGTAGTCATTTGTTGCAGAATAATGTTTGCTTAATTTGTAAATGTGGGTGCCTGAGGATTGCCATTTCTGCATATTGGTGGAAGAGTGAGACTGTGAGGCACAAAATATCCACTTCAGTGCCACTTGAGTGTTCAGATGGGGACAGAATATCATAATTTATGTACTGGCATTTGGAAGACAACTTGCATGGGGCTAAATCTGTCCTAACTCTTGTCTGGCAACACCACTGTAATGGATGGCATGGTGAGGAATGTAAGTCAAATGATGTTTTATTTCCTTTGTATGGCATAACTCTTATATAAGGGCCTGGATCCATAGCTCCACACTGTGCTTTCAGACTTCCATTTATTTTTCTAACCCATTTCAATCTGTTCAGTGGATGTCACTGCGTTGGGGATGCAGTACTTTGCTTCTGTCTCTCTTGGTTTAGCTTTACCTTTCCAACCCAGCTGGAATTATTTCCCTTACTTCTTCAGAAAACATAAATCCTCAGCTGGCCTCAAAATTCTGATGTACACAAGTAAAATGGATGCTCATATTCCTCTGTAGGAAATCATATTCAATGAAGTTTGTGGTTAAGATTCAGCAAGGCAATGCAAATAATGCACAACATGCCACTGCAGTGCTAAGTGCTACAGGTCTTCTTTTGAAAATCTATTTCAATGCTCCTTTTGTCAAGTTGTCCTAATCCTGCCAAATGCTCAGTGGCTTTTGAAGCTTACACATATCTCAGTGATATTAACGAGAGATTGTGGCATACTGTGCAGTGAAAAAAAAAAGGTTCATAATGTCCAGAGACACTGTGAATCAATTGCAATATAATTAGAACAAAAATGTATGAGGTAACTAAGAACAAACATCTCTATTACGCATGACATCGTCTTCAGAGATCTTTCCAAAGTATCCAAAACACAGAAAATGTGATTTCTTACAACCCGAGTAAGATCTGCACTTTCAAAACCAAACTTTTTCCAGTTTCTTTGCTGTAACAGGTCACTTGTGTTGCATTCTCATATGTCATTAACATAAAATGAGGCAATGCAACTCTTGGAATGAGCTGTAATGATTTGAGAATGAGGTGAGGTGCCACTGTGGGTATTTGGAGACCAGCAAGTCCTGACAAGCACCATTATGGCCTTTGCAGTTATAAAACAGTTAAACTTTTGCTTATAAAATAATGTTTTATAAACTATTTCAGAAAATAGAACTTGGACTGAATTATTAAGTTGTGAGTGCAGTGTATTGAAGTCATGAATTTGGATGAGATTAATCACTGCACTCTTTTCAGAAATTTCCATAGCATGTTTCACTTAGCATAGCAGGAGTTGGATACTGAAATCAATGGTGTCAAATTTTAGATTAGTTCTGTTTCTCCTTAACAATATTAATTAAATAACTAAAAATACAATAAAACCAGAATGTGAGTCTCGATGTAAACCAGTAATGGCTATTTGTCAGCTGTCTTCATAAGAAGCACTGAGAGACTGGTATTAGACTTCCAAATGCAGTAAGACTTTCCCTCTATTGACTAAATACTATGTGGCAATAATGGAAAGCTATAAAAAGGTTACCTGTTAAAGCAGGGGAGTGCTACAGGGCAAATTTCTTGGATGGTTATACTCAGGTGCTAAAGGCAGATGGGGCTGGTCATGGTGTTGATCAGATTTCCACAGTGCAGTTTTTCTCCCAGGCTCAGAGTCTCAAAGCTGCAGCTGGACTTCTCAGTGGTTCAGTTTTATATAGTGACTCTACTCTGACACCACGTAGAGCCAGGTGTCAAATTATGGCCCAGCAGGTGCCTTTAGTCACAATATTCATTCAACTGCTGTTATTCTTGGTAGGAATTTTTTACTGAAGGCCAAAGACTCTGTTAAGTGGCTGTAGGTTACTGTGGGAAGGCAGCAAAGACAAAGCTGACACTCAGGAGTTTTTTGTGCAGGTCACTGGTGGATTCTCCCTCATGTGTTTGTATGTGATAGTTCATTTGGTGCATTCATCACAAACTTAATATGATGGGACAAATTGTGACTGAATTCAGGCAGGAGTTAGAGAGAATCTTCCCTACCTCTGTTCCTTGCGTAATACCCAGTCAAGGAAAGTGGAGCCCTGAGCTGCACATGTGCTGTTTCACGTATATAGCAAATTTGTGACATGCTAACCCAATCTAGCTCAATTAGGGGAGAGCTAAAGTGGCTCTGCGATGCTGAAGGTCAGCCTTATTACTAATTCACCCTCCTTTGGCAAAAATTGAGCCTAAGTTGGAGGTAAAACTGGTGGATGCCCGGGTAAATAACCCCCCAGTTACAGGCAAAGATATATGATGACCTTTTGGCAACCTAGAGTTGCATGAGCAGTGTCCCACAATTGACTTTATGCTGTCAAGTCTGGTATGTTCTACTTGGTTATTATTGTTGTTGACTGTTTATGTTATTGCAAATAAAATGTAGATATTACCCCTATGATCTGGCAGTAGAACATTTTTCCTTGGGTTCTCTGCAAGTCTTAATGACATAAGGTAAGGCTAAGTAACATTTTCTCAGTGAAAAATATATTTGACCTGATTCCATATACTTATTGTACCCATTGATACAAAGATTAAATAGACACTTTTCAGAATGGAGGTAATTGCAGAACAGATTTTTTTTGTCCAGCTGACAAGCAATTTGTGAAAACGATAAATTATTGCATGATGCTTAGAAGTCATAGGCACAGATCAAGCATTTCAAAGACTTCTCTTGTTTAAACAGCTTATTAAATTGTTAATGACTCTGGAAGTTCTGCATATTTTTATTTAAAAAGATAAACCTGTATGTGTACAGTGTATTTAATGATTAATTAAAACTTTAAATCGCTTACTGCAGGCAACTGCTATAATATTGCTTGAGATTATGTGAACATATTTGTTTTGTCCTAGATTGAAACTTGGATAAAATTGTTAAACACATTATGTTAGCTACATACCATAAATTTTGCACACATTGAGCAAGTGGTATATTTTCCTTTGTCTATTCACATCAGTTAAGTAAATATGATCCTGGTTATCTGAGGAGAATTACTCAATTCGTGAGCCTATTTGCATGACACATGGAGTGGGAGAGCTGTATTTGGTGGGATACCAAAAGCATTTGATTTTGAAAAAATTTTGCCTATGGGTTTTGAATATATATGCATTTGAAAATTGAATCCAAGACTGGAATGAATTCCAGAGGCTTCAGTATTTGGATCTGCAGGAGATACCAAAAAGGCGAGGGCACAAGTAAGTGCCCTGACTTCAGGCAGGTACATGGGCATGTGCAGAATTCCCATTGCTGACAAGTGTCAGCATGTGCTTCAGTGTAAGCACGTGCTTCAATGTCTGCTGAAAAGGGGTGCTTGGAATCAAGGGAGTGCTTAAGCACAGGCTTAGCACTGGCTCTGCAGCCTTCCAGCACCACGGGGACCCTGCTGTGTCAGGAATTCTCTGCCTCATTAGGACAGACACAGAGATGGCCGAGGATCGGTCTCGACAAACACATTCACGTTCATTTTGTGAAGCACTCAGTGCATAGAAAAGGACATAAGGTAGTTAATAATTACTTGGTCAAAGGTAACCCTACCAACTGGAGTAAAAATAATCTCTTTCAGCTCACGGCGGAATGCATCTTATTTTCATTTATATCATTGTTAAATGGATTTCTTAATTTCAAGTAGATTATTTTGCAGTCATTAGAGTAGGCTACTTGGCACTCTCCTGTTGTCACACCACCCACATGTAAGAGGTATGTGCACACCAAATGTAGGCTGAATAGCAATGAGGGGTATTTAAGAGCCTTAGTATTAATATTTCAAATGTTTTTGGTTTGTTGTCTTAATATTTTATTATCAGATTTCTACTCATTATGCGTATGGACCTATTCCCCATGTGGATTGATGAAGTTATGTTGCAGTAAATTGAAAAAGAGAACGATACATACAGGATGATTTATTGTTAATATGAAATTCAGCATAAACCTGCAAATGCACTAGCAGAAATCCCTAGCTATTTCAAAATTCATATTATGAGACAGACAATCAGATGCCCAACAAACAGAACATCTTGTACTCTATTAATCCTGCAGTGACAGATCCCTTGCATGCATTTAGCTTTCCAAATAATACAAACATATGTCACCATTTTGTTTTTATTGATTTTGGACTTTCACAGTACAGCTCCAGCACAAGGCATTATGAAGACATTTATTGCAGAGTTTGCTTTGATTTGTTGTAGTCAATTGAAATTGTGTCAAAGTAAAGTCTTTAATATTAAATATGATGAATTCCCTTAGGCCTTAATCCTGCAGAATCATCCAGCTCAAGGTGACTCCTGCAAGCAAGCACAAGAGCACTGGGCTGGGGAGTGCTACCCAGAGAATTGTCCAGCAGCCTACCAGTGCAGGGAATTGTAATTCCGTTTATGTCACAGGAAATATTCCCGTTCACAAAAACATTAAACTCAGACTCCTTCCTTTTCTGCTGTTTCTGTTGTTTGAAGACTGTTGCAGAAAGTTTTTCTCTGATACTTTTTTTCTCCATCTAGTTTTTCTTTTTAGTCAGTTTTTGGTCAATACGTAGCCATTCGTTTGGATGCAAAAATAACATTTATCTTCAAGAGGTTTTCTTTAATGACAAACGTAAAGAAAACGATCATCATTGTTCTCAGCCTTGAATTTTCTCCAGTGCTGGCAGAGTTGCATTAGTACCTCTGCTGAAGTGGTGTCTCTGCTGAAGCTGGTTGATGCACACCTGCACTGTGTTTGCTGTGTCTGTAGCCATTCACCCAAGTCTTTCTCCTCCTCAATTCTCTCAAGAGTTTCCACTTTACAGCAAAAACTGTGTGGTTGTTAAATGCTCGATGTTCAGCTTTGATCTCGTAGTTCTTCTTGCGTGATACTCAGTTCCTCATTTGTGTATTGATCAGGTCTCCTAGCCTGATATCATCAACTAATGATTTTTCATTAGCACACTCTTAATGGTAGCCTTAAGTATATTAAATAAGGGAAAGCACTCAGAACTATTTTTGCAAAATTGTTCTATTTCCTT
This sequence comes from Neopelma chrysocephalum, assembly GCF_003984885.1. Taxonomy (NCBI): domain Eukaryota; kingdom Metazoa; phylum Chordata; class Aves; order Passeriformes; family Pipridae; genus Neopelma; species Neopelma chrysocephalum. Next base: position 1,784,520 of record NW_020897733.1, read on the forward strand.
GTCTTCACCTTAGCTGTTCTATCCTCTTTTCCTTACATTAGTTTCTCACTCTTAACTAATATTTTTGACGTAGCAACAAGTTGACAGATGTGCAAACTGCATTCTCCTCTACTAGCAGAGTCCTGGCTTTATATTCTTCTTTTTTTCTGAGTTTTTTTTAATAGAAGTTGTTTTATCTGCACTGTGTCTGCCAACATGGAGGAGTGTTGCTCTTTCTTAATTATGCTCTACATCATGGACTGAGGAACTATTTTCAAAAGGCAACTATCTGAGGCAACTATTTTCAAAACATAATTGGTTACTTCAGTTTTCAGCTTGTCATTCAGCTTGGCGAGGGAAACCAGATAAATCAGTTTTGGGTTGGTTCCCAGTGGTCTCATGTAGTAGCTCAACTGTTTGGTCACAAGTGTTAAAGCAGAATATCGTAATCATTAAAATGTTCTTTTTTAGCTTAGAAGGAAGTAACAATTTACACTTTTCCATGAAAGTCTGGTGGTGATTCTTTAGACTGGGGTAATCTTAGCGCTTGAAAACTGGGATGGATGCAAGTTTGGGGCATTTCTTGCAATCCTGTTGTAGAAAGGTGTGGTAGCAGAGCAGCAGCAACTTGTGGGGCTGCTTGTGTGGAATAGGCTGTATGGAGCAATCCCTGCACACTGCCAGTTTATCAACAGGCAATAAAGAAAATATTCTACTGCCTAGCTTTGGTTTTATGTGGCCTGTAGCACAGATAGGGAGTAGCAGGGGAAAAAAGGAATCTGAGATCTTGACAAGGGAGAAGTAGACAATAGAATGGGTTCAAATAACATTTTATCAGCAGAAAATTAATGGAGTTTATCCCTTTAACTCATAAACCCCAACCCATATCAAGCTAAATTTCACTGTAGCCTTTGTTCCTGAATAGGAGGCACAAAATGTGGGTTTCTGCTTTTAGAAATCACTAATGTTAAATCAGCTATGTTAAATAACAGAATCATTTATCTATTGACCTGGACTGTGGCAATATTCATTAAAGTTTATTTGTGTCCTCTCAGTGACTACAGAAAGAGCAAGCCTCTGCTGCTGCCCATAAACATGTATTTAAATGGGGTGAGGTGACAATGACAGTAGCTTTTGATACTGATCCCATTCTCCTTGCCCTGGCAGCCTGGTGGCAGATTTCAATGGGAATACGCTTGGAGTCAGGAATGCACCACTGAACCCGTCATTGCTGGCTAACAAAAGCCAGTTTGATCCATACAGTGCCAACCCAGCTATGTATAACCCTATTGCTCATTGTCGCTGGGCTATGCTGAACCTGAGCCCTCTCGGGGAGGTGAGGGAGGAAGAGGGGAAAGGGACAGGGACAGGGAAAGGACAGCAGGGCATCTTCTGCTTCAGGCTTACAGTGCTATTGCAGATGTGTCCCTGCAGAGCTGCTTGTGGAGGGGAACAGGCTGCCTTCCTCACTCAGGCAGTGGGTGATTCCTGTCATTTCCCTGTGTTTCTCTGTAGCTCCTGCATCACCTTTCCCAATGTCACACTGCAGAGCTGTTCCCCTGGGAAAAGGCCTCACAGGCACCCAGCAGGTCAGCTCATCCCCTCTCTGTGCAGCACTGGGCAGATGTGGGCCCCTGCTCTTCCATGCTGTGACAGACAGTGATTGATTTTGAAGTATGGAGTGTCTGTTCTGCTGCCCTCACTACTTCTCTTTCATGGAGGGCAACTGTGAGAAGTAGACACCTGATCCAGCGGCTGGTCTGCTTTCGTGTGTTCGTGTCTGTGGATGTGAGCCTGTGCAGGGTTCATGTTTTGGGTTTTGTTGAGTCTTTTTGTTGTGTTTTTTTTTCCAAGTTGCCCCTGACTCCTGACATGTGTGAACTAATGAATTTCAGATGGATTCCTACATGTGTTGACAGAGGTGAAGGTCATCTGAGCTTCTGAGCTGTCCTGAACAGTACAAGTCTGTTAATTGAGATAATTGAGATTAAAACATTACCTTTTTTTTTTTTTTTTAAAGCTAGATCTAATGGCACTTCCAAGCAATAAGCACAGGTGGTATTTTGATGACTGCATGGTGATTTGGGCGATTTCCTGGGATCTTGAAAATTCTGATGTCAATTGTTATTTACTTTGACAGAAGAATAAGGATGATCTTATTTTTCAATTACAATTACCTTCCCAACATAAACAACAGTTGTAAGTTAATCCATTTTCCTTTTCACTGAGATCCCACAGTGTATATATTAATGGAAGGCCCTTCTGAGTCGTCCTGTTGTGATGCTGAAACTGTCATAATTCGAAGATAGTTTTGAAAGATAGTAAAAAGCTGGATTTGTTATTTTGATTATTGGAAACAACATCAAAGCAGAAATCAAAGACATACCAATAGAAAGTGAACTGAAAATAGAAATGAAAATTTGTGATGGATCACTGGCGAAGGCCAACATTATTTTCACTTCCCCAGCTGGGGAGACAGGACTGTAAGATTCCCAGCAGGTATAAAACATCCAGGTTGGAGTGTCAGAAATTTTCTGTTGACTAAAGTGTCAGCAATCACAGAGAAATCAGCTGGCAATTCTGGACTGGCTGATGTGTAGAGGGAATAGTGGTGGGGTTTTTTAAAATCCATTTTCTAATTTATTAACAGCAGGGAGAGCAGTAAGGGGAGGGAGTCTATTCAAGTACAGACAGAGTAAAATCAATTAAATTAAGTAACCAGACAGGCAAATGCTTTTGTGGGGTGTTTTTGATAGCTGCAGTTGTAGCACAGAGAGGTGAACTCAGTTTTGCAGGTGTTTTTTGATGAAGTGGGTAGCCTTGTGGATGCCAAATACTCACCCAGCCATTCACTCAAGGAAAGCAGGGTTTTTTTGAAAGTTGTGTTCTTTTGGGGTTTTTTGTTTGTTTGGGTTATATTTTTTTTTTAGTGGTGGGAGTAGATATCAACACTACTGAATTTGTTCATTTGAAAAAAAATACGGTTTTCAAAATTTATTAAAATAAGTACATTTCTTTACTGAACACCAGGTTTTAACAAAAGAAAATTTCAGCACAGATTTTAAAAAGGCTTGGAGGAAAATACTGAGAAAAAAAAAGGGAAAACCCTCAATATCCTGAATATCCTGAAATAGAAATAACTATGAAACATCACATTTTATGAAAGCCAAGTTTTAGTTACAAGGATTATGACGTGAGTACCAGTCTGGATCACACACTTGTAGGATGGTTACATGGTAAGGTGGAGTGTAGCAGTGAACAGGTGGAGGCAGGAGTGCAGGCTCCCCTGGGTTTGCAGTTTTCCTCCTTCTTGCTTGCTATTTTCTTCATATTTGTTTGCAGATACAGCTCTTACACCACTGGTTTGTTCCATCTGAACCCGTGAGTTGCCAGAAGTGAAGATAAGCCTTGCTTGGTATGTTATATTTATCATCTTCAAAGTGGAGCTTGATTGTGATAGAATTAGAACAAAAGCAAGGCAGGAATTTAAAACAAAAAAGAAGCTACTTTGATTAGCTGTAAACGAACAAAATGCAACAGTGGCTTAGGCACATCAAGAGTATGTTTGAGAGGAGCTGTTTGCTTGTGGAGCCCCACAGTTCATCACTTGAGTCAGGCAGCTGAAGCCTGAGGAAGACTCTTGTAACACTTAGCACAGAAATAGAATCATAGAATCATAGCACATGAGTTGGAAGGGACCCACAAGGATCATCAAGTCCAACGCCTGTCCCTGCACAGGACAACCCTGAAAATATCTGCATGGAATATCCATAGGGGTTTGTTGTCCTCTAGAATTTCTTGTAACTGTATTGCATGAGCCAGACTTTTTTTGAGAGATGTTAATCTTCTGAAGCTGCTTAATTTATTCATGCCAATGCCATGACAACAGATACAATCCTGCATGTTTATTAGACTTGCACAGAAGTCCAAGTGTTTGCACAAACACAACTCACAGGGGTGAGTGCTCTGCTCATACACAGCTCTCAATATTAAAGTGTGTCCATTGCTTTTAGTGAAAGCAGAATAATTCATCTTTGCCATCAGAGATTTGGGTACTTTCTTTTTTATTCCTTGAATGTGAATTGCCTCTATTTGAGGGATGTGAGTGCGTTTCCACTGACATGTGCAGGAGGGCAGTGGATGATAGCCTGTTGTGACATTTATATTTCCTCTCTGACATGCAAGCTTTCAGAGCATTTCTGCATGGTGCTCTAATCCCCTGGGGAAGCCTGCGGATTTACAATTCTAAACCTCCGCTCATCTAAATTTTGGCATTCAGTCAAACAGAAATTTGTCATAGTTTATAATCCTTGTTAACGAGGAACATCAAAAATTAATGCTCATTAGGGTGCTCATTAATATGCATGGTAGTCTCAGTTTTGACTTAATTAAGTGAAGCACCACTTCATAGTGCTATTGTGTCACTGCAGCAAAGGAAAGTTCAAACCTGTGCTGCAGGAACAGGATGGAGCAACGCTCCCTTTGGACGGCGTTACCCCGTGTTTTGTTGTGGGGCATCGCTCATCCACTGCTCTCTAGATTCCTGATAGCTACTGAGAGCAGCTGCTGTAGAGCTACTGTTGGTATTTGTTATTCAGTGTTGTTGCTACTCGCATTCCTCAGAGTTTTCTGAATACAGTGCACGACGCAGAAGTAGTTACCAGATAGATTTGTTAATATATGTGCCTGCCCTTACATAACTTTGATAAAGATTATTTCTGGGGAAGCCACGGGGGTTTCTCTTCTTTACAAAGGTCTTACAGGTCCCTGAAATCCATAACACAGTTTTAAATCGACTTTGTCAAAACTGTAGTTGTGAATATTGATCTGGCTGGCACATGTAAGGAAATGTGCTCTAAGCAGCAGCCGGTAGCTCTCATGACTGCTGTGCTCCCGAGCTCAGCTGGGTGTATCAGTCTGAAACAGCCTCAGTGAAGTCCACTGGGCTCTTGCTCAGCTCTGCTGCCTGACTGGAGTGGGGTCAACACAGCTAAATGCAGTTCAGAGCATGGCAGGACTTGTGCCTCCTTGGAGTATTAATTAATTAAACAACTGCCATTAATGCTTTAACACTCAAGCCATGGGAAATCCAAGAGTAATAAAAAAAAAGAAAAAGAAAAAGAAAATGTCTATATAGGGATGTGAACTTGTGAAGTAGGTTTAGCACTCACTCAGCACACCAGCTGAGAGTTTCCTGGCTCCATGTCCCCTTCTCTGCCTGCCCAGCCACCCACCCCATGGTCTCCCTCCTGCCATGGAAGCACCGGGCCAGGAATTGGCCATGGCTGTCTTCCAGCTCTCCTGGGGCACTACTGCTACTGCAGGAGAGGGAGGGCTGAGAGGAGTCAGGGTACAAGCTGGCAAGATGTGAGGCATGGATAAAATTGGTACTGAGGCAGAACTGAGGCTGTCATGTGCAAAGGACTGCTTTTGATGAAGAGATCTGGAGTTAATAGAGCAAGGGTAGGGCAGAGCTCTGGGTGATAGAAAACACCCCATCAGACCAAGATACAGAGCAGGTTCCCTGTTCCTCTAAGAAACACCTGGTCAGGTGGCAAGTGCTGGTTAGACAAGAGGCTCTGATTTTTCTTCTTTCCCTATTCAGTTTTGTTGTCTCACATTCCTTAATATAAATTTGAGTAGTCTGGTGGCTAAAGGGACACTCACAGACAGAGACAGGTCACGTACTTCAGTGTCAGAGCTTGAAACTGCAACATGCAATCGTGTTCTACCAAAGAGAGGGAAAAAAACCCAAACAAACCAGATATGCCTCAAACCTGAATGCCAGCAGTCGGTGTGGGAGTGTAGGAGACCACAGATCAAATTGCTGTCCCATGATGCCATGGCTTTTTCTTGGACATTTCTTCTCTGCTTTTGTAATTTGATTCAAAGGCAAAAGGCACTTTTCATACCAACCCACTTCAGGTGATAAATAGGCTGAGTGAGGAGAAATGCAGACTGTCTCTGCATTTCCAGAGCACATCAGCACACAGTTTTTTAGCACAGGGGATTGTGTGATTTTGATTCACTGAGAGAGCTCATGAGGTTCTCAAGCTCTTATTGCACCAGGGTGGTCAACTGGCCCATTTTTAATAGTCAGGACTATAATAAAACAACATGCATGCAGGCACACTAGTTAATTCAGGCTTTGACATTGGGCTATGCTCCTTCTTTATTCATCCAGATACTTTCACTTGTTTCTAAATTCCCTTTCATTGCGTTTCAGGAAGGGAGTAAACAACATTGGCTTTAAAGGTGCTGGTGGAAATCACATGCTTCTGCAGAAGCTATGGAAAGGCTGGCTAGAAAACACAGCTTAAAATGGCCCTGCAACCCCAGGGGAACAAAAGGTAGAATTCGATCTTTCAAACAGAGGTGATCAAATACCAGCTACTACCTGGTCAGGTGAAAATGTTAGAGAGGATAGATTGCAATTTCAACACAAAGTGCACACATGCTATGAAGTTTTGGAATACATATGATCTGTAGAATTCATTGCTTTTTATTCATACTGTCTGTCCTTTAAACTAAAGCCAGTTGATTTCAAAGGAAGAGCATGGCGGGGTTGGGGGAGAAATCAATGAAATAGTGTTCCTGCAAAAAAAGAAAGTAGGTGGATGAGAAGTCAGTTGACCTTTTTGCAGGCTTTGACCTAGATGAGCATGGCCTTTCTATGCCAGGATCATTTTGGCATGACATGGCTCACCTTCTGTCTGTTAGCAAGGGATAAAATGTGAGTCTGCCTGGAAACCACTGAAAATCCTTGAATATTTGGCCAATTCATTAGGACAAACATAGAACAAACATCTGCCTCTTGGACTTCTCTAGGCAACATTTTTTCCCTGTAAGACCTTGCCCATGTCTGGCTGCACCACCTGTGAGGTGTGTGGCCGTTCCCCTCTGACGTGTCTCCACTTTCCTAGTTCAGCAGGTTTGAGCCCCCCTCTCTGCTGGGGGATCCCGAAGGAGAAGAGAGGCCATGGAACTGTAGAGCAGCTTCAGGGCAGATGTTTCCAGCTAATCACCAGGATGCTGTTTTTAGCAGCATGGGATTCAGTCCATTGCAGGGGATGTGGTGCATACAGGTTGTACTCCCACAGGTGTGCCACAGGGCTCAGGACAGGGAGACTTGTGTGTTCACAGGAAAAAGTTGAGACATCTAAGAAGCAAGAGCTGGAAACTTGGGTATTTTTGCAGTTTTCAGAAAAGACTCCTACCCTCAAACCAATATCACCTTAGTGATATAGGGTTGAGTGAAATAACAGTGATTCCTGACCCGTTTTTCTGAATTCATATAGTCTGAGCAGGTCTGACAAGCAGTAGAATTTTCATGTCTTTGTTTTAATTGGATCAGGTTTTGTCAGAAGAATTTGTCTTTAAATAGGCATTTCTGATACTTTCCATTCTGACCCCTAGTTCTGACACATCAAAGTGTCTGTCTGTTCTGTGTCCCCCTCCCCTCAAGGTAACAGGGCATCCCCTTCAGCAACTACATACATTGGGCAGGTATATGAGGAATTGCATGTCAAGGGGTTGACACAACATATGCAGGCAGTTGTGATTAAGAGATTTGCAGCTCACTAAAGAAACTGAAAGCTGTTTCACATGACTTTCACTTTCTCCAGTTTCAAATGGAAGATAGGAGGCCATTAACACCCCCTCCCAATCCACCCCTGCACAGAAGTGCTAAGAGCAGACATCTGAGTTCTTTGTTTTTCTGCCGATATAAGGAAACTCTTATTAGTTTTTCTCCAAGTGAAGGTATATGCAGCAGCTTTGCATGCAAACAGCAATTACCGGCAGGATAAAGGACTTTAGTTCAGTATTGATTTTAAGTCAGGGAATTTTCTCTGGCTGAGTACTTGTAGGATTTTCTGAATACAATAATATATAAGGAATGGCATCAGCTCTTGACATCTGATGCTGTCAGAATTCCCTTTCAGTCCCTTTTTCATTAAATGTGATCCCTCTAACAGGGTTGTGGGGGTTTTTTCCCACTAAGAAAGTGAAGGCATGCAAAGACATAGAGGTGGCAAAAGAAGTGAGACTTGCATTTTTTTGAAAGCATATCATCAGCTCGCAGTATCAAATTGAAGAAGTTTACCTTTTTATAGTCCTTAACCATGAAAATAATTTTCAAAATACCCTTAAATACTGGTCTGTTGATGTTTGTATCTATATCTGCTTGTTTCCCTCTTTGTTTTTAGGTATTTTAAAATACTGGTTTATGTTAGTCCTTTGTCTGCCTTCAGGGATCTTTACTCCCCTGAGCTTGTCAAAATGTCTCCTACAGGTTTTCCAATTTCTGTCTCCATTTCCATTAGCACTTCTGGATGAGTGTCACCTGAACTTGGTGCCTTGTCAATTGAAATAGTCTCTGACCTTTTGATAACCATTTTGAACTGTTGACTGCACTGGAGATATGCCAAACAGGGGAGTCAGTTGATACTCACTTTACGTCCACCTGCCACTTTTGTTTAGGGAAGGAGGTATTGATACAGCCCCTGGGAAATTCGGGGAAAGGAAATACTTCTGATGAAGTTAACAGACAATTTGATGTCAGTACTGATGTATACATATGTAGTCGAAAGAGGAGATGTGTGGATTAATTAATTAGAAAATGGTTGCTACTTGTGACTACCCAAGGGTATCCCTGTGTGCTCAGCATACAGAAATATCAATTCAGAGGACCCATGTTTCCTTAGTAGTAAACCAACACTTTTGGCACCAAAATTCTGTCATTGGAGAAACCTGTCTGAAGAGATCAGCAAGTTGAATGACACAATACAACATCTCTCCTGAGACTGAGCAGCAGGGACAGATAAGCAATTTAGTCTCCCCTCGGCACCTGCAGGCTGATGGGTTGCTGCCCAGTTTCTGAAGCCATTGCTGTTAAAAAGCCAACACTTGCCAACAATTATTATATAATGCCCTCTAAACTACTTTATGTCTTTCTCTTTCCATGTGTCTGCCTACATTAGCACATGGATGCATTCCCTCCCTACTGATGTGCTGCCTAAATGTAAAGTGCAGCCTCATTTTGTCGGTTTTCTAAGTGTTGATGGAGTATGCCAGGTGGTGATTACCATTTTTAAGATACAGCCTTAGTAATGGGAGAACTGTTTTGTAATGCTTAGCAAAAGCTGACTTTAAAAACTTGTTGTCTGTATAAAGCATTACAGTTCTTGACCTCTCACCCCTGACATTCTACAACCTAGTGAGGGCAAGGTAATTTCTAAAAATACCAAATTGAGGTAAAGGACACAGAGTTTCAGTGTTGACCCAATAACATGTATTTCTTTTTGATAAAAAAAGGAAAAAAATAAAAAGGATTTTGAAAACGTTCCTTTTCACTAGTGTTCTACCTTGAAGCATTTAGCTTAAGTTAGCCAACCTGTGTTCCCATACTTGTCTAACACAGATGCATCAAGGAAAGCTAAAAAGCTGTCAGATGACATCTGATCATTTAAACTTGCAAATTACCCATCCTGTTAAGAGTCTTTCAGCTGTATTCCTTGTTAGGAAGAATCAGGTGGAGGTCCTTAGCCAAATTCCACCCTAACTGCAGGCAGCTCCTTTACACTCCAGCAGCCCTTTCTGGTGTGAAACATTGGGAAAACTGGTGAACAACACACACAGGTAAGAGGATGGGCTGGGCTGGGCTATCTACAAATTCATTTCAGTGTGTTTTTATGCATCTGTGTGGGCTTTATGACCGTATGAAATATGGAGAATTGTTACATTCTCTTTCTGTTACATTGCAGGGATGTTCTTTTGTGTTTTCCTTTGTCTCCCCTTTCCCATGAGAGGGTTAAGCCTTGTGTTTTAGCCTTACACACAGCCACTTCCCTCTGAGCTTTCCTTGGTCTGTTCTGTGCCTTTTGTTAAGGGAAGAGATGTGCCACAACACTATTGATACGAGACATTATCACTTGTCATACTCTGAGATGCACTAAAAGGTTTAGGAAAACAGATTTCTCGGGGCTGGAGGCAGTCCCCAGGCAGTCACCCAGAAGAAGGGCTGTTCATCTGCATAACTGGTTTGAAACACACCATGGTAAAACATTCGGGGCTCTGGGTGCAAAGAGCATTTATGGGTAGCACTTGTGTGGATTTCTTGTTGGATTTCTCAGTTGAAAAGGGGTTGGAGGAAGTACATAAGAACAGCAGATGTCAGCAAGAAGCTTATTTTTAATTAGAAACTTTTAAAATATATTTTCAAGTGTCTGTGTTTCTAAGAAGTCTTATCTGATGTTAGTATAGCTTCCAGTTTATACAGAAGATGTTCCTATTGTCCACAGCAATGGATGGTAGTGACTACCTGGTGCAGTGTGGCCCTGCTTTTCATTTGGGCAATCCAGTTGAAGCTTGTGGGAGTTGTGAGTGAGTGGGAGAGGGTTACAGGTTGTTTCTGTCCTCCTTTGCAGTGGGCTGACATCCTTGCTTTGGCAGGTTTTGTCTCTAGAGAGGCTCTTCTAGTCTTTCTGTTGAGACCATAGATATTAAGGCAGATTTTTGACTTCTGTGGAAGAGTGGGTTCAGATATCTGTGAGAAATCACAGATCAGACATTCCCTTCTAGCTTTTTTTGAAGTATTTCTCTTTGCACTTGAGCTGGGTTTGTTCCACATGGTTCCCTTGACTTCTGAAAGGTTATTCCTGGCTGATGGCAGAGTGCTTGAGCAAGGAGCCTGGTTCACATTACATATGTGGGGCAGGAGTGCTGAACAGTCAGTTGGTAGTATAGAGTTATTTATAGTTGAAATTTGACATTAGCCTCAGGTTTGTGATAGTTGTATTTCATAAAGCAAATAGAAATAGCCACAGATCACGCTATCCTGTGGCAGCTCTGCATAAAGGAGTAGGTAAAATATTATTGAGCAGTTGAATAGGGGGAACTTGTATCACCGAATTAAGTTCAGAGGAGCAAATGAGATTTTCAAGGCATGCAGAAGGTTTACTTTTCATTCATTTTGATGAAACGTGTATCTAAATCCCTCTGAGTAGCTCAGCCTCATTTCTGCAACCCAGTGTGCTACCACTGACTTGAAAGAAATATCATCTCTGCAAGAAGATGAGGTTGGCTCTAGGTTAGTCTCAAAGAAACTGGGAAACTGTACCATGCAGCACGGAAGATATCGTAAATTACAGTAAATAATAGATGATTTTTATGATAGATGGCTATCTAGGCATTGAAGAAAGAAGGCTTAGTGCATTTTTTTTGTTGTTAAAAAGAAAACTCTATGCTGCTTCCTTCTTTCCCTGCCTCTTTTACAGTGCTCAGTTTGTAAAGAGGAGAAATTCTTTTGAAGCAATGTTCTCATTATCCTACATTGGTCATTTAGTCTGAGTCTTCCACAGGATTCAGTATTGTTCATGTTATTTTAACAAGATATTTTAAAATATCTTTATTGAGGTAATAAATATATGTCAATTACTGTCTCAGGGAATATGTTTTGATTTGTAATGTCTATTGATTATCAGTGTTGGAAGAAATATCTCAAAAGGATTTCATGTTCTTTGGCCTGGACGACCTCTAGCTTTGGAGAACTACTTGTAATATTCCTAACTGAAAGCAAACATCATCCATATTAAACCTCAGCTGAAGCATATGTGTCTAATTAAACAGCAAGGGGAGCTCTGGCATGTGTCTGCAGCTGAAGCTGTTTCTTAGAAAGACTTATACTCCAAATCTATCTTTATTAAGGCCTTGTCCGAATGATAAATATACGCTGCCTGCTTGGTATCTGCCACTTGGAAATAAATCACTTTAGGATTGATTTGCTAACGGCTTTCTTCACTCTGTGTCCTGCCTCCCAGGAGGACACACTGGAGTTCTTCACAGAAGCACACAAATAAGAGGAGCTGCTGAGAGAAGAAAGCCAACAACAGCGTGACAAAGTACCGTGTGTTCACTGGCACAGATGTCATCATGACTGTCATGGTTTAAAACTTGTGGAAGTGCACACATTACTGGAATTTTGCATGGGGTCTTCTGCTAGCCTTGTTTCAATCTTGTTCTGCTTCAGTGCAGAGCTGGAATATGGATGTGTATAGCTCTGCTTCCCATCTTGCTGTTTCCTAAATTATAAAATGGCATGTGCAGAGGAAACCAGTTTTGCAGTTCTGGTTGTGATCAACCACTGCGCTGTAAACCAGGAGAAACTGGAACCTGGATTGTTTGCTAATTTGGGGTCAGCTTAAACAAAAGGTTTTGCACTATGAAGCTATTCAAGCTTCCAAATGTTAGAAGCTGTAGTATTTCCTGCTAAACTCAGATTGATTGTTGTTGTTGTGCCTCACCTGTTCTATATGCAGAAAGCTGCAGCTGCAGAGTGAGTACCTTGGTGGGGAAATGGTTCATGCAGCAGTGCTGAGGCTCAGGCAGGGCAGCAGGAGGGAGCAGTCGTTCCTTCTCTGATCTGGCAGAAATCCACCCTCTCTGGCAGTTCTGCCCGGTGTTGAACTGAGACCTAAAACAGCCTCTGCAGGGCTCACAGTGTCTTCCACCCAACTCCTATGAGGATATTAATTTTTTTTTTGAGAGAGAGCAGTAGGACTATGTTGCTGCTTTGGTATAAATATAGTCAAAGTGCTTTGAAAGGAAAGAAGGACCTGTTGCTGAAGACCTCACAACTCTTACTGGCGTTGACCCAAGTGAGACTTAAACCTGGGCTTAAAAATTATCACATGCTGAAGTGCTCTGTGGAACTGTGGTGGTACAAATTATATGTTTAAACTTGGGTACTTCAGTAAGCTTTTGGCTGACTCTGAGCCTAAAAATGGTTTTATGGGGGTTATTCTGAAAGTTGGTATAATTGAATAGTTTGGGACATCACTTTGAAATTTTTAAGCAGCATAGTACTAGGTAATAGAAAAATATTCTTGCTCTAGAGTACTGGTTTTAGAAAGCCTATTATTATGTTTTATGAAATTCCTTTGAGGTTTTCTGTAATGGTATTTAAACTGGTGTATATTGTAGTGCTTGATAGGTCTGTGCTATAGGTTGATTTTCAGGGTAGTACCAGCCCCATGTTTGTGACATTGTATTTTTGAGAATAAAAATTACACTAAAGTGCAGCAATTTTCTATTATATACAAACAGAGCTTCAGAAATCACCTCTTTAACCTGAAAAGCCCCAGGTGCCTTGATCTTGGAGTAAATCAAATGAAATGCTTTTGCATTTTGGTCTTCTATGTAGTACGTACAGCTGATCTAAAAAAGCTCCCTGGTGTTTCTCAGGGAGGCTTGTTTAATTTTGTAGTAGCTGAAGTCACAAACCTTATTTTGGACAAAGTGTGCAGGACCTTTGAGTGAGATGTAGCTGAAAGCCTTTGTGAAAGAGTCCAGGTTTACTGTTCCTTGTACATTTTAGCTTCTTTCTGAGTTGAGGTCATGGCAGGCCATTTCCAGTTTTAGGAGTCCAGTAATGAGCTCCACTGACTTTACCTGGAAAGAAACAACCTCTGCCCATGTTTCACAATAACCTAAAAACAAGAGGAAAAAGAAATGCAAGTTTGCACTGTACTTTTTACAGTCACCTTTGAAACACGACGAAAATAATTTCCTTTTTTTTTCAGAAAAATATAATGTCCTGTACACTCAATTCTGTGATTTGCATCTCTTTTTTGTTTAAATAGATGAAGAAACTTATGCTAAAAGAGGCTGATTAGTAGACCCATAATTTTAAAACTAAGAAGCATTTGACTTTTAAGTGCTTTATCAACCTAACAGTGCATGAGCAGGGCCATGACAGGTGAAGATGAAGACTGAAATAATCTTTTATATTTTGTGAGGTTCCTATTTTCCCACTGGGGTATTGACTAGAGTATATTAGTAGCTGTGCAAGTAATGCTGTTTGGTGGGAACCGAATATTTCTACTCATTGCACCTGGTGAATGCTGATCTGATTTGACCAGGAATGGAATAAGGAAAATTCTTTTTCTTTTCTTTTTTTTTTTTTTCCCTCATGTGTTTGCTTAAGAGCAATGTTGATATTGAAATGGTATTTCCAGCTTGTGGTTGAATCCAGGGAGTTGTAATGAATGAATGGTGACGGGCAATTGTCTCCAGCGTGTTTATGGGAAAGCATATGTGTTTCTTTCTAATTTCATTAAGTATTGGTTCCTGTAATAGATGGCTCCCTTAAAGACAGCAGCAAAATCAATAATAATGATTGTTACAATGGATTGTGGGTGTGCGTGTCTTTTCCTAACTTTTCCCCGTTCCTGTTTTCCTTTGCTGATTTGCATATCCCAGAGGCTGCCTTGCAGTTAGGCCATTGTCTCTGGGGAGAGACCTGATTTGTTCTCAGTTTGGCAGCATTTTCCATCAGATCGTCCCTCCGGTCTTGACTGCTGCCCAGGAGCTGTGTGCCATTTCTGCTGCTGTTTTCTCGGAGCTGCCTCTCTCTGAAAAGCTGTTTACAAAGAACAGCTGACGTTCCCCGCAAAGATCTGGAAGTGATTCTACCAAGTGGATGTTTTACTCAAGAATCTGATGCCTTTTTCCTGGCTAATTCTCTTCTAACTGCTCTTCATTACACAGAAGAGGCTGAGGAAAAAGGACAATGGGGAGTGGAAAAGTTTGTTTGGAAAAAAAACAAAACAACAACCACAAAACAAACCAAAGAGGGAAAAACCCACCACTTCAATCTATTTTGCTCAAGGTTTTTAATCTCCTCAAGCAGAGAGCAGCTGATCCTCCATCAGAGCAGCAGCTGTGGTCCCACGGCTGAGCTGGGCTCTGCCGAGGGCTGTGCCAGGGCCGTGGCACTGCCACTGAGGGCAAAGCACTGTCAGCATCCCTGCTGCACTAGCACGCGGGGCTAGGGGCTAAAAGAAGATAATTCTTTTGCAAACTCACTTCCCAAGAGAGAAGTGGTTGTTGCTCTCTCTTAGTGGAAAGACATGGCAAAAGGTGATGGGGAGCTGAATGCTGGAGAGCTCATGGAAACTCCGCAGAGCTCAGCATCTCCAGGGAAAGGGCTTCCTGGGGTCACTGCACTGGTGGGAGTCTTCAGGGCCTCACACCCTCACCTGGTAATAGCACATGAGGCAGCACAGCTCTGGAGGAGAAAAGGCTCCCAGAGGTTTATCTGAAGTCTCAGAAATTTGTGACTCAAAGCAATCTGAGGTTTTCCAATCCGTGAGCTGCTCAGGCTCTCCGCAAAATGGCAGCAGCCCTCCTCCTGCTGCCAGATGTTTCCAGCACCGCTGAACCAACCTTATCAAACAGTCTTCAGCTGGATCAGTGAGCTAAATGGGCCATGTATGACAGAGCAGGGGAGACAGGGTAAGTGTGCAGAGGTAGATGGAAAGAAAATGGGGTCCATTCCTTCTGGCTACAGTGGAGTCTTAGCTTGAGAAACCACATTCCAGACACCTCAAAGAGCTGCTGTCAGCATGGGGTTGCTCTGCTCGCTCCTTGGCCAGTGGTAACACATCCCTCATGCTGAGACAGTTTTCTGGCTTTGTCCTGCCTGAATTGATGATAATTAGGTATCAGCATATATATTGTGCCCCACTGTATGGCTCGGGTGATTCCCGTATGGATTTAATTAATTAAGCCAAGTGCAAATGTGTAAATTCTGCGTTTGGAAAAGTAAAGTGCTGGATTCCATTTTCAGAAAGGTTTTATTCTCTGAAACTGTTAATGTATTTTTCTCTGCTATCGCACTTTAAATGAACTCATGAGTTAAGAACAGTGACAGAGAATAAATTATCATACAGCTGGTAGGAGTGAGATAAATAAAAGAATATACATAAAAAATAAATGGATTCTGTCCCTGTGTGTGCAGAAGAACCAGTTCTTGATGATGAAAGGCTATTAACTAGCTTAGTGTAATTAACTGTTTTAGTGCTGCTTCAGGAAGAGGGGTTTGCAGTTCTTCCTTTGAAGTCAAGTGTTGCAAACATGTGCAGTGTGCAATAACAGCTCTTCTGCACTGAGAAACTACTTGGGAGATGCACAGAGGAAGAAGGTGGGAAAATCTGGGACAGAAGGGTTATTTCAGTCTTTTAATTTGTATATCTTTTTTTTTTCTCCCACAAAAAAGGGAATTCTGCTGTCAGCTGAAAGAAAATGCCAGTGAAACAGAGAATTTGAAACTGAACTTGAGGCTCTGAGCATCATCTTGCAACCTCTAGGCCAGTGAGAAGGTCCCTGTGTGTGTCATCCTAGGGTCAGTCAGAAAACATCCAGTATAAGGAGCACATTTCATCCTGAGATGAAGGCAGAAGAATAGATAAGCCTAGCTCATGATTCTCATCCGTGTGATTCATGGCATATACCGAATTTATGCAATCTGCTGCTTGAAGTCAAAGCAGGGATGGGTTGGTGTCACGGTGTGTCATGCAGCTTCCTTCCTGTCTCCCCTGTCCTGTTGGTTGCAAGTGAAGGCTGCAGGAGAGGCAGACATGATGGGAGGTGCTATGGTGGCTTTACACCATGTACAGAGTCCTTGCCCAGGCAGACACCTCTTTTTGTTTCCCTCTTCTGGCAAAAAAAGGTCAAAGAATGGCCCATCTTGCTTCAGTGCCTGGGTGTTTCTGCACCCAGCGATAACAAGATTTGTAATTCAAGAAAACAGCTGTTTTTACTGATGAATCAACAACGGTTTTCACTTAAGAAAATGAAGTGTATGGGATGATAGTGTTTCCCTGCATGCCTGCTTCTTATCTGTGACAAAAGCTGTCACACCTACAGGCTGTATGGTGACACAGGGATGGTGTTTCAGAGATAAGTAAGATCCTACAAGCTCTAGGAACAGAGGAGCAAACAGGTCAGTGCCCAATCCTCTCTGGGTGGCTGGACTAGCACCCAGGCAGCTGGGCAGCAGCTAGGCCACTTGAGCCCATGCTGGAGCCACTCATGCCACTGCCAATTCCTGCTGCCTCCCAAATATATGTTTCCTGTGAAATTGCACCATAAAATACATTGATCTGGTAGCTAAGATGATGCATTGAGGCAATGAGGTTTTGTTCCTTGAACTTTTTCTGATGGTTCCAGTATGTTCTGTTCTGTGTTGAAGGTGACATAAGAGGTTCCCTTCCTCTGCTGGTCACTGCTGTCTCTGCACTGCTCTTTGCCACTTTCATTGTCATGTGAATGGATTGGAGCTGTGTCTGTAATGACTCCAGCTAAAATGAACATCTAAATAATGTGGATTTTTTGGTTTTATTGTTTGTTTTTTTTTTCCTTCTAACCTGGATTAGTTCTGTACTCCAGTTTCAGCGAAACCTCCCAAGTCAAGGAGGCAGCTCTGCAGGTACCTGAGTCTGAAGGAGGGTAAATCCTGCTCTCCCTCTGTTCTTCTTCCTTGCCCCTCTCTGCATTCAGCACAACCCATGAACCACTGCCTGTCTCTGAGTGATAGTAGTGAGTGGACCTCTTGCATCACGGGGCTTTTACTTTCTTTTAAAAATCTATATCACCATGAAATATGTCTTGTGCTGTTCTGGGGTTCCCAGGCTGGGTGGGTGGCAGGACGGGTGAGTTTGGCTCACCTGAGGAAGAGTCAGGCCAGATCTGCCCCTCACCAAGAAAAAAAGAGTGCCAATCCAGGCTGTTTAAGCCATGGTACAATGCAGATGGAGATCTAGTATTCTGGTTGCAGGAAAAGGGAATAGGAGAAAGAGCATTCTTGCAAGAAAGGCAAAATAACATAATAGTTTCAGGTCTTTTTCACCTGCCCAAAAAAAGGGCATCTAGTCCCAGATCTTTATGTGCCACCTTTTTTTTTAATCCAGAAAATTTGCACACACATATCACTTCAATAGTGAAGTTTAATAAACGGATGCTTGAAAGTACTTCTAGATTCTCTGCAAAAAGCACTACAGAAATGAAAAGCATTATTGTTATTAGTCAGTGTCATTCTTGGTGTGGGCTCTAAACCTGGTATTGCGCTGAGATTTTCTATTGAACAAAGCACTGATCTTATCTTTCCTCCTACTGGCTTCCCTGCACTGGAAGTTCTTCTGTAGGGAAAGGATGGACTCAGGCTTTAATGGGATTTAAATTTAACTTATTTCCAAACCAGCTCTTTGTGGTTAATTTCCAGGATAACGTGTTTCTGTGAATACATTTCTTGTATCACTTAAATTTCTTTTTGTTCTATACTTTGAACTCCTCAAGAGCAAATGATTTATTTCACTGATATTTACTCCTGTCACTTTTCTTTCCAATACTCTCAAAAAAAGGTTGTGCAGAAGGGCAAAAAATCCATATATAGAAAAAAAGCTCTGGTCTTTGCCTACAAGGTGATGCTATTGTCAGTGAATGTGAATAATCCTTTTTTCTTTTCTGTAAAGGTCTGATCTTTCTTCCTCCATCTAAGATAAAACAGTCTGTCTGTCCTATAAATGCACAGTGAAGTGTAATTTCACATCAAATCTTTGTCCCGTGGTCAGGTAATGTGATGTTCACCTAAAGGATAAGAGAGCTTGACAAGCTTCAGCTCACCAAAATGGTAATGTTCATCACTGCCTGAATCTAATTTGAGCTTCCTTTCTAGTTCACTTTCTGGGAAAGGAGACCTGAGAGACTGAATGCGTAGAGGACAGGCTGTTGAGAGATGTTATTACAAAGAATTGGAGAAAGAGAGCCACCCTCTGAGAGATGGGGCATTTTCAGTCTCTTTATCTTGTTTGCTATAGGAAAATCAGATGAGCCCTGGGACTCTATAAAAAGTACTAAAGTAATCTGATTCTTGAGTTGCTTGGTTGAGTTTTTTTTGTTTGTTTGGTGATCTTTTTTGAATTGAAAGACTTTTGCCAATTTATGTGGTTTGTATTTTCTGTTGTGCTTTGGAGAACTGTGGTTGCATTGTTAATCAGTCATTTCTTCCATGCTAGCAGTTCCAATAGTATGCCTGCTACCCTGTTTATACTTGCTTTTTCTAATATACAGATCAAACACTTTTTTTTAAATTTTCACCCTGAAAATTTGTATGGATCGATGTTATTGATCTTCTTACAGTTTGACAAACTTTAATTAAGCCTCCTACACAAAATCTCATGTGAAAGGAGAAAAGGTCAATATCATGGGTATTTTTGTTTATATCACTCCGGGTCAAGGGCACTCAAATGTTTTCAAGACCTTATTGATAATTGATGAGTCATTTGTTCAAAGGTCGTATCTGTCACAGATTGTGGATATCTTTTCCTGGGGGCCTGCAAAGACAGTCATTTTCCATTTGCTGTTTAGATCAAGATGTGATAGCGTGTTCTGACAATGGTAGTCCGAGAACGATGTGCTGCTTATTAAAGATGAAACTGGCTTGTAGAACTCAGCAGGGTTCTGCCCGTGATGGCTTCCAAAGGTAATGGGCTGAATCTTCCATACACTGGCAGAAGTTTATTAGCTTCAGTGGAGCTACTGGTGTTGGCTGGGGATCTGATGTTTACCCTATGCCTCATTTAGGAATGTATTGTAAAAACACCACCACCAAAAGAACAAAAATAAATAAAAAATAGAATAAATACCCAGTAGGCAGCACGTTTGAAAGCTGTTTCATCGGACATCTGTGCAGTGCAGGTGTAAAACCTCTGGTGTGTGTGTTCATTCACTAATTCTCCTTGCAGGGAGAAAAGCAGAATTTGACTCATTGCCTGTAATTCCTTAAAATACGTGAAGGCTTGTGAGCAAAGCCCTGCCTATAAATTAAACAATAATACTAATTCATGTGGAGCCTGGCAGGCAGGCAGTGACTGAGGGATGTTCTCTGATGTGCTCACAGCACACAAACCTTTGGTCCTTGCCAGTCAGATTAGGAGCAGTGTTTAAAACAGTCACATAGCAGGATTGCCACAAAGGTTTATAATAATGATTAGGAGGCACATAATTAAAGCCACTCCCAAACTGGAAAAGCATTCTCAGCAGACTTCAGAAACTCTAAAATGCTTGTTTATTCAATAATTATGGAGCATAATTATGGTAATGAGGTTAGCTCAGATTTACATATTAGCAATGCATTTTAATGATCTGATTATACAAAAGTGAGATACAATAGATTAAATTTTATATGGAAAATTTGTTGCCAGACTGGAATCATAAGACAACCCCCCTCCCACCCCTAAATAGATTTATAACAGCTCAGGGAATTACCATGTAATAAATCCTATGGTTGTAATGAAATAACTAGTGCAGAAAAAACTTTAAACCATTGTATGAACAGAAATCCCCAGCTGCAGAACTACTGCTGAGTGACATTAAAGAAGATAGTTTTCTTTTGCTTCAAACTATTTTTTAAAAATATCACCAAATGGGCTACAGAGTCCTCGGGGACAATTTTGTGAAGAACAGTCACTGCCTTTGTTTCTGAACACTGAAGTTAGCAAGTCTAGATAAAGGAAGTGACCTTCCTGTTTTCTCACCCAGCTCTCATCTTTTCTTTCATCTGCCTCATCCTTTCTTCCTTTAATCCAGTTTTTGCTTCTCTTGCTTTCATTCCATGGTGTTCTCTCAAAAAGCCCTGTTATGTTTTCTACCACTAACATTTGTATTTCTATGGTTAGAATAATTGTATTTCCTTTATGTATGGCCTTTTTGCTTTCTTGGTCTCTGTAAAGCTTTCAGATTTTATTTTAAAGGAACAATTTTGTTCCTTTAATCTTTGTTTTGGTAATGCAATATTGTCTTTGACTCATTAAATGTCCTCCTTTTGTTGCTTTACGAGGTTAGTGATTTATTTTGTGCAGCATTGCAGCAAATTGGATGATACTTAAGTCAGAGAAATCAAAGCAAGGCTGCATGTGATGCACCAGGTGGCAAAGGGGGGCAACATGTTGAAATATTCTGGCTTTATTTGAGGGGCTTCAATGTTGGTTTTTTGGCAGTAAATGATTACAAGATAAGGTGGAATAGTGTGAATAATAGTGAAATTAAAATGTGAGAATTAAGCAATGCTGAAATTGAGGCAGTGACGCTGTTTCTCCACAAGGCAGAGTGATATGTGCTGGTTTTGTCATCAGGATTCAGTCTGGGCACCAGTTTATCTCTCTTGGACATACCCTCTGTTCCAGCCCATCACTCTGGGTTTGAGGACTACTGAACCACTGGGGCTCCTGCAGGGAACAGAACCTGCTGAGCAGGCAGGGGTGGCTTGATCAGGCACTGTGAAAAGCAACACCTGTGGGAGTAGTAACACTGTTCTACTGTCAGGTCCCAGAAGCACCCTGGGACACCCAGCTCTGCCCTGTTACAGACTCCCATTTGCATTCTACAAGAGCAAATGCCAGTCTGAGCCATCACATCCAAAACTGTTTGCTCTGCAGTTGCGTGCCTAACATCGAAAATTTGAATTCTAACCTAAGTACATATCTGTACTTCAGGAAAATAACACCTTTGTGAAATCCAGGGCATTTTCAGTTATAGCATACTGACTGCTGGGATGAAGATGGAGAACTGGCAAACACCTTGGAAGAGGGGGAAGATAAGGAGTTTTGCCCAGGTTCAGATTAATCTTATTTTTCAAGTATCCAGACTGTCAGTTCTCATTGTTTCAAGTAGTAAGTGGGCACCAAGAAAGTGTTTTTTTACTCTTACTTGATTCCACACAAATCCAAGCACACAACCTAAACCTCTGTTTTATGCGCATCTTTAAAATTTAATGAAAATTTAATGATCCCCCAGAGGTTGCATTTCCAAGCTCATCCTTAGTCAAACCTCTTTGCATTATTTTTGAGATTCAGTCTTTGAGGTTGCATTGACAAGATCATTATTTGTTCTTTTAGGCATCAGCCTTTACAAACCTAGTCTGAAGTCTGTAGTCAAGAAAATTTAGACTGCAGTCTTAAAGATAAGATTTTTGTAATCTCTTTTTGCTTGTTTACATTTTTTTTTTTTGCGGTGTGCGTCATCTTATCCTTGTGTATCAGCACACTAGTGATGGACTTTGTCAGATTCTATGTTTTCCTTTTCCCAGAGATGGAAATAGAAACTTGCACTCTTTGTCTTTATTTGTGTGCAGGTGTTTCGGAGCAAACCTAATCACGCTGCTCGCTGGGATTGTTTGCCCTTGTTTTAGGGTTTGCTTGCTGTTTCCTGTGTGCCAGGGAAGAAGACTGAATTATGGTGTTTACACTGTTCTCTGACTGTGCTGGACAAGGGCATCTCTCAGATGCAAGGCACAGTATTTGACTGGCATATTTTTGCAGGGGACTCTATTAAATAGGGAAGTATTTACTTTAACTCTTAGCAGCACTTATGAGAACTTAAACCAGCCCTGCTCCAAAGACTCGTTATCTTTCATGGGCCATAATATTTTCTTTCTGTGAAAATAGCCCCATAAGTTTCCATACGAACAGCTCCTCCTTTCCTCAGTATTTTTAATATTAAAATATTGACTAAGTATGGATTTAGCATTGGATGTTGCCCTTGATAAAACTGGATGAGAAATATATAATTTGCTTTTAAGGTTTTTTGCTTACTAGTGAAATCAGTAGGAGATGAGTCATAAAAGTGCAAAGATGGCAAAAAGCCAGTGTTTGTGAAGTGAGCTCTTTATCATCTTTCTCCAGAGCTCCTTGCAGGAACATCTCTGGTGGTTGTCGCGGAAGCAGTTTCATTGTCACGCATTCAATACAACCTGGCCTTTTAACAAAAGATGTGTTTCTTTAACTCTCTAATTAAAGCTGAGACTTCAAAACACTATATATTGTCTGTGGCTCCAACCATTTTCTAAAAGAAGAATAACCCTTTATTTAGGGGAAAAAAGATCTCGGTGCCATCTATACTTCACGGATTTTGAAGTCAGCACATGAGCATTGTGAATCGCCTTAATCCGATGGATGTTCAGTGCTTCAACACAGACACACGTCACCCAGGACATTATTGCCCGAGGCTTGGAATAGAGAAGCTACAAGTCCCTGCCAGCCACACTATAGACAGACTGATACATCTCTGAAATAGATTCTTACTGTCCAAATACTAGCTTTGTAAGTTCAGGTAAAAGTCAAGCAGTAAAAATATCTCCACATCAGGATGAGGACAGTCATATCCTCTCTTTTCGAAGTCAAATATAAATGATCCTGCTCATTTAAAAATCTCCCTGCTGTGTTGCCCTAGCCAGTTTTTCTTATTCTGTGACTCTAACTGTGCTCATTGTTCTGGTCCATCGTTGCCATTTTGAGGATATTGAGGGAGGAGGAGAGTTTTTTATTTTTTTGCCTGCGTGCTGTGCCTGGGGATGCTCTGTTACATGTTTTTCCAGAGCCAGCTGGGCTCAGAGCTTTCCTTTCCAACTGTCTTTGTTGAGTTTTTCAGCTTTTGGATCCCTCTTCCTGGGAAGGATGAGGTTAGAAGGAATATGTTCAGGATTCTGTCCAGAAAAAGTAATTGAGCTTTGAGATCTTTCATCTGTCCATGAACTTCTGAGCTTGTGTGAGTTCAGCGTTAGCTCTGCTGCCTTTGTGTGAGGCTGGTTAACTGTAATTGGCAGTGAAACATTTTTGTAATCTTTCTGGTACAAAAGATGCCAGGCAAGCAATAAATTACACCATGTTCTGCTTTATGAAACACGTGAAAAACTTAGTGAAAATAAAACAACTCTATGAATCCACCTCCTCCATGGAAGAAACACAATTTCTTGAAAGGTGACTGGTGAAACCCCTGTCCTCTCAGGGTTATTCTTAGGGGGAATAATCTCGAATAGATATGTCAAATCTATTCATATACATATATGTATGCATGTCTACAATATATACAACTATATTGCTTCTCTGCATTTAAAGAAATTGTTACCCTTTTCTCCTTCCTGAGGTTTTAGGTACTGCTCAAAGGGTGAGTCAGAGGAGAGGGATACTTCTTGAGGTGAAAATGGGCTCAGGAGGCTCTGCAGCCATAAGAAGAACAAGTTTCTGGCCATTTCTCAGGCTGGAATCTCAGTCCCCAGGGGAACTGTATCTTGCTCTGTGGGCTCCCGCCTGAGCTGCTGTAGTGGGGGCTGCTCAGTTTCCTGAGCGGTTTCTCCTGTAAATCCAAACTGACAATTTTTTCTTTCACTCTGTGTAACCAGCCTCAATTTACTCAAAATAATAGTCAATACAGTCTATAGTGATGGCTCCAGAACAGCTGCAGGGCTGCAGTGACAGGGGATACTTGACTGTGCTCTGCTCTGCTGGGCCAGAGGTGTGGGTGACCTTGCCTAGTGGTGCCCCTCATGCTGGGTGGGCACTGGGAAGCCACTTCATTTAGAAATTAAATTGCAGATTTGCATGAATTTATTGTATAAAAGAAATGCAGTTGTGCCTGAAGCTAGGAACAATGGACTTGGGGCCTCTGTAGAGACAGGGATATCAAACACTTGCTGCCTTGGGACTGCTGTGCTGATCCTGGTCTGGACAGACTGAGTGTGGAAGTTGCTTTTTCAGCCAAAGGCAGGGAGACAGGAGGGCCTCATGGACACACAATGTCGAAAACCAGGGCCATGTAGTTTGTTGGGTTTAAATGAAAGATAATTAAAAAAAATTCAATAACTCCAGCTGGTAGTTATAAATACAATTTTTTTCCCCAGTGGATTTCTACTACTTCCGTTTCAGGTGTGTATTTATCTCTCTCTTGTGCCCAGGGGGTGTTGCACCCTGTCCCCTCCCTTCCAAGATTGCATCTAGTTACTGTCTTGGAGCCACTGATTGACCTGGCCAAGCCACCTGGTTTTGAGTTGTTAGTTGTGTTTTTCTTCTCTTTGCCAGATTTCCTTTCCTCGGGATTGGTGAGCGTCAGTGGCAGGTGGAAGAGCCTCACAATGAGTGTGAGTTAAGAGGCAGGATGTGGCCAGGGGATACTGTGGACATTTTGCTTTTAGTCTGACTCATAATCCTGGCATTAGGTGTGTGGTCACAGCTTTGGCAACTTCAGCAGTGGTGAGGATGGGTTCCAGTAGGTTGATCCTACTGGGAAGGAGGCAGACTGGAAACTTGCTTTCTGAAAATGAATGAAATAAATAATGTTGGACAGTGGTGGTCAGTAGGCCTTCCCATCCTGAAGTCTCACACAGATGAGGTTTAACATTAATCCCAGCATTAGCAGGTATTACACTGAAAACCAGTGTCTGCTTTCTGTAGAGCACTGGAGAAAAACAAAAGTTCTTGCAGTAGATATGGGGAGGGAGCCCAGACCCCAACCCCCAGTAACATTTAAGCCATTTCACATTCAAATCCTGCCTTTTTTTTTTTTTCTCAGTTGCTGCAGGAAAGGTACACAGTCGTAAACAACTGCTGGGAATAAATGAGTTTGTCATGCTAAGTGTATTCCTAGAGGAGTGCTGTGCTGCCTCTTTCTTCTTTATAAAAAACAGCTGGCCTATAGTGGTTGTAGTATCTAATCCTATGATAAAAGCAGGATTTAAGTCCCCAGTCCTAGCAGAGTGTCTCGTGTTGCCTCGTTGCCTGCTGTTCATGGAGAGCACCTATGGCTCTGCTGCAAACAGCACATGAGCTGCTCACTGAGATCTTTTCCAGCAGCAGCTTTTGCTCCATAGGCGGGAGATTACTATTCTATCAGAGCCTCAGAACCTGCTTTCCCTTTCCTCCTGTTGACTTGGGTACAGCATAGGCAGAGTAATGCCACAAGGGTAGCCTGGAAGGCCAGGCAGGGCCAGTTGATCTGGGCAGTAACAGAAGGATCCCCATGGCAGGAACTCAGGAAGAAATTTTAATCCTGATTAGCTCTTTGTTTGTCTGTTTTTTTTTCTTTCTGCAAAAGATATCTGTGAAGAATGAGGCAGTGGCAGTAAGTCATTGCGTGAAGGGCAAAATAATGACAGCCACTGCCCAGCGAGAAAAGAATGTTTGTTTGCTAAGTGTTTTGTGGCTTTTGAATGCTGTAGTTTTTGAATACTCTTACAGTAATAATGGATAATTAGAGTAATAGTAGTTGTATTACATCTGGAAGCAAACAGTCATTAAAAATAATTAGTCTTAAAATTCATATGCTGCTGCACAGAGAGATTTTAACACTGTAAAACAGAAATAATTTTAACCAGCAGGATACTCTGTATCTAAGCCAACACAACCTGCACTAATATTCAATTTCTTGGATTTCAGGATTTCACGGGTACTTATGACTGATATTCTTTCAAAATTTTAACCCCATCCCCACAGCCTCCCACAGGCAAATTCTGTTCATCTTTCACAAAGAGCTGAGACCAGAGCCCAAGCTGAGGATAGGTGTTTACTGAGGAGTTGGATGCCCCATCCAAACTTATGATCCTGAAAATCTGCTAAGATGTCGCTTAACCCTGAAGATGGTTAAATCTTATCATTGACTCCTGTCTTTATTTTAATTCTGTTTTCCAGCACGAAGAGTTCTCCTTTGGCTCCGGGTGTCTCTGTCTTCACAGAACTGAGATGGTGTGATCCCAGCTTGCCTCTGAGTGAAACAAGAGTCTCCAAGGTAGGTGTTCTCATATCTGTGACTTCTTATGAGCTCTTGGAACATGCCAAATCCACAGCGAATGAAAACTTTCTGTTGCAAAATCCGTGCTGGTCTGGTCTTACTCTCTGGGTATTGCACAGGCAATGTTGGGAAAAGGGCAGGATCCTGAGTCCCACACAAAGACCTCAAGGCGTGAGGTTGCAGTACCTGATTTTACCTACAAGATCATTTGTGACTGTGCTTGTAAGGGACCTGCTTGGAGTCAAAAGGAAAGTCTTTAGAATGGTAATGAGCTTACTGGGTCACCAACGAGGTAACTTAAATAACAGACCCATTAATTTTCTACTTCTGCTCTGTGGTGCTTTTACTCTCATGAATTCTGGCTCCAGAAGTTTTTCTAGAACCCTGAAGATAGGAGCGTGAAAGCAGAAAGTGTTTTAAGAGGGACTTTTTTTCTGAGCCCCTTTAAAAAGGGTAGTGATTTCTTATTTGTCAGTCTCTTCCACAATATGGCACAAAAGAAGACTGTTCTTGCAGTACCTGCAGCCCTCATCTGTCATCAGCATTGGGCACCGTGTGCCCAGCACCACTGGCTGTCTCTCACTGGATCAGGTCACTAAGAGCAACCTCTTTTCCTTCTAACTTTGCTTCTGCTCTGTGGAAGAAAAGTGTGAGAAGCACTCCTCTCCTAAGGAAGATTGTGGATAAAATGGGGGCCCAGCAGGAATTCAGGGGTGTGTCTGTGTCTTGCCCAGCAGCCTGGGGTCCCACTGCTGCGGGACAGGGTCTCTGCCTTTTGCCCAGCTGTTGTCAATGGAGGCCTTGTAGAGAAAAACCTGCACTGCCTTTTTCCTATCAGGTGAGACATGTGGATACCCCTTACTGCACTTGTCTCTCCTTTGCTGCTTCCCTTTGATGAATGATTTTTAGAGAATTCTCCTACTTCCTGAAATGAAAGTTTTAGTTAGAAATTTAATCAGCTGCTGCACATGCAATTTAAGAAGTTTAAAAATGCATATTGCTGCCAGTAGAATAAAGTGTTCTGCTAGATGTTATGTGCTTTGACATGTTTTGCTTCCTCAAATACCTGACAATATGGAAAATTCTGGTATATCTCAACAGAAAAGTTGGTAATACAGATTGCAAAGGGAATGTGGAAAAGATAACTCCAATGCATTCAGTTCTGTCTCCCATCTTTTAGCTCTATTTTCCCTTAGCTTTGGTATTTTCACGTCTGCTCTGATGTCTACCTATGAAAAGGATTTGAACTGTTGACTTTCTTGCTTATCTGTATGAAACTTAGGGGATCAAGGTCTAGCTCGAAGTGGCTGTGCAGGAGTACAAGAGAAAAGAGTTTTCTGTCCCTGAGAACCTCTGCTTGCCTCTGTCATTCTCACATGGAGATGGCAAGAACAGTGTCACAAGCAGAGCCACGTGCCTGTGCTGTACAAGGAAGGTTCTGGAGGAGGGGACATCCCACAGGTGTAATCTCACTTGTCCCCCAGCAAAACTTGCCCGGGAGGGCTGATTGCTTCTTTCTGGGAGCAAAGCAGTTTCCCTCCAATTCCTTCTCTGTGGCTTTTCCTGCAATTAGTTGGTGATGGGTGGTCTGACACTTTCAAATGAAAAAGTTCCATGCCATTTGAAGTGTTTTTTTCTTTGAATTTGGATGGCAATAGTTCCATCATTCTGGAGGACCTCAGTGTGGAGGTTTAATGCCTTTGTTGCACAAAGAAACATGCTGTGGGGAGGAATAGCAAGCCCCAGGTACACGTGTGCACCTTCTATTTGTTGTAGGCATTAGGATGAACAGTGACATTTCCAACATCTATGCAGAAGCTCGTTTTGGGGTGGAAAATTTTTTATTGATTGAGATAATTGGTAATGTGAGCATTAAGATGACTTTTGGGGATATAGACTTGGTTCACACCATTCTCTAACTGTCTGAATGTTTAGCACACTCTTCACCAGAGAGGTATGTTCTGTCATTACTCTTTTGCTGATGTTTAATTTAGCTATATGACATATTATATTGTGTTGTTTTGTTCTAACTCAGTTGCAATAAGGTCCATGATTGCATGACATTATTCCCTTACTCTGTTCTTCCTATGTGTATGTATTTGTAGGCTTTTTCTTGCTCCCCACTCCCTTGGGGCTAGTATTGTTTCCTCCATTTGTATGCTGCTGAAATACTTGGGTTTTTTTTCTCTGATCTAAAAATGCAGAAGAAACAGTGAAGGAGATTTGCTGCAAAAGCTGTGCAAATATTCAAATAGATCAGTCAGTTTCCTTGGCAAATATACTCTTGGTATTATACATTCCTTTTTACTAAAAGATAACGACTGAAATGTTAAAAAATGCTCCTTTCTGTGACATTCTAAAAGACTTCTCAGAGAATGAGCCTAGTGGTTTTGAAATGCGGTACAGTAGTTATTTGAGAACACAGCCTTAAGAAAGGGCACATCCAGGCACTGCAACATGTTTGAGATAAGAATGAAGCCCCATGTCTTTAGCAAACAGAGCCTGTGCTCAGTTTGAAGAAATGCCATGTGCGTCTTCTTTAAGAAACCACTAATTACACACCATTTGAAAATAAGGATGGGACTGCTAATCAGCTGCTGCTCCATATTCCACAGTGTGTCATGTTTGCAACTCTTGGCATTATTCTTTCAGCTATTTTCAGTGTTTTTCACTAACAAGATTGTCTACTCTTCCAGTTTGTTTACTTGAATAAAAAATAGTTTTGACTTCCATTTTCCTTTATGAAGCTCCTGGGAAAACAGTTTATTTTGCAGTAATTTAAATATACACAATTAAATTGGGACTTGCATCTTTCTGTGGTTTTGCAGTCAATAGAGACTGGTGTGTCTCTTCTCTGGGGCAAAACTTGGCTCAAGTCTCATGAACAGAGAGGGAAATGGTCTCAATGAATGGCTTATCTTTTGTTACCTCCACAGACTGAATTAAACCTGCATAGCTAATTCCCCCTGGAAATAAGATACTTTGGGTGAAAAGACCCTGAGAGAATGGCACAGTACCCTTGGTTACAGACTATTTAACAGCAGGGATGGTTTGTTTCTAATTTGCAAAATATTTTGTTTGTTTTTCTTTTTTTCCCCCCATACTTAATGTACTTCTAAATAAGTCTTCTGTTCTTTCCTTATAAATACTTTGTTGCTTAGTCTCAAGGGGCAGCACAATGTGCAGAATAAACTGCTGGAGCAGAGGGGTGAGACACCAGGCCACTGCCTGCTGTTTGGGCCTGGGTGACAGTCACAAAGCGGTCTTTATTTTTGTTGGATTCAGCTTCCCAGTCACTGAATTGGAGAGAATTACTTTCTTCACATGGTGTCTTTTGTAGTTTTCATGTGCAATGGTAGTACATGGCAGCTCTGGTTCATCCTGGCTTGTTTTTGTGCTTTAGGAGAGATTTGCTAGGAAAAGTACAGTAATTATTTCTTGACTCTTAAATCCCTCCTGGTCCAGGATGGCAGTGCTTGAACTGCACAGACTGGTTGTCTGAACATGATTATAAGCAGTAATGACCTTTTATTGCATAATTTGCTTGACTACTCAGCTATACCTGTGCAATGCTGGTAATGTTTCTCTTCTACCTTTGCCCTGCCTTTATGACAGACAGACATAGTTGGCAAAAGGGTATCTTGCAAAGCATGAAAGTAATGCTTATCACAACAAAGTTATTGCCTCTTCATCCATTTCTTTCATTCGTCACACAATCTTGAAGTGTATGATCACTGAGCATTAAGTAGATATTTTTGCTGTTTTACTTTCTGTTACTGCTTATCAAAATTCCATTATGGAGAATCCATGCTTTTGCCCGGAATCCTGGCTCTCACTGGCTGCCATACAGAGGTGCTCTGTGATTGCTACAGCTTTTGATTTGGTTCAGTGATGATCAGTATTTGAGAAATTGGAATAAGTAAAGGAGGTGCAGTGTTAGCCCAAGCAGGTGCATTTATTCATCAACAGTACCAATGTTGCAAGGGCCTAAATAAATGTCACTAGATGATATATTTATTGAAAGAAATCACCTTAAGCATGTTAAGCTTTGCAATCTATATGTTATTTTACTCAAATATGATCCTGATTAGGAATATCTGCTGGGAAATACAGAAAGGAATTGGAGAAATGGAACAACCAGTTTATATTCTTTGCACATAAAATTGAGAATTGCGTTTCAGTCTGTAGTCCACTTTTTTTCTGAGAAGACCAATGACAGAATGAGTTTAATCCTTCAACTTTCCTTTCCATTGCTGTAGGCCTATGGAAGGGTTGCTCCTACACATACCAGCCCTGTTGTTTCAGTTGTCCCTCTCCCCCCACTGTCCTTGCTCACACTCTGGATTTGGAGGCAGCTGGTACAACTGCTGATGATGGACTCGCCCCTCTGTCTGCCTGATGTGAGTTCTGTACGACATTCTGCAACTTGCCTGGCTGCCTGGAGGATTAGCTGACCTGAGCAGAAAGTAAAGGGCAGCTAATTCCCTCTTTTCGACTTGTTAGAGAGCACAATTACACTAACTATCTGTGCTCGTTTGGAGGGGCAGGATGGCAAACAGAAATGCCACGCAGAGATTGTTATGCAGGAGTATGAAGTGGCAGAAGGCCAAGCAAGCTTGCCACAATTAATCTCTTTAGGGAAGATGCCGGCCTGAATGCTCATATACTATCTTCTGTTTGCTGATTCATGGCTGGAATAAGTATCAGCCTTTTTTTTTTCCTGGCTGAAGGTAATAATGAGGAGAGGAGACTGGCACTATCTAGAAAATAAAATGGAGCCAGATTGAATCAACAATATAGAACCCCACGTGGGTTAGCCCTGATGCTTGCAAGATAAACTCCTTGGCTCCAATTTTCTGTTGGTCCTTTCCCTGCTTGGAATATGTAAATAGATAAAGATTGTCTGCAATTTATTTTTGGAGACTGACTGCATATCTATGCATTAGGATGTAAAAGTACATGCTTGAGATGAGGAGGGGACAGATTGGTTCACCAAAATTGTGGACAGTGGGAGCCACTGACTACAGTGGAAGAGCAGAGGTGATGTGGCTCCCTCACTCCAAGGGGAGGAGGTGGAGAACAAGAAGCTCTAGCCAACACTTTAAAGCAATTTTTCACCTTTATTCCATTCCTCTAAGTTGTAAATAAATAATAAAAAGAAGCCCTAATTGCTCTCTTCAAAAGGCAAATAAGAAAGGTAAAGTCTCTTGAATGCCGGTCATCTGCAGAGGGGCAAGAGCCTGCCCTGTCCTGCCCCCTCTGCTCCCTCCCTCCCTCTCTAATAGTGCCTCAGGTGAGGTGGTAATGGCAGGGCAGGATGGAGCAGTTTCTTCAATTGCCAGGCACTGCATCACCCAAAGTTCCTTCAGACCTGCTCGGGTACCTACTTGGTTTTATGAGCACACAATGAACAATTGTTGAAACAAAGTAGTCCCATTTGACTTATGCTTTTAAGGATGCAGAAGAGCATTTATTACAATTATTACTAATACATTGCCAATCACTTCTGAGATAGTTGGATAAAGACAGCTGCAATGGCTTCAGTCAATGTAACAGATTAAGATGATAAATCCAACAAGGCCTGCCTAGTAAAACTAGCACTGAACTAACATATTCTTTTTTCTCCTTCAAGAATTGCTTCCATTGATGGATAATCTCTGCATAACAGGAAGCTTTTAAATCTTCAGACAGTGGATAATAGATGCAAATTTGCGACCGTCATATGCAGTGAACTAATGAGCTCGGCTGATCAGGGAACACGATAAGTGTGACACTTTATCAGGCAGTAAAAGCTGATTAGTTTGTGCACG
The DNA here is from genome assembly GCF_003984885.1 of Neopelma chrysocephalum. Lineage (NCBI taxonomy): Eukaryota > Metazoa > Chordata > Aves > Passeriformes > Pipridae > Neopelma > Neopelma chrysocephalum. The sequence goes on from NW_020897733.1 coordinate 1,816,706, forward strand.
TTTAGCTGTCCATATGCCTTGTTATTGGAAAGGTTTTAGATAGTAGTAATAATTGGAATGGATGTGGCTTCATTTCCTTCAATATAGAAAAAGAGAAAAGAAAAGGAAAAAGAAAGTGAATGCAAAGCTTTAATTCTTCACCCTTGGAGTGAAACAGATCAAGCAAAGTAATCCTGGAGGATTCAGAGTAACTGCATCTCCAGCTGCACCTCTGAGTGACAGAGCTATTTCCTACGTTGCAGTTTGGGGTGGGTCTAAGGAAGAGATAGAGAAGGTGGGGTTACTGCAGAAGTTCCTGCACAGGTCAGCTGCGGTAGGTGAATGGGTCAAGCGAATGTGATATCAACACAAGCCACCAAAAGGAAAAATAACCCCACAAGTGGCATTGATATTATTTATAGATAAATAATTACAGAGACAGATATAATTCATTTTATAGCAAACCTCTCAGAAAATTCATGCAGCTTATCATTATGCCTGAAATTTTGTCCTTTCCATTTCCTGTCCTGTGCTGTAAAACATCACTTGAACACAATGAAGGTTGTGCTATCCTTGTCCATCCTGGGCTGATTGAGGCTGTTGATTTTTGTATGTTTTTTTAACTTGTTCTATGGTGGAAGGTTCTTTGAGCCCAAGTAAATAAGGTCACCTCCACCCACTGAAAAACACGTGTGGTCTCACAAGGTTTTAGTAGTAAAAAAGTCTCAAGAAATTCTGATAATCCAGTTGAAGCATTAGAAATGGATGCTCAGGTGTAGTAGGGACCAGGCACCTGGTGGTACAAAGAATAGTTCTGGAGAATCTCCCAACAGCAGCTATGGTTATCAGGGAGTGAAAAGTAGCCCCGTAGTTCCTATAATAATTTGGGTTAGGAAGTCTCAGGTAGGGCTCTTAAGATCAAAGCTCACAACCGGCTCCCCGTAATAATTTACAGCAAATATCTCATCTAGTTCATTTGTTCTGTTTCTAGTTTTTGCCTGGTGTGTTATACATCAGTATGAGTCTTATGGCAGGTGGTGTGGGCTAAGGTATAAGGGAAGTATGAACTCACAGAGGTTTCAACCAGCAACCTATGAATTAAATTGAAGCATGTGGCTTTCTTTGAGCTGAACCAGTAATGCTGAAGATTAAGGCAGCAGCCCTTGCATTTCATGTGTAGAGAATTTTTAATTGTAGTGTCCCTTTTTATGTGGACCCTTGCTTGGAGCTGCTGAACTTTGCTCTAGATGTAAAATGGAAATTACAGCACAGTTCAGAGAGGGGAGATGGTGTCGTTGTGTGAGCCTTGAGGAACTTGCAGAAGCGAGTGGGAAGAACTTGGATTCCAACGCAGGGTAGTCCCCTCTGCCTCCAGATAAGTGGAGCTGAAAGCAATTTTATGCTTGGTGAGTTTTTCAGTCAAAGTTTGCTTACTGTACTGATAGAATCCTGGTTTGCTCTATGAAAATTCATAAAGTCCTTGCTTAAGGCCCATACTGAGTAAAAGTGGTGGTGCCTCAAAACCTGCTCTGTAATCATGAGACATTCTTGAGTGTCTACCTTTTTGAAATCAGCTTTGTCTGATTAGGTGGGTTCTTTCTCTGAGACTCTGTGACACTGAAGTCAATAATGCATTCCTCCCAGACTATGTTTCTCCACCTGCCTGCTCTTTAGGCATCTTTTGCTAGTAATGAGAGATGTGATTTGAACATGAGACTAGCTCTTTTCCTTCTGAGGCAAGCTGGGAAGTGTTGCCTCATGGATGATGAGGCTGGATCATCAGTGGCACAGATAGCAAATGTTCTCCACCTCCCATGGGCCCACAGCGAATTGGGACAAATCTTTCATCCAGTAATGCTTCTACTTTTGTTCAAAGCAATGGAGTATCCAGGGAGCTACACCAAGGGCTTGTGGCTATGCTCTGATCATCCATTTTGTACCTTGCACATATTCCTGATTCTGTTGGATCTTCCTGAAGCTTTGACTGTGTGGCTGTAGTGGTGTGTGAGAGCTGGTCAGCATCCAGTACAGAGGAATAAATTCATGGGCCTGGCATGTTTCTCAGAAAACAAGTATTTTTTAATTCACTGTTTGAAATGTGAGGGGTTCACAGCTCTGGCTAGTTAATGTTCCTTTTATGTTCAGCAGAAAGGGAGGAGGAACAGCTATTACCATTCAACTGCTCCTTTTGTCTTTCTGTCTCTCACTGTGAGTCTTTATCACTTCTCAGTAATTCTTACAAAACACTGTCAGCAAGGGCATCAGAAAGCCACTTAGTTTGCTAGAGGGGCTCTGTATTTTTATGGATCTGATTGCTTGTTCAGTATGTACTGCACTAAAGCAAATCAGTTGATAGTACAGATATTAGATGAGAAAAACTTGTATATTCTATCAGCAAAGATGAGATTTGACTAGAATTTAGATTTGTGTTTGGTGTTGGTTTAAAAATGTGCTACTACGGTTTGCAAACATTACTAGGCCTTTTCTGTTGATGTTTTATTTCAATGATATCTTTCTGTTTGCTTCCTTTTTATCTCCATAATGTTAGGGTTGTTTTGTTGAAACAAATGAAACGTTTTCAGTTTAGCTTTTTTACATTAATGCTTCATTAAGTCTTCAAGAGAAGTATATATACATATAAAAAAAGATAAGTGTTTTTATGGACAATTTGAGTCCTGGAGCTTAAGGCCAGGATGGGTCTTTTCTGGTCTGCCACACCTAGTGTTTCACTCAATAACTTCTGCTGAGCCCTTCAGAGTTTTGAAGTGATCACATCATGTATTCTAGGAATACTTTTTAGGGCAGGTACACAAGGTAATGTAATACAATAGGACTCAAAAACACTGATAGTCTCTTATTTACCAAACATTATCATATACCATTTGGAAATCTGTACTGTTTGTGCTGTTGATCTCTAAAACATTGATACTGCACTTTATGGAATATTGAAATATCCTGTTATATTAAAAAGGTTTAAAATACATATGACTGAATAGCAGCTTAAATTTCAGGGGAAAAAAAAATCACACAATCAGAGGTGAAACAAAGCCAAGTGCCTCAAAGGTGAGAAAATGCTGCTTGGGTCTGATACCATGTTCATGCATAGTACAGGATTTGATGGATGGCATCCCTGGGAAAGTTCTCCAAGCCAAAAGCTTCACAGTCCTGATGTAATTTTGCCTTTATTTTTACCTTTGGTTAGATGCAGGTTTTCTGTACACCTGTGAGTTCCATTACTCAGTTGGTAGATTTTTGTACTGCCTGTGACATGTAGTCGTTTCTCTGGGATAATTCAAGCCTTTTAGCACACAGCCCTTTCAAACCACAAAGGTCCTCAAGTTTTCAAAACCCCTTGGATTGTTCAAAATATGTGTTTCTTTATGACTTTGTATATGTCTCAAAATTAGCAGGTAAGTTTTCTTCTGTGTTTTGTTCAGAGTTTTTCCCTTGTTGCTAGGCATCACCTCAGTTTTGTGGGGTTGTGGGAAGGTGTAGCTTTTCCTTAGGTTTCTGGGTTGCCGTGCAGAGAAGGAAACAGTGCTTTTCTGCATCAGCACCTATGACCTCTGAATCAGTGATGATGGGTGTGGAAGTCTAATCTAGAGTTATAGGTGGACTTGGACTGGCAGAACTGGGCTGTGATGTTTCTGCAGCCAGAGTAGGAAAAAACGGTGTATGATGAGCTTGATATTTCTTTGCATTGTTTTCCTTTAAGTGTCTTCTGGAGGTTCCTTTTGTCTTTGTGTAAGTCATGCTCATAGAGTAACTGTACACCTCGCCGAGACTGTGGGTTTCCCAGTGTATTTATTTTTTCATGAAATTTTTGGGCATAACACGGAATAATATGAAGAGGTAGCAAAATGAGAAGTTATGTTCAGAGTAAGGAAAAAACCCCACAGGTCATTATGGATACATGAGGTCAATTAAGGAAAAGGACTGGTCTCCAAGTGACATGGTATAAAGCAAGGACTGAAAATAGAAAGGACCTACAAAGATAGAAAGGAATCATAGAATGAAGTATTTTAAAATAATCAAGGTGGCTTAGGACGCAAGACTTTCTGTTTTAGATGGCTGAGGTAAACTTGGATCAGATATGAGAAGTGAGAATTGTGTGGTAGTTTAAATGAATCACACTGGGGATTCTCTCATTTTCATTAGTGTCTTGTATTGCTTTGTGTGGGAGAGTTTTCGGGTAATTAAAAAAATGAAAATGAAGAATGAATAAGCAGTTGGGAATGAACACAGTCCTGACTTCACCTAGATGTGGTAGGAGAGGGTTTGGAAAGGTTAGCTAGAGGAGCTGTTAATGCAACCTCATATTTTAGCTTTCCGTGAAATGAAATGAAAGGAAGTCTTTGGGTTATTCCATGCTAATTCTCCCTTAAAACTAGAACTCAAACCCCAAGAACCTACAGCCTATGGTACTGTTGAAAGGCTCTGGTAGTCTGTCACTCCTGTGAAAGTGCATAGGCTTGGTGCTAATCTAACTGTTGCTAATAATGTACCTTCCTTTTTCTGAAAGATCCTTCAGTTCAGGAGGGTGATAGGGAATGGAGAATTGCAGGCAGTTTCCCTGTGGAGTCTCTGAAATCCATTAACTGCAGAAAATGTCACAATATTGGAGGTCTCCGGTACAAGTGTAAAAATGTCGTCTCACAAAATAAAGTGAGTCTCACAGCCCACCCAGGGTTTGCAGACTGCAATGAGTGCCAAGTGATGACTTTCATGTGTATGTTTCTCATTTGAACCTGATTTTCCAAAATGTCCCTTGTTTCAGCTGAAAAATTTCTTTGGTCTCTAAATTGTCCTTGACTCAATAGTGACATTTTCAAATCAGACAAAATTCAAATCTGAAGGAGTACTTTTACAGTTTTCCAAATATTTAACCTCCCCTTTCAGGTTTCATGTTCTCAGTTTAGGCCATTTGTCGCTGATCATTTATTTTATCCTTATTTCTGTATCATAAAGTTCAAGGCATGTGTGGGGAAAAAAGGGAGTCCCAGAATGGCACTCAATGGTGTGTTTATTACAGACCATCACTGCAGTTGTTTAAGTCATTTTATTTTAGGGAGCAGTGATCAGGCACTTTTATCACCTTCTTTCCCTATACATAAATGTACCCTGCAGGGATACATCTGCCATATGCTATTGGATTGTGTGTAAAGATTCCCTCTGACCGCCTTCCTTGGGGAGCTCCACTGGCTGCCCTTGGCTCTCTCAGCAGAGGAGGGCTCTGCCCACCTGCTGGTGCTAGAGCCAAGAGCCAATTCTCATCAAGGAAAAAGCTGTTTGCTAGGACTGTCTCCATGATCTGGGAATGTGTGCTCCCTCTTTTGGGCCCAAGATTTGATGTGGGATTTTCCAAATAATAAAGGATGAAGAAGAGAGGTCTGGAAGGGACTGCTGGAGATCTTGACCTGTTATTTCTATTATTCAGGGCTGCTGAATAATGCCAGATCACCTCAGACTTTTGGGTTTTATGTCAGCAGTATATCATAGCTAGTCTCATCTGCCAGTGCCTCCATGCCAGAGGCTTTGGGTTGAGTTTGTGGGATCACTAATTAGACCTAAAAATAAGTGTCCTGGCACTGTGAGACATGAGAATGGGCAGCAATTTGACAGCAAAAAGACATCTTGCACCTCTCCTTGCAAGGGCTGAAAACAGGGCCATTTGCCACCCCCCAAACAGAGGAGACAGCTGGGTTGAGGCAGGGGGTGACGGGTGGGCTGCCATAAGAATGCTGTGTGTGTGTTGTGCTTTGGTGGGGGGTGTCTGTGTGCCCCTGTGGTGCCATCCCTCTCGTGCACTTCTGCCACTGCAAGGTGACATGTCCTCCTGTTGTCCTGAGTGAATTGATAAGTCAGTGTCTGAAGGGGGAAAAAGAAAATGGATAGACAGACTCAGCCACCCAGTTCCCTGATGATGGCAGTGCAGTGCAGAGGGAAACCAAAATTTCTGGAAGAGAACACTGCAGGATTACTAGCCAGCCTCTTTGTCTCCTTGTAAGCTGAAAAGGAAAGTTTGCTGCTGCTCAGCAGCTGCCCTCTGAGAATTTAAAAGCGTTTAACAACAGTGGGCACTGCAAATATTGTCCCATTCTTCTCCTTGGGGGAAATGCAAACCCTGTGAGCATTACAATTGCTTGCTCAAGGTCAGGATGGAATAAAAATCTGAAATCCCAATTCCTTTATCGTTACTGCGTGTCTGGGAATTTGCTACATTCACTAAGAGCTCACTTTTATGAGTCCGACATTGTAACGGAATAGATGCTCAATGGGAAGAAAATAATTAGCATTTGCAGACAATCATGCCACTCTGATTTAAACATGAGAATCTGACTGCAAAAATGTGTAAAAAGAAAGCCCTAACCTTTTGTCAAATGACACAGTGTGATTTATAATTAGATAATAGCTGTTGTCTCCTAGGGGTACTGACAACCTGAAATGATTTTCACCAGATTATTGTGGGATCAATACCAGCTGAATAATTAAAATTCAATACTGCTATGTCTCTATCAATAACGTTGTAGGAATGATGCATGACAGATTTAATTGAATTTGTCAGACACCAGGGCTACACGCATAGACCGGGGGGATATTTTTAGAGTTCTGTATTTCATTTCCTCGTTATACTTGCCTTGTACCTTTTAACATTCATGGTTACTTCCAAGCAATAAGATTGCTTGCTCAGACAGCACTGTAAACAGTGACCCTGAGTTTATGCTGAACTTTTAGTTTAAATGTTAAGAGTCTTAGTGGAGACTTCCAGTAATTAATTCACGGTAAATGTTAAATTACAAAACAGTGACAAAGTGGAGGAAACAAAGCATTTTGTGTCTTTTTGTCAGTGGCCGGGTTTTTAACTCCTTCATTACTAACCCAGAACTAGTTGGGCAGTATGCATTTCATTCATCTACACCAGAAGTCTCAGGTGTGAAATAATAAAGGCTGAGGGAATGTTATATGTGTTCACTGGGCATGCAGGGTTGATGCTTTCAGAGCAGTGGGTTGCATTTTCTGTTTTTGCTATCTGTATAAAGAATGAATTGCAGTTCTGACCATCCAATATAAATGTTGTATTCCTCATGAATATTTGAACATTAGCATCCAGTTATCCCTCTTTGAAGGCCTGTCCATGGCCAGGATGAACTAGCAAGGCACCTTTTCATGTCACAGTGCCAAAATATTCCAGAGAATGAGAGAAGTAACGTTTCCACAAATTGTTCACAATTTCCTAGGATCAAGATGTATCTCTTGTTGCTTACTTTGGACTGAATAAACTCTGCTGTGCTGTGAATTCTAACATCATGTTTTAAATAATTAGCAGCATGATAGCACAGAGCAGCTGCTACAAAGGAGCTACCTTCCTCTTGTTAGGGTTCACACACTGCTCAGTATGTGACACTGTAGCTAAGATTTATTTAAAGAATTGATGGTTGTCTTTCACTGCAGAAAAAAAGGAAAGAAAATTGAGCTTAGGTGTGCTTGAGTATTAATGATTTTCCTACTGATTATTGTCAGTTGCAGTTCTAGATTTCATCATTAATCTTGTTAATAGTCACGCTGTTAATTATTCAATTTCTATTCACCTGCTCTACCTGGTTCCATATATATGAATGAAATTTTGTTTCTTGCTGTATCCCCCCAGCTATGAGTGCTTCCACTGTGTGCTCTAGTCTGGCACAGTGTTACCCATGTCAAGCTATCAGAGCCTGCTCTGCATAATAAAACATACACTTTCCTATTTCTCTTAAAGTGAGTTTATTCACACATGTTTTCTACATTGAGATCCTTTTAGTTACAGGTGTGTCGATCTGTCTCCTGCCAACTCAAGGACTGAATATTTAATTTATAAATTAAAGTTGATGTTTTCATGAAACACTAAATGTTGAGACACTAGGGAAAATCTCTGCAAGATGACAGGAAATGGAAAATGATTCTTGAAACAATTTCATTGACCCACAAGGAGATGCATTGAAGATAGAGGATTCAGGACTGAATGCTGCTTCTTTCACAGCTGTTGTAGACAGGGTTTTATTCCTCTAAACTTCTAATGGAAAACAAAACAAAACCCAACCCAAACACCCAGAAAGATAGATGAAGAAAATTGTGATGTAGAATTATATTTACTTACAGGCTTCCTTTAGTTGTATACATGACAATGACATGTTGTGGGCTTAAGACCTACTTTCAGCTTGTGTGCTTCTGCCATGCTCATGTGTGGCTGCCTCTCCTTCATTCTTCTTGCTGCAATTCCTGAGTTAAGTCTTATCCTCTGGAAATTAATGGGACTTTTATTATTTGAGTTCGGTGAGATCAAGACCTTTCACTCTTTGCCTTTGGTCATTTTCAGGGCACCTTGTGAAGTAGTTTAGCTGAGAGCTTGTGGGGTTTTTTGAACAGAGATGGACTCAGAATTGACTTTATCCAGGCCTTTCCTTAGGCAGGTATACTGGAGCAAGGACTTAAACAATGAAACCTAAGTCACAGCTTAGTAAAGGCCTTTGGGAGATGGTTTGTGTTTCCAGAAGTGGCACATTCTTGTTGGGGATCCCTCTTGAAGGCAGCCTTATTTGTAGTAGAGCAAACAGCAAACCATGTCCTATTCCTGCCCCCCAGAACTGGGGACCACCAACCATTTCAGAGCTGCAGTGCTCAGAAACACATCCAACACACTGGGACTGACAACTCTCTCTCTTGTTGCTCTCACTCTCTCTTGTTTTCTTCCAAAAGTACTCAGCATTTATTTCCCCCTGAGCAGAAGGCTTTCATCCTTACAAATGTATGGCTTTTATCTTTCTTGGTCTGTTTTTTCTCGCAAATACTCCACACCAAATAGGATCATCTTGTCTGGCTATACAAGCCCCAGGTTTACACTGAACATCTTTCCTTCATATAAACACTGAGCTGTTAAGGATCTCCTTGATCACCATGTCCATGTCTAATCCCCTGCTATTACAAGTGTGTATGATATATTTTCTTCCTTAAGCTGATCAAGACCCAATTTTTAAAGGAAATAAGAAGAAAAAGTGTTTACATCCTTACTGCTCCTGTATTTCACTGTTGATGCAGAACTTTTAGTGACTTTTAACGTAAATCCTTTTGCTTCTCCATTCTTGTCTTTAGTGCACATGATTTTGTTTCTGTTCTGATGTCTGTCCCAATGATATTCTGATGGTGAATTTTTATGTCCTTTATCAGATAAACAAATAAAATTCTTTAATTTTTCTTTTATATTCAGCCTTCACTGTTAAATCCCCCTCTTTACTTTTTAAGCATAACCACCCAAACTGTAGGCAGATGTCTTCAAACCCTCTTGCTCAGTTTCTTGTCTCAGACCTGGAAATAGCATTTCTGATATGGGAAAGATTTTTGTTGCATTGGTGATTTATGGTGAGGTCTTTAGTTTTCTAGTGTGTTTTCGGCTGATGAGCATATCACTTCAGGTGATCAGTCAAAAGGGGACACTTCTTGTTTTAATGAAGCAATCAAGAAGTAATTGACAGAAGAATGAGGCAAGGTTAGATCAGAAAATGGAAAGAGTAATTTTAAATAATTGTAAGGTCATTTATGAGAAGTAAATAGATGCTTATTATTCTGTGATCTGGAGGAAGAAATGAGTTCTAGAACACAATGGTAAATATGGATAGAGAGGCAAAATGTTAATATACCTGGTGTGATGATATAAGAAGTGTGTTTGTTAGAGGAGAAACACCTCAAGAGACATTTAGTGGACAGAAACCAAGACAAACTTAAAAGCAACATTCAAATCATGTCATAGCGCTTTGGCCTGCACCAGTACCTGCTATATGTACTATTACAATGGAAAGTAAAGGTGCTGCAGAGCACTGAGATGAAAAGAAACACCAGCTGCAGTGGAAATACCTTCCCCCCCCATTACATGAGTAGTTACACTTATTGAAAATGTTATTAATTTGTTTTATTAAAGTTGTATCCTGTGTATCAGAAGGGAGAAGTTGAAAGATGCCATTTTCTCTCTGGACTGGACTTCATTATCATGATTTAAGTGAAGTACAGCTGTGAAGTAATTGAAACAGGACTGTTTGGGAGTTAGGAAAAGAAATCAAGGCTATCTCAAAATAATGTTCAGTGACAATATCAAGAGGAAACACTGCAACATGTTCGTGTCTGTGGCTTCACTTCTTTTCTAAAGGCCATTCTCAAATGTGCTGAGATTTAAGGCCTTAAAGTGATTCTTACAAGACCAGGGCTTAGGTCAAGTCTCTCTCTGTTAGGTTAGCTTTGGTAGGGGTCAGGCAGTTCATGTGTAAGTATTTTAGCAAAACAAACGGAGGGAGGGAAGAAAACAGGAGAGAAACTAAGTCATGTATCAAAATGATCTCTGTTGCAATCCATGGGTTCTTCATCTACCCTTGGAACACTGCTGAATAACCCATGGAAGTTGTCTGGTACATTTGTATCTGTTCAAATATTGTCAGTGAGAACAATCAATCTGTACAGTCAAAACATTTGAGTCACACATCTCATCACAGAAATTTCTGAGGGGCCAGTCTCCAGCTGAGATGACCCTCAAGGTTTCCTCTCCCTTGTAGGATACGTGTGTTTATGTATGGAAGTTTAAACACCTCTTTCCTTGTGAGGAATGTAGATAAACATTGTGCTAATGAGATTGCATTTAAATACTTTGCACCTCTTCAAGGAAAACCGAAGTTTGTGATCTGCTGTTCACTTTTGCTTTTTACTGTTACTCATTCTAAAGTGTGATACAGTCTCACCAAGACCTGACCAATGCCACAGTGTGCTTTGTACTACACATGCATGACAAATCCTTTCTCGTTCTTAAAACAAAACCCAGCAAAGAAGCCTAAGGAATAAAACAGGACTGATTTCTGTCGTGCTTCAGGTTTTAGTTTGATCACTTAACTCAGTGAACTAGTAAATAATGTGCATCATAGGAACAACAAAAATCAGCTGCTCATCCCTTTTGTTGAGGGTTAACCAACATAAAACATATTCAAGTGCCCACTTCAGAGGTTTTTATCACATAAATAACTCTAAAGATTGATACTTCAGGGTAACTGCTTGGGAACAGTCACTAGATTCTTGGCATTGTGTGAAATGTGTGTGAAATGTAAGTGAAAATATTGCTGTGATGTGCATGAACAAAGCTGCTTTCATGCAGTCTTTCAGATGCCAAAGGCGCTCTCTTAAATGTTCTATAGAAAGTCAGAAGGAGGTAGTAGAAACCAATACATTATGTGAGATGGTAACTAGTCAAGAATCTGAGGTTAAGCACCAGGTTTGAAGACATTCACATATGGACTTTTCACAATTTTTGTTTGCTTGAAATGTAAAATGTGGCATTTACTTTGGGATATGTAGGGGTAAAGTTGATAATCAGATTTAAACAGGAGAAGATGGATTAAAAGTGAGGGAATATACTTGATTTGTATTTTCAAGGCTTATAAACACAGATTTTGATGGACCATATGGTCTCTTGTCTCTGATACTGCACTTTATGCTTCTACCATCCTAATATCCCTAATCTTTATTTTAATTGTTTTTAAATGTTCTTGTTTATAGAAGAGAGAAAATATCCAGTACACACAGGACTGGAAAAGGCCTGTGTGCCATGCAGAACACTTTGTGGGCAGATGGGAGCTTTATGGCAGGCAGCCTGGCTAGCCCATAGGGTTGCTTGTGTGCCAAAACTCTCTTGTGTAGACAGGGTGCTGGAGTCTGTTTCCTTTTACCATATGTACAGTCAATGCTTTTCATTTTGAAGTTCAATGCATCTTAATTTTCTTCATTCTTATATCCAATCCTGCCCTGTGTGTTCCACTATAAAGTAGATTTTCAATTCAGTGACCAATTTTCTCTTTATAGTGTTATCTCCAGAGACTGACATTTAAATGCAGTCTTGTTTCATAAAAGGTACAATACAGGAGGGGAGTGATTTAAAAATTTTGCCACGAGTCCTTGAGGATGCAAGGTTGAATACTGTTTGCTGAAGTCAATAGGGTTGTTGTACACAGGCTTTGTGTGTGTGAGCACAGGAGGCTGAAACAAATCAATTTCCATTGACTTGTCTAGCAAAGGAGCCATTATTTAGAACTGAATAGCCATTGCTCCTGTAATATAATGTGAAAACTTATTGTAGTTTTACTAAGAAGTAGGTTATGATGAAATCATTTGTTTAAAAGCAAAGTGAAGTTGTCTTCTGAATATGAATTTTGGAGGTATTGATTGAAACTTGATGAATAAATCGTGTTTATTTTTCAAAGCTGTTATCAAAAGTAATATCAATCTCACATTGACAATAGAGTTTATTGGTATAGAGAATTTTCTGGCAGTTATTCAAATAGAAGAAGCAATTACAGTCCAAGTGAAAGTGATACTATTTGAAGAAATGCAAAGATATTGCTGGGAGCACCAGCTCCTCCACCGGTAACTGGACTCATAAATTCATCAGCAGGTTCCTTTATACGAGTCCCCCTTTACATTAGCTTTCCTGCTTAGTATATTGCCAGTACATGGTTCAAATTCCCTGTACTAGTAACATTTAAGGTCTGAATTGCTGAAGTTTTTATGCCTCCCTTTGTGCACAGTTTATGTTGACGGAGTGAGATGTTTGCGGTGTGAAAGGGATTTATGCAGTAAAACTGGCTGATCACATCTTTTTGGTATTCTCTGTGCCTCTTTGTGCATCTTTTCCCAACCCATGCTACAGGTCAGGGGGATAAGCAGTAACTCACTGGAGTGCATTTAAGGGAACTCCTGTGAAAAGAGTAACTGTCAGCAAAACCACTTTCTGTGCAGCAAATCATTCCAATGGGACAAAAAGAATTTTAGCTAAAATTCCATGAAGTCCATAGAAATTACAATAGGAGAGCTTGATTAAAAGGAGTAAAAGCCGCTCTAAGAGGCACACTGCAAATATAATGTAAATGAATGTGATAGGGTAGTGACCTGCCCGCTACATTACTGCTCATCATTCATCCTTCTTTGCAGGAAAAACATCCCAAATAACAACAAAAAAAAACCCCAAAACACCAAACCCAAACATTTTAGTTTTGCAGTGAATTTATAAATTTAAATGAATTCTGCTGTTAGATGGCAGAGAGCGTGCCCAGCTTCAGCAGAGCAAGATTTCCCCACAGTATTTGTACAAAAATGCTATTCCATCCATTTTCATTTACTCTCAGAATGAATGTGCAGTAAAGGGAATTGCCTTCAACATGTGTCTGTCTGTGGCTGGAGCACTGCATGTGCCATCACATCTGTGACTTTGTGCTGTAAACCACTATCCACGGGAATCACATTTGTGACCTGTAGCTCTGCTGCTGTACAGTATGGCATCAGCAAATTCTCATTTGGGTCTAAGCCTCAATTAATCTGAGACTTCTTTGTCATTCTGGGTTTAGTGGAGAAAGTGAACAAACAAAAAACTAACCCTAAACCCAACAAATGAATGATTGTAAACTGAACACACAGGTAGTTATGAATGTTGTTCATAATCACCTGTTTTTGTTTTGTTTGTTTTTTTTTTTTTTGAGTAAAGCATTTTAAACCTAGGAAAAATATTTTCATTTTGTAAAAAAAATTGTTCTTCAGTGATCAAATGCCCTTAACTGCAGGTAAGTGATGACCTGAATATTAGAAATGTGGCAAAGGAAATGCAAACCTAGAACCTGCTTCTTTCTTGAGTGGAAGAAGCTGAACTCTAGTTGGAAACAAAACTCCACAGTCTCAGTTGCTGTAGGCTAAAGAAGCTATCCCAAATTATTTCAAGTAAGAAGCCAGTCCTTAGAAACCAATATGTGTCTTAATCCCTGTTGTTTGCTGGCAAAGCAACAGAGGAGAAAGGTAAGATATCAACAGCATTAATAATGGGTACTTTGAAAACTGCTCTGGATATCTTGTGAGGGTCTGCATGGAGCTGTAACTTGTGGTCAGAAAGTTTGTTTCCTCCCTGCTCTTTCATGGCTTGGGGCTACAAATTGAATGTCCTAGTTTTGGAAATGCCCTACAGTAAAATAAAATTCAAAAGTTTAAATTGTTTTCTGAATTATCAGCACAAATCCACCAGAATATGAGAAGTGCATGAGTTTGAAACTTATATATCTATGGTTTCTTTAACGTATTTGGATAAATCCTCTGTGGTTACGAGGAGCCAGAGTAACTCTGCTATTGGCAACTTCCCCAGCTTTGCACCATCACAGAGAAGAGCTGATCAAGCTGGCTTACTCATACTTGATTAACATATTCTTTTGACATTCTGTGTGTGCAGCATGTGTTTTAAATTTTAATAATACATAGACCTTATGTTGCTTGTTTGTCAGCATTCTCCTTAAGAATTCACTACGCGGAAGAAAAATTGACTGAAATGTATTGCAAATCAAACAATACCATTTGTAAGCCTCTGCGTTCAGAAGTTAATTATTATTTATACACTGGAGCCTCTGTAACAGTCTCAAAAGTTATAGCAAGGAAGGAGGGTGAACTTCACACTGGGAAGAGGCCACATAAACATGCAGTCAAAGCGACGCTGACGGATTTGAGCTGCAGGCGTTCTTGTCTCTCACGTTGCTATTAGTACACTGGATCTGTGCTTGAAAGGCCTATGTTGGGCCTGATTTTGCTCTAATTTAAAGTAGTTTTGCCCTTGATTTTTAGTCATTCACTTTGGCAATGAAGTTAAATTACTGTAATGATCACTTGTCTTGCTCTTCCCCTGTGTACTTCCTTGCTTTTGCAGTAGTGCTTGTCTGATACCTCGAACTGAGTTGTGGGAAAAGAATGAGTCTTCGAGGGGAAGGGAAAAAAAGAAAGTGAATTGTCTCCCATTAGTTCAGCTTCCCAAACACAACCTCTGTGGGATCAGGGAGTGCACAGGGGAGGGGACAGAATGAGGGGCAGAATAAATTCCTCTTCTTGCAGCTGGCTATTAAATGTGTCTAACTTTATGCTTGACGTCCCCTTTTCAAGAATTACAGTTTGGATTTATAGTACCTCCTTAGAGGCCAGTTAAAATTAGGCTTCAAACTCTTTTGCACACAAATCTGATTATGATTGAATATTTGATTACCTAATATGTAAATACCCTTTGACAGACCACACATGTGAAGGAGCATAAAAACTTCCCAGGTGAAATCATACTGCACTTCTAAAAGCCAGATCTGAAAATGTTATGAGATGAGAAAATCTACAGGAACAGAGAGGGCAGGAAGTTATCTGTGTGATTTAAATTAATGAAAGCACATGCTCTTAAGTTGGCTGTGCCAGTTTCAAATACTAATAGATTAATTAGATAATTTTCACTCTGCTCACTGACTCAAAGTTTGAAAGGACTGCCTTGTGGTAGACTGACTGCAGCTCTGGGCCCAGACTTGCCTCAAACTCTGCTAAGAACCAATGTCTGATCAGGGCATGGTCTCCCCACATAAGGAAAGGCATTTTTTCCGGTCCTAGCTTACTGTCTGTGTAATGGAGAAGTGCAGGACACAGCCCACCAGCACAGTGCCTGCCATGGGTTCTGTTGCCTCATCAGTGCATGGGCTCTTGACAACAGGAATGAGAACAGAGTGAGGGGCTGGGGCTCTGCAGGGCCTGGGGAGCTGAGCTTTCCTTGTTTCTGTGCATGAACCCAGTAACAGAGAAGTGTGAGATGGTGCCATGCACTACTCACCATGCACATCAAAATCTGAAAACCAAAACTGAACTATCCTGCTTTTGCTTGTGCCAAAGATGAATATGACAGCATGACCAGTTACAGAGAAATGAAGAGAAAAGATTTTATATTCTTGCTCTTTGTGGCTTTTCCATATATCAGCTCATGTACTTATTCTGTGGACAAAGACAGGTTTTCCTTTCTGATGTGTCAAGTGTCAGCCTAATTACAAGTGAAGGAGATGAAACAGGGATTCGAGTGCTTAAAGGATGGCAGTAAGTTCTTGCAATGCAATGGGAATTAGATGGCCTCTGGGGGAGCTGATTAATGACCCTCCATGTGTACAGTCAATGGAGACACAGACACAGCTCTAACTCCAGTCCTAAATTCATATGCACCCCTCCAGCTTAAGGCAAATTGCAATGTGAAGGTGGTTTTCAGTGGCTGGTAGGGTTGCCAAGTTACCCACCATGTAGATTCTCTGAAATTGCTATCTTGGTGGTAGTAAGCAGACAGGAGCACAAAGTACACAACAGCAAAGGCAAGCAGAGCACACAACCATGGCCCAGAGGAAGCATAAAAGCTTTTTTTTCCTGGATCATATAATCAGATCTGTGTTAGCTGATCACTGAAGCTGTATCACAGTGACTTTCTATGGTTATTTAATACAAAACCCAGGATACCACAGAGTGTGCCGAACCCATTAAAAGCAACATTTGGAAAAATGAGTGTGGTACTGTACAGCCTTTGAAATTGCTTTTCGTAAGCTGTCTCTCACTAATCAAATAGAACCTGTGAGGGAATAAAAAGAACCAAGCAGGATGTGAGGGGTACTTAGCTTAAGAAGAAAATGAGTGTGTCTGTGTTATTGTTTTCTACTACAGTAATAATCAGAATAACCTTAAAAGTGATTTTTCCGTACTTTATGTTCAAGTAGGAAATCTTTAGTTTACCATATTAAGCCTTTCCACACCCTGCCCTCCCCCAAAGCTACCATCAGATGCAGCTGCCTCCTTGTCTTTCATCTGCTGGCTATTGCATTGTGGTATGTTTGTGGATTTTTGTTTTGTAGGGATGGTGCTTTGCTTTATGCCCACTGAGAGATATGAAGGCTGCATTGTGTCTCTGGACCAGAAATGTGCAGGGATACACCAAGAGGTGTCAGTAGCTTTTGTGACAGTTTCTCTGGGTGCAGACACAGCATTCAATCATAATGCCTGGCAGTTTTCTGCTTTCTCACAGAATTGGAGAATCTTCCAGAGAGGTTTGCAGGAAGGCAGGATGCAGGATTTGCAGGATGAGGTGAGGTGCAGCAGATTGCATCTCTCTCTTCTGCCGTTAAGGTGCCGTGTGGGGTCTGGAGTCACTAATTCTTAGTGAAGAAGGAGGTAATGCTGAGGCTGCCATAGACTTCAGCTGTCGTCTTATTTGTAGGAACAAGTAACCTGGCCAGTGAGATCTTTGCTCAGTCTCCATGTGCCTGTGTGGGGAGATGGAGCAGAGAGAGAGGCAGGTGGCCATGTCCACTGTGAGCCACGCAGACCCCCAGCTCTGCCTGCCCAGAGAGGACCATGCAGAGAATGATTACAGTCTTTACTGACTTTGTAGTAAGAAATGAAACCCAATTTAGTGATCTTTGGTCACTGTTTCTCTTCAGATGGAAGACGTTATACCTCAAATATGAGCAGAGCAATGCTGAGAGCCTCGTATGACTAAGACGAAAAGCTCTTCAACAGAAAAGCAACTTTAGCCCCTATATTTTATATATATATATGAAAGTCTAAACAAAACTTTATAGATGACATATTGCCAAACACTGCCAGAATAACTTTTTATGTGGATATAAAAATATGCTCAGTGGGTGTAAATTCTATATGCATTTTAAAATCTAAACTTGACAAATTGATGGGTTTGTGGGGCATATCTTTATTTTTTTTTAAGGTGATAAAAAATTCAAGAGACGTAGGCTCGGATAAAAATAAATGTGATCACATAATGTATTTGATTTAATTTATGAAGCACTACCTGTCCTCCTTTAACAGGCTACTCAAGACATGTTAAAATGCTCTAATTCTGAGTGTATGAGCTTATTGCCTGAGAATGTTAATGCATTTGTTAACATTAAGTGCTGTCCTTGCTTATAAGTGTAGATGGCACTTTTGTACCACTATTTACCTGTGCTAACTCTTATTCACTATTCTTTTGCTTCCTCCTTGGCTTCGATGCTGTTCAGTTACAGTTTCTTTATCCTGACAGTCCCTATTAGCAGCTGCTGTTGTACACTGGGGTGGGACTGTAATGAGAGAACCTTCTTGCACCCTTTCCGTGATCTTCCCCCCCCCTTCTGCATAGTGCTTTGCTTCTCTTTCAATTAGTCTTGAGTCTCTAAGAAACATGTTGGACTAATTATCTTTATTAGTGCCTGGTGGTCTTTCTACACATTATGCCTCTCTGACCAGGGTAAGACATGTCTACCTGACTAAGCTTTATAGTTTGGACTGTTCTAGGACAGGTTTTACTGAGAGGCAAAAGCTCACAAAGCCTGCTTAAGTCAGATGTCAAAAGTACATGAAATCTGAATTGCCCACACGGTGGCCCCAGTATCAGGTATATTAGCAGGCTCACCAGGTACTTTATCAGACTCTCTCCAGTGCAGGAGGAGTGGAGCCAACATTTCTTTTTTTTTTTTTGTCACCAGATGAAGCACTGGTACCAGGCTTAATAACTGTCTCAGCAAGCAGAATGCTCTTAGATCCTGATAAGGTCTTGTGACCAGTGTCAGCATCTGTAGTATGGCCTATAAAGTGTTCTGGAAATTGATATCAAGTGCTTGCTTCTGGCTGTAAACACCTCTTTTCTTATCTGGCACTGAAAAATCAGAAGAGGAGGCTGTACTAATGGAAGAGTGTACTTCACCATCACAGCAGCAGATGCAGTATTAAGTGGACACACAGTATTTGTAGCAGTTCATAGTCTCTTTTCCACCCTTATGCTTCAGCTTCTTTCTGCTTCACTGATCTAAACCTTCGACACCAAAAATGTTAGGGATCATGTAGCCTGTAACAGTGCACCTGTTTCAGGAAATAATTATGGTTGCTTGGATGAAAATTGATTGATGGCTGAGCAAACTTCAGACTGGTGGCTGCACACCTTCAGTCTGACAAGGCTTGTCTCTGACCTGGCAGGGGAACAGATAAACATGCCTTGAACAGCAAGAGGGGGTTTGGAAGAGGCAATTGTGTTTGCAGAAAGCCCCCAGAGTATACAGCCTGCATGGATGCAAAATACACTCACTGTTGGAAAGACTGGCAGGGAGAAATTGCAAACAGGGTGAACACATTGTTTATACCCTCCAGCTACTGCATGTCTTGGGACAGATGTTTGATGGAAAGTGTTTGCTGGAAAGATGCTGGAATAAACAAGCATTATTCATCTGGAAGGTGATGATGATGAGAATTATGAAGCTGGTGGAGGGAACAAGGATCAGTGAAAGTTAATTTGAAAAACTTATCTTTGCCAAAATGAAACAATTAGAGTATCTAGAGAAAGGATGGCTGTGTTGGACACATGATCGTGTTTTGTGCACTTCTATTTATGAGCAAATGCAAAATCTTGTTCTTGACCTAATGTGATGTTGAATTATTGAATCATCTCTGTTAATTTACTTAAAAAACCCCATAGTGTCTAAAAACCAAAAGTGATTAGATAGAGTTTAATTTTGCATAGAGTCTGTTTTCAGCAGTTTAGTTCTTTATGTCCAGAGTGTGACTTTTTAAAAATGTTTGCTCTATGATCCCCATCCTGAGCTATCGATGTCAGCGGGAACCATGTACCTGATTTAGGGGAGTTAGATCAGGTTTTATATATTTCTCTTCAGGACATATCTGTAGAATTCGATAATAAATTACTTTCCACTTGGGTAATCTTGACACTGAAAACACCATATAGCTTTGGGAGAGGGAGGTGAATTCTGTTTTGCTTTGTGTGCAAATGGAACCACAAGTTAAGTACTAATTCTTTATTATTGATTACTCAGTACATGTTGGTAGTGATTTTTGTGAAATAGGGTAGAAGTACCAGTTCATTTTCACTTCCCAGGTTGCATTTATAGTTGATAGTTAAAGCAGAAGCTGCAACCAAACAGACCTTTTATGCAGAAGTCACAGAAATGTACCTGTATTTTAAGAAAGGGATTTAGTTAGTTTCAGTTAGTTTGGAGAAACCTGATTTGGTACAAGAGTGTGATCTTGTTATACCTAATTCTTTCATGTAGGTCAACGTGGTCTCTAAAGAGATCATTGCAGATTAGCACCTGTTGGTTTTTTGTGTGTTTAAAGAACAAAGATATATCTCAACAAAAACCTCCAAGTACTGGAGCATTTGGCTGTTTTTTATATCCTTTGTCATCAAGAGCTACATATATTTACAACTTCTTGTATTTACACTTGGCTCTATGCATTGTGGACTGTGAACTGATCTGTAGAATGCCTCAGGAAATGAAAATCTTAGAATAATGATAAAGCTTATTACAGACTAGAAAGACAAAAAACAAAGATCCCACCATTTCCCTTCATTTTACTCTGGGTTCCTTTTTTTTTTTGAGAGAGAGAGGAGGAGGGGAAAAAAGGATTTGATTAGCCTAAAATATCAGGGTCAATAAGTCACCAATGACAGGTTAGATCAATACATGTTAAAATTAGAATTTTAGTGTAAGTGGAATAGAACCAGCAGAAACATTTCTATTTTGTCTGTCTGTAAAAGGAAAGAAGTGTTGGAACCTATAGGTTAAACCCTGCTTGTAGGCATCTGCTGAGAAGTGTATTGAATTTTTGAATTCTGGAGTATTTAATAGGAATATGAGTGACATGACCAGTGTGTTCCTTAGATATGTGATATATTGTAGGCTGTTAAAAAAGGAGGAGGAAACAGATATCAAGAGTGGAGGAAATGAGTGCTGCTTTCAAGACTTCACAATAAGTTATTTTTGACATCAGGCTGCAGAAAGTGAAATTTTCTGAAATGTAAAACTCCAAGCTTGGCTGAGAAAACTGATGAAAGGAGATGGACACATATTTAAAACTGTGACAAGGAAATTATTAGTCAGAAGGGGAGGAATGTGTTTTCCCTCCTTTTGACCCTCTACTACAGAAGAAAGTTCCCAGTAGTAATGTGCAGAGGTGGCTTGCCTACCATGCCTCCAAGAGAGCAGGATTTCAAAAGACTGCTTGCTTGGGCTTAAAGTGCATTTTTCTTTGTGCATTGAGTTCAAAGCAAGCTTGAAATTGCAAGTAGAACTCAAAGCCATTGTGGTTTCACCTCATTTTTACACAGAGCCCATTGAGGTTTGAGTGATTTAATCCTAAAGCTGTAAATCTGGTTAAGTTCACACAGAATTTAGTAAAAGGTTATTTGAAAGAATTGCAAACTCCAAAAGATGTCAGAGAACTTTGGCTGAGCTTGTTACTTGCAAGTAATGGAACAGGAGGTCAGGGGACTTTTCCAGGGTTTTCAAAGTTGCTGGGAAAATTTTTCGTAGCTCTGCTTTTATTAAGTCTGTGGCCAGCTGCATTGTAGGTGCCTGCCCAGGGTCAAAACACTTGTGCTGAATTTATAGTAGGGGACATTCATGAATCTCGTTATCTAAAATGCCCTTGATTTCAAAAAGGAGAAGAAAAACAAGGCAAAAATGCTAAGTGTAGAGTTGTGCTTATAAGGGTGGTTGTAAACGGAAAAAAAGGAGTAGTGGAGTGGAAGTTTACCAAGATTCAGTATCCTTGGTTTCTGGCTGAGGCTGCAGTGTCACTACTTGGATACATTTCCTTGAACTCTTTTTCTGCTATGGCTGCCCATGTAGTGGCAGCTCCTTGTTTCCCAGTTTATATCATGCGAGCTGGGGAATATTTTTAAGTGGCTGCATTGCACTTCTCATTCTTAGCTTATATTTTGATCAACTGAAACTTTCTTGTGCTCTGTGGTAGTCAGCACAACTATGGCATTTTTCTCTAATAAGAATGAAACTGTAGGATGAGTAAATCCCTCTTGGAGTTCAATGCATTTCCCTCTAAAAAGCTTCCCTTTTCCTTCCCCTCCTTTCTAGCCCTTCTTAGTTTTTAAATCAGCAGCAAGTCCTGAATTGTGCTGTTTGGTTTGGGAACCTGCTGTTCCAAGTCTCCCATTGAGAAATGTTGAGAGCATCAGCCCAAGGAAGTGTGGACATGCCACAGGACTCAGTGTTGTCTCTATTAACTGCTTGCTCGTTTATGGTTATGGAGTATTTTAAAATTGAAGTAGATGTTTCCTTACTGATTAGGGGCATGGATGTACTTAAGACCATGTGGAGAGATGCTTGCTTTGGTCAATGACTGCATTTTCCTTCCTCCTCCACAGAAAAATAAGCAGAAAATAACATCAACAAGAATTGTTTTGTTTTAGAATTACTTCTTTTCTTTTGAGTAAGAACAGCAGTGTTAAAAAAGGGTTTAATATTCTGTGTCCAGGTGAAAGTAATTCATATAGATTATTCACTTTTAATAAATATAATTACCTCAGGATGACTTACTGTTTTTTAAAATCTTGGTCAAACCTGACCCTGAATATAGACATGAAACTGAGACACAAAGTGTGTGTTTCTTGGGGATACATTTTGCCTTTAATGACTAAAATAGACGTTCCTGAAATAGACAGAAATTTTGGATCATTATCTTTTAATCAAGTTTCTGTGCTACACCTCTAGGAGATTACCACCTACTGAAACAGAACTACAGAAATATCTCAAGTGTCTTATTAATTTCTTTCAGCCTTTAAAAACAAAAACCTCTTAAAAGATTGAGATCTTGCTCCCAGTCATGCTGGTATCAATCTTGGATAACAATACTGGTGTCAATATAATTACAGCAGCTTGACACTTGTGTCAATGATGTAAAAATCTTGCTTAATATCCAAGACTTTCTATCTCAAAAGCCAAATAGATTGTTTCAAAATCTCAGTTATAACTCTGCTGAATTTTACTTTCTACAGAAAATCTTTCATTACTTTTTAAAATCTATGAGACCTTGTTATAGTAATGGCAAGAGCCTTTCCTTTACACTCATAATCAGTATTGATTATAATGTGAGATGAAGAGTCCTCTGGTAGAATAACATTACTGTCTGATTTAATAAGATAATTGCTATCTTTATTCATAAATATTGTGTTTTATTGCTTTCTGTTAGTGTGGCACATGTGGGATTCATAATTTATTTCAATTAAACCAGTCATCAGAGAAGGTAGTGAAATGTGATATTAGCAATGCTGCTTTTACTGTACCACTATAGATTTTCTGGAAATGGACAGGGCAATCCTCTATGGGCCAAGAGCTCTTTTCCTGCCTTTAAAAAGCACCTGGCATACCTGCTGATCAGGTCTAAATAGTAAAGGAAAATTAATCTAGATGGCTTAGGATACTTTCAACATGAGTACCAGGAATTTGAGCTAAAAAGAAGAAATGAGGGATGAAGGAGGGAGAGAAAAATGGGGAATTGAAAGAGAGCAGGCAGGAAAGAAGAAATGTGAGAGGAGTCTCTGAGGTGATGAAGAGAACAAAGGCTAAGAAAGAGAGATGGTGTGAAGTGCTGGAAAAGCAGTAGGAAAAGGACAAATGCATTTTCTATGCACAAAATACTTTTGGCCAGACAAAGGAATGGAAGGCAATAATAAACAGATGAGAATAGAAAGCTGTTTTTCCTCTGATTCCTACATTTATGGGCTCACTGAAAACTTCCTCTAATTTACACTTCTCAAGAAATGTAACACTCTCAAGCTTTATGCATCTTTACTTCGCACCCTCGCATCACAGCCCATAGTCTCTGAGTCATACTCTCCCTTTCTGCAGTTCTTGGAGCTCATGAGGCTCAGACTGAATTGTAATGCACTTGCTGGTGCCTGTCAGGTATGTTTTGTGGCCCTCTGGATTCCATACCTGGATTTTACTCGGACACAGGCTGAAGTCCTTTCCTCTGACTTGATTTTGTGGCAGTTATGGACCTGAAGTTCACCAGCAGTGACTGTGGGAAGAGAGATACTGAGCAGTTTGCAGCAGAAACCTTTAGGGGCTACACTTGGAAGGACAGCAGGGGAAAATGGAGGTCATTTCAAGGCAGGAAAGAGGAATATTGTTAGAAGTGGTGTTCCGAATGTGTTCTTAGGGTGTGTTGCAGAAAACTGTCTGGTCCAGCTCTCCCCTTCCTCCCCCTCTTCTCCTGGAGGGCAAAGCCTGTTGGACTCTGTGCCTGGGTTTTGGCAGAATATCTGATGAGACTCTTCCTTCTGTCTCTTCCTGCATTCAGCATGGCAACTTCTTCTTAGTCTTGGCATGTAGTTTTTCAATGGCAGTAATAGCAATTTGCATGGAAAGTAACATTGGGAATATGTGCTTCTGTCCAATGCTCATGTCATTTTACAGATTCAGAAATTCTCAGATGGCCAGACTGGTCTTAAAGGCTCTTGATTGACAGAACCTCAGAGCACCAATGGGGGGGGTAACTTGTAGAAACTCTAGTAACTCTTCGTGATGCTATAACAGATCATACTGACAAAAATATGTTTTCAGGTGGTGTGTGATGCACTTTTGGCATTATATAGCTTTCAAGCAGCCTAATGTAATGCCTACTATCTTTTATTATTTACAAAAGAGATTTGTTTTTTATCATGTTGGAAAAGACTGCTTTGTTACTCTCTGAAGTTCAGGGAGGCCAGGAGAGAATATTGGAAATTGAACTTTTCAACCTGGTGGCCCCTGCTGTACTGGCAGGCAGCAGTCTGACAGGAACACAAGTTCAGCAACAGCAGCAAGTAATGAAAAATGTGGCTTTGCAACTTTTCTCTGTCAATAACAAAGCTCATCTTTTGGTGTCAGCAAGACATTGCATGCAGCACACATTTCAAATTCAGTTAATCTCAAAATAATTCAAAAATCAAAGAGCTTATTCAACCAACAAGACATACCAGATTGACTCACTGTGTATTCATGGAGGGGATAGCAGGGAGAAAAAGAATTCGATATCAGAATCAGTAAAAGCAGCCCTAGTTTTTATTCTGTCTGAATTGTTTTTAGACCACACGAGCACACTATGAATGCTAAAAGGGTTACCAAAAGAATATTTTGTGATTGCATTGTTTGCATTGCTCATTTAGAAATAAAATTTACAAAGGTGGCAGTTGTACATGCGTGCACATGTTCTTTCTTCCTCACTGCAAGAGCTTGCAGATTTTAAATGTTACATCAGGGCTGCATCTGCATGTGCTGTCACCACATCCCTGACATTCAAATCCAGTGTCAAAGAGCTTGTGCACATGCAGCTGATGGGTTAAGAGATTTTGCTGTGGTATTAGTAGTATATGCTTACCCAGCTTCAACGTCTCCTGTTTGGAATGTTGCATGGAGAACAATTCAAACACTGCTAGAAATAGAATTGCTGCTGCCAAATTAATATTTATTTATGACAGCATGGTCCCATGGACCCCAGTGCTGCTCTGTGCCTCTCAGCAGGGAGCGAGGGGCATCTGCACGTGGTTCAGGTCTCTGAGATCGGGACCGAGAGCTGTGGGAACCGGGCAGTGGCACCGCAGAGTCTGTCCTTGCATAAGTGTTCAGTGCTGAGCTGCTCTAGGATATAGGAATCAAAGGCTCCCCTCTCTGCTCCACCTAACAGTTCTGAGCAAGAACAGATTATTTGGCAATGAATTGCTCTCATCTCTTAGGCTCTAAATTTATGTAATTCTCATTTTATCCTTCATGTGCACCTTAGAAGTTTTCCAGACACTGAGCACTGAATTGCTGCAGACACGCAACCTGGACCCACCATTCTCCTGCATGAAGTGTGAAGGGCTTTTATTCTTGAAGCTTGTAGAGAGCTGGATAAACTAGTTCCTTTCACCTGTTATCAAGGCTTTGTTTGTCTTTGCAGAGCAGAGTGTAATCCAATATAAGTCAATTACAGACCCCTCTTTTAATTGTCAGTCAAACAGTGAAGATGGGAACAGTCATGAATGACTTATTCGATAGGGAAGGGAAAAGGCATGATGTGACATGAGATGACTTCAATTTCCATGGAGACTTCAGTAGGGGGATGCCTGCAGCATTGGATTCACATGATAAGCATTTAACCAACTTAACAACCAAGTAATGAAAAATTATTTCTGTGTAACCTGGAAAGATGTGTCTTCTTTCCTTCACATATGCATGAAGCAGTATTTCATTACCTGAGTGGTGGGGCTGCTGCAGGATAAAGATTCTAAGCTTCTGCCTGGAGCAGGAGCTCTCGGGTCATGCAACAGAAAAAAAAAATATTTCACTAGATTCTAGCCCACTCAGAAGCAGAGGGGAAAAAAGTTCTGGAATACCCCCGAATTGTACTTTTGAAGAGGAATAGCATTTTCAGAACTGGTAGGTTGGATCATATATGGGGGAATTCACTTCTGTGTCCTGTCTGTGGTAGGGACCAAATATGAGGAGTTACAGGGAAAATGTGTATTGTCTCCCTTGCTCTCCAAAAGTCAGACATTCTCTCTAGTCTGCAGATATCTGGAAACTGCTTTAGGAGTATAACACTCCTCACACATCTCTGTATTATTTCCACTACTCATGAGATCCTTGGTTGCTCACTGAATTGAAGTCAGCAACGACACGTCATGGCAGAGGGAGCCTGGAGGTAGGGCTAGGAAGCCAGTTTGCTGATATAAGTGTCCCATAAACCTGTATTTGGTGTGTTTGGATAAGAATTATTCCATTTCCCCTCCCGAAAGACTTTTTTCTTACCTTAAAATACATAAACCCACCTAAAACTTCATCAGGTTTGTGCATCAGACTTCTCAGGCAGCTCTGTGGCAGATCTCTCAACTCGCTGCCAGCCCATGGAGTAGTTATAAATTGGGTCACACCCATGAGGGAGAACAAAAGATAAAAGGAGATTGCAAAAGCACATTTGCTGTTGAACTCTTGCTTTAGTTGTTCCCTGTTGATGTGAGTGCTGCTATATGTTCTTTATGTAAACATCAATTATTTATCTTCCTTTGGCAGCATGCCACTCTTCCTCCTGCTTTCAAGTGCCTGACGTGAAGTGATGAAGGATGGCACAGTGAGCATCAGCACTCCCCAGATTAACTGGGGGGAGCAGGGATGAACAGCCTGTGCTCCACCTTTTCCATATACTTTTTTTTCAACAGTGTAGATGGGGCCACTTCATTTCCTTTCTTGTTCACAAAGAATTTGGCCCACAGAGCTGGTTAGTGCACTTGTCACATGGAGACTACATGTGACATGGAGAAGATTAACCCAGCAAGGGCTGATGTCTCCACTAGGTCCGTTTTATGTCTTTTCACCATTTCAAAAGGGCTCATCAGCCAAGGGGGAGTAGGTTGGTTTCTGGACTGCTTGTTCACACAGTAACAAGAACTGCAGGAAGTATTGCCAGGTCCCAGCCCCTCTACCTACTAATAAAATATAAGCCAGTAAAACCCATAACAGCCTTTTGTGCTCTATGTGGGCATTGATTATGGAGGGTTACAGTTGTTGCTACTGAAAAACCGAATCAAATTAAAAACTGCTACTGACTGTTCCAGCTTTTTGGCGAGTGAGGAGGACAAAGGGTAGTACTCTTGCTTTCCAAAAATAATGTGGAGGACTAATCCCAAAAATTAGTAAAAAGAATTAATGGGATGGAAAATAGATCAGGCTTATTCACTAGTGATCATCTTAGTAAAGTTACATCTTTCTTCTCTGCTTTAAGTTCAAAGTTATAGACTTGTTCTATTTGATACTGTCAACTCCAAGGGCAATCAAACCTCTTAGCTGTCTAGCTGGAAGCACTTATTTTTAATGTAAAAGACATAGGCAATTTACAGCAAATAACAATGGAAATGTATTATAAATGCTAGAGGTTCTGAGCAGGCAACATATTATAAAACTTTATGCGTTTTACACATGCACAGCGCCCTTCAGATGAACAGACAAGGCCTAGTTAACATCATTTCTTACATCTTCATTCCCATTGGTGCTTTTTTCATATCCCAGCACACTCTAGTTCATCAAATGCCACATTAAAAATGTGTACACTCTTACATAACATAAGGAGGTAACTATAGGTTCTGTAAAGCTTTCTTATTACAGAAGGTTACTGATTACCCTGCAGGAAAGAATTTTGGTATGCCAGTTTACAGAAGTGTTGGGGAAGAGATGATTCCTAACAAAGTCTTGAGCATTTATCCAAGTGTTTTAATTTGTACCATCCAGAAAGGATTAAACCTCCAATTATACTGGGAAAAGTACATTAAAAAAATATAGATTTTAATATTGTTAATGTGTTTTTGTTTGAAAGTTATGGCTATTGCTTTCTTTGAAACATTAGTTCAAATATATAAATATTTAAAATCTCATGTGTCTTTGTGCCAAATTCCTAATTAACATAGGGACCAAAGCAGGGCTGTGGAAGGTCAGTCTCCCATGCCTACAATATGTGCACAGCATATTTACTCCTGAAAGAGGGCTTAGCTCAGATTTGTGGCTCTAGGTTCTGCTAAAAGTTTAAAGTTTGTAACAAGATCCATCATCCAGTCATTGCTGCCGAGAGTGATGGAAATCCCTTCCCTTTGGTAATGAGGTGTGTAATTTGGAGTGCACAGGTCCATGTGATGCTCTTTATTGGCTGCATGGAAAGAGTAGGCTTGGAAGGATCCACTAATGTTGCTCTTCAGACACACGGTCCTTTGAGATAGGTGCTTGGAAGTTTAGGTATCGCACTAGAATTGCGTGCAGATATGAAGAATATGGTTTTACTATATTGCTTATTGTGTTTTGATATCTCTGTTTCTCATGTTTTCAGGGAAAATATTTCCCATTACTTGTGCCAGGCAGGCCATGGTGAATGACCTGGGCAGCTCCAGGTCTGGTGTCCCAGCTGTGCTGAGCTATACTTGACCTTTGTGAACCCAAGTTTGGGCTGAGCAGAAGGACAACGTAAAACTGAGTGTGTGAAAAAACTGATACTGGATGATGTCCAAAGCAGACCCATTTTATCTGACATGTATTTCCCTGTTTTCCTCTGCTCATTCCCCAGCAGACATCAGGAGTTTGTTGTTGCAGTATAAAGACTTTCTCTGAAAAAAAGAAGGTCTCTAGTATGGCTGGGCTGTTTAAATAGGTATCTAAACATGTTTACTCTCTTTCTGCAGCAGGGATCTATAGCTGAAACTATGCTGACTAATCTCAAAGACATGAATGTAAGTTTTTGAGCACCAAGAGCACAAATGGTTGCAGCTCACATGAGAGCTAAGGAGAAATTATTTCTGATACTTCTAAGTGAATTAGCAGCCATGGTCCACAGACTTTCAGTGAGATTTGGGTACATGGGGTTCAGACAGACATGTCTGAAGATTCTGGTGTTGGTGCTGTTAGCAAAAAGGTGCATGGCACTTTTTGTGTGCAGCTAACTTGAATTTGCATCTGTTGATCTTTTGAAAAGAATGATTTATGTGCTGCTAACACCGATGAGCACTGCAATTCTAACCCCCTTTTTAAAAGAAAAATATGAGGACATTTCCTTCTTATTCCAAATAACTCTTTTGGGCTGGAACATGTTGCTTTTCATCGCTACTGTTGGGAGGAAGTTTAAAAGAGAAAAAACCCAAACCAAATGTGATAGGTAGAAGAATTTCTCCAGAAATGGAAAATAGGAGCAAGGCAGAGGCTTTGTTTCTGTTTATGAAGACAAACAGTTACAATGAATATCTGTGAATTCTTTTGCAATTAGAAATCATTCTAACACATATAAATTCCCCTGCAGGTGATTTACTAATTAAAAGAGAAGTCATAATTGATAACTTATTTGATCAAACCCACTTTTTCATTCACCGATTCACCATAAACAATTGCTTTGTTTTCTAAAATTATTCACCAGATAAGTAAAATAAATAATCCTCCGTGTGTTCTTTGGTCGTGAGCAGTTTGCTATAAACCACTTTCACTGAAAACTAGCAGATTTATTTGTTTTGAGTTAATGGACAAGTCCCATAATACTTTGTTGCTGGTTTCAGACTCGATGCAGTCATAGGGTCACACTTCCATATGTGAGGGTTTGTTCTGATTTTACCAGAATTTTCAAGGATATCAAGGACAAGGAAAAAAAAATCACAGATGTCTGCTGAATCTTTGAGCAACTAGGCAGCTAAGCATAAAATGTCTCCAATGTGACAGACAGATAAATGATAAAATACCTTTCTAGTAACTACTGAAGATAGGAAATATTATGTGAAAGGGGCAGGAAGTGTTTCAAAGGGCACTTGATAATAAAGGGTCTGCAAGTGTTACTTGTAAGTGATTTATTGATTTGTTCAGTGTAGCATGCGAGACTGTACTGATTTATACAGAG
Organism: Neopelma chrysocephalum; assembly: GCF_003984885.1. Lineage (NCBI taxonomy): Eukaryota > Metazoa > Chordata > Aves > Passeriformes > Pipridae > Neopelma > Neopelma chrysocephalum. Next base: position 1,846,739 of record NW_020897733.1, read on the forward strand.
CATATACAAGAACCATGTCATTACAAACTGCAAACCAATCTTTAAAATTAGTTACTGTCCAATAGGTTTTGGAAAGATATACCTGTCCTACTGCCACCCAGCCCAGAGCAAAATGATTAGTTGAAGATGAAAGTTGATGTGAGTAGATCAAAGCTCAGTATATTAGGTCAAGCGTTTTTAACACAGATTTATGAACCAAGATTCTGGTTCATTTTGTGTTCTCTTAGCAAAGAAAAATTTAAGTACTCCAAGGATTTTCCTTTTTAATATCTCTGACTTTCTTGCAATTTTCTAATTGCATTTCCCTTTCTCTCTGCTTTTTCTAGGCTATCCAAATGCCTCTTTTCCTTTTGCATCTGCTCTTGGGGTGCCAGTACACTAGAAACTATATGTCTTAATGGTGTCTTTACCAGTCCCCAAGCATGTGTATTAGTCTTCATTTCAAGACGTAAAACCTGCTTTTTGGTTCTTGATGTTCCATTTTTAATCTTAACTGATAGTCAAGATCAGCATTATTATAGCTATGGAACTTGATCATTGAAAAATTAGATATCTGATTTATATGAGTACATAAAATAAGTTACCTGAGCACCTATCACTTGCAAAGGGTGGGAAATCGAGACCTCTGCAGAATCGATTCTGCAAGACATAAAGACCTTCAACTTTAGAGGAAAGTCTGTTGCCCTGGAAATGGTTGCTTGGGTAAAAAAGTGCCTTTTGGCAGATTTCTGATCTTTAGAAGCAAAACTCTCATGACACAAAATGAAAGCTTGTGGCTTACATGTTTCTTAAAAGAAGCCCAAGACCTCTGGTGTTTCATATTTCTCCAATATGAAAGCTTTTACTTGTCAATACTTGATGATCTGAAAATCCTTTGAGCCCTTGGCACTCAGCAAGGAAATTACAAGAGCCTGGACTGCGCTGGTAAGCACGTGGCACTCTCAGGTGTACACACTGTGATCCCTGCAGCAGCAGAGCTGGAGCCCGGCTTCCAAATGAGCAGCAGCACAGCCAAGTGCATGGAAAACACAGCAGTTTTGTTCATCATTGTTTGCATTGCCACGGTGCCCAGAAGCCCAGCCTTGGGCTATGCAGGATAGCAGTGTGCTCTATACTGCACTAACACTGAACAGACAGATGAGACAGAAGTGGGTACTAAAGGCAGAGGAACACGAAGAAGCAGAGCGGTGGCAGTAGATGGCATGCTAGGTCTTGGCATACAGCTCTCGAAGGTTGATCATTCCCCAGCTGTGTCAGCAAGGAAATCTTTGTGGAGAGAGCTGAAGGACTGTAATAAGTAACTTTGGAGATGTTCAAAGTCTGTTGTTTCCTACAATGAAGGGCGCAGTGGCAGAAAGGATGAAGCTGCTTTTGTATTTTTGTGGAGAGTGGATGCTGAAGGTGGAAGTTGCTGTCTGAAGAAAAGGGACAGCCTCTTTCACAGCGCAGAATGAGAGATGACAAGGCTGGCACAGGCAAGGAAAAGCTTAGAAAATGAAGGTGCTTTTTGTTTGATGCAACATAAAAGAAGGACAAAATGATGCCGAAGATAACAGATAGGACAGTTGATGTGGTCAAAGTGAGATGGCAGTAAAATAATCTTTGGAGACGTATTGCAAATGGATGTGAGCAGGGATAGAATTGCATTTGTCAAACCACAGGAGGGGAAAAATGTTATTTTAATAAAGAGAAAAGGTTTTGGGAGCTCAGAGAGAGCAGCTTTTCTAGTGTGATCTGATAAGAAAAGCCATATCTGAATTTGTTATGTAGAGAGCACCTGCAGGATTTACACATAAGCTGGATTTGGGGACACAGAGAAGGATCTGAGATGCAGGTTATCCCAGGTTATGGATTGCAGCAAGTGTCACTACTGTCAGCAGTGACTGAAGAAAAAAAGGGAAAAAAGATTTCAGAAGTCCTGCTATGTTAAGCTAAAACTAATGACTAGATATCTCTGAAAAGATTTTAATTCAAACAGGATATGTTGGAGCAGAGAGACACTTTTGTGTGTTGCTAGGATAAAAATATAAATTGAATTTATGTTTTTAAATCAGCTCTGGGCAGCTAATGTTGACAGTTCCTCTCTCGTAGGAGAAGGAGGGGAAAGCACATGGTTTTCACTGGTGGAAAAAGTGAGCTGGAAATCATTCTACAGTCCACATCATCTGTGGCAGGTGACCAGGTTTGGGGTGGTTTGATGGGGCTTGCATGATTTAGAGAATGATGACTATGGAGCAGCCATGGATACCTCTATGCTTTTACAGTTGCAAAGGGTAGTTAGTTAGTCTGTTGCTGCCTTAGCGAATATAGATGCTGGTTATAGAAGCAATTCAAAGTCCTGTTTTATCCTTGGGGAGAGGAGGAGGCTCACGTGGCAGTATATTTTTCTCACTGTATCAATTTTTCATCTACCTGTTGAATATAATTTCTGAGCCCAATGTGTATGTTATTTCCTCTTTGGCTTTGTATATATAATTTTAATTTGTGTCATAGACTCAGGCTGTTATCCTTTCTTTGTTTTACAGCATATTAATAAGAAAAAGGAGGGCAGAGGAAACTGGAATATTTTTGGTCTAGTGCCTTCAATTTAGTATTCTGTGTGCACTTCATTAGCTGGAGCTGTTTAACAAAGTAGGATTTTTTTTTTGTTTGTTTTTAATACAGTGTGAATTCTGGAAAGCGCATGCTATATGCCCACTAGGTAAAATCCATGCTGTTCCTCTGTGGTGTTGGCTTCTGTGCTGAAAAACTCCTATTGCCTCTACTGGAAGAACTCTCCTAGGTTGTATCAGATGAATCCAAGCCCACACTGGTGCAGTAGCTGATCCCAGCCATGTCATTCAGCAGGGAGTGTGACTTAAATTTCCAAAGCAGGTGCCAGGATAGATTTTAGCAGGCACGGTGCTCCTTGAGGCCACTGGTGAACTGGAGGGAAAGGGCTGCTGTGCAGCACTAACTGCAGCAACCCAGCTGTGGCTGCTTGTGGTGACCTGGGGGAGATGAGGGCAAGGCTGAAGGGATGTTAATTAACTTTGTTATGACATGAGTTTATGCTTTTATCGCAGCTGACCTCAGTGAGACATTTTCTGGCTTGATAGATGACCTGAATGCCACTGAGCCTGGGCTTTCTGAGCCTTCAGAACCACAGGTGTTAGAAAACCAAATCCTGGTCACTGATGCTGGCTGCTCTCTGGCCCTACTTTATCCTTTGCTTTCCATTGCTTTCCTTTGCTTTCCTTTTTGCTAGGAATGATGTAAAGCCTGCTATTAACCTACCTAAGCCTGGAGTCACCGTTGGTCTGAACTATCATTTGATTACCATTTTAGTTGCCTCACAAAACCCATGTCTGTTGTTCTCTGGGATACTGGAAAAATAAGACCAGTGCTGCTGCAGGAGGATGCAGCACTGTTCATTTGTTTCTCTGTTATGTGCCAACTGGGCTACTGGAATCTGGGGCTTCTTAACTTTTCATGCTGGAGCTCACCTGCAATCCGGCTCCTGGCATTCAAACTGTAACATATTATTGCACCACTTGGAAGCTGTTTATATTGCCTTACAACATGCTGGGATAATTCTAAGATGCCACCAGGCACACCGAAGTTCCCAGGCTGGCTTTTGCCACAGTGAAAGTATTTTCATGTGTTACAAAGATGCATTTGCATTAAAGTTGTAGTTCACATTGGAAGCTGGCCTCTGAAATGAGTTTCCCAGTTACTGCATGCTTTGATTTGCTTCACAGAGCAGCCTTGGAGAGCACAGCAGCTGCATTGTTCTGTGATACAGCTGGACTGGGAGGTGTGTTGCTGGAGCAGGGTGCACTCCACCTGCTGCACGTACCCTGTGCACTGGATCAGACTAGAGACAGGGCAGGCTGCTTCCCCTCTCATCCCACAATGCACACAGTGGGATGTTGTCCAACAAAACCAGCTGTTTTCTTTATCAATCCCTTCTGCTGTGCCATATTATTTGTTACCTTGTACTACGTGTGCATTGGTCAGGATTCTGTGGTGCTTGTGTGGTTTGGTGGGAGTCAAATTGTCAAAATAATTGCTCTTGTAGGTTGTTTTTTGTTGGTTAGCCCCTTTCCCCCCATGAATGCAGATTTCAAATGATAGTACTTTAGCTATGTGGTGTTATTTAGGGACAGGTTGCCTTTATTAATTTTGTATGGTGTTACTGGCAGTAGTTTGTCCTATCTCTACACAGTCAGCTGCACATAATTTGGCTGAGTTTATTAATAGTCTCCTAGTTTATGCTTAGACTCCATGCTAGACTTCAGCCAGAAGAAGGTATCACCCTTGAAAACATTAGAAGGTGAAAGCAGATAACAAAGACTGCCTGCCACGCTAAATCCTGCTGGGTACTACAGTTACAGTCCATGTCACTGGAGTATCTGATGTCCCTGAGGAAGAAACGGGAATAACCAATTTTATGGCATGGAGAACAAGGAACAATAGGAATGTATGACTTATCCAGGGTCACAGAGGCAGTCTATATCAACATAGGGAATTAAGTTTGAGCCTAAGGTCAGCTCAAAATAAGTGCCTTAATCACTAGATTGTAGTTTCTTTTTTATTGTTTTCTAAATGGGAAAAACGAGGAGAAAAATGAGGAGGAAAACAAACAGAAATCACTGTTTGTGCCCTTATGTCATTGAGCTTCAAGTATCTGCTATTGCCTGTTTTGCCTTTCTTTGCCTCTGCCTTAGCAATTTGCATAGTATTTTATTGTGTCATTTTAAGGGCTTTTACCCCATATTAGTCTGAATTAAAATGCCGTGGCACCCAATCCGTCTGCTTGCTGTACCTCCTCATGAGACAGTTTTCCCTAGGGGAAAAGTTCTCTGTTGCAGTAAACATTTTTTGAAACACACTCACTGCTGTTTCTTAAATCTGAGCAGTAACAAACAGCATCACCTTAATATTTGGCAAAACAACAGCAGGATTTTGGAAAGAAACCTTCCATATTAGAGTTACCAGTGGGTCTTTCATTGTGTCTGGACACAATAGGTATAAAACTGACCACCCCAAACTTACTTGCCTCATGCTTTGATATTTTTATTATTCACGGAATGAGATGTGTCTTATGTGACCAGTCATTGTGTTTGCTCTCGATATGCATAACTTTCAGATTAAAAATTAAAAAAAAAAGAAGTGCTAACACAAGTTTGCAGAGAAATAATTGTTTTTACCTTCAGCTTCTAGTGTAAAGGAGCCACCTACCCACTTGGCATTTATATTTATACAATGATCAGTTGTAATGCAAAAATTAACAGAAATTGCCAGGCTCCCAGTTATCTGCTCCCTATGAAAAAGACAAATACAGTCTTACAATGTATTTTTGCAATCAGTAAGAATGAGACATTGCTATGAGGGAAAAGTCCACTCATCAGCATTTTTCCTGACCAGCTCCTCTTTGCAGATAGGCTAATGCTTTAAGAGTTATTAAGCTTATTTATGTACTTCCAGTTCCCCTGCGTGAATTAGAAAAACAGAGAAGAAAAAAAATCCTAATTTAAAGTATAATTTATGATAAATTTTTGGCACTGCAAAGATAGATCATGAAAAAAATTTAAATATTGGAACTTCATTTCATACTTAGGATGTCTGCTGTGACAATGGAGTTTAACTGCAGGACCTCTTTTCCTTCTGAAAATACTAATTGGATTTTCAACAGGATGTTCATGAGTAAAAGATGGTGCTACACAGTGAGACTTTTTTTTCTTTAAGTAGTTCTGCTTAATGAAATGTATAAAAATCTTATATTGTTCTGTCAAAACAGAAGTAATGTGCTTACTCTGTTTCCTGCTGTGATCAACCAATCTGGTAATTTAAATCTAAATGTGCCATAATCTTGAACACCGGGAGGATTAGAAAAATCATAAGGAAAACACCCACGTTTCCATTTAATAGATGGCCTTTTGAGTTCATTTCCAATTTGGTGCTGTCCTTCCTTGCTGAAAACAAAAACAAATTTCCTGAAAATAAAATCAAAACAGCAAAAGTGCATCAATTAAGACACAAGATTCATCAGGGCATATTTTAATGGGCCATTAAGCCTGGGGTGTATTGTGAAATACCAAGGTAAAGGGCAGATTACTTAAAGTACCCACAGAATATATTAATGATTCATTAAGACATGCCATGTAAACAAATGGTCATATCATAACTAAGTGGCCTGATTATACAATCACTTTTAATGGTATATTAAAGGAGGAGATCTAAACTGCAAGTTAAGAATTGAGTCCAACCTGTTAAAACGAAGAGTAAAGTTATTTTTAAAACCTGAAATACATAATATATACAATTTTCCCAATAATATTCCTCCATGATTGAGGGAAGCAAATGTGTAAGCAAACAATTTTCAAAAGCAGTATTTGATTAAGTGCCTGGCAATGTGGCTTTTTCAAAGCATTTGGGCCTGAAGAATCAGGTCCTGATCTCAATTACATGAACTTTAAGAACCACCCTATGACTCTCATGTCTGAGTTCATACAGTCAAGAAGGACACTTTCCATAGATCTGCTCCTCAGATTGTGAGCCCAGGTAACGCCCTGCAGGTTGTTTTTATTCAACTCCTGGATGGAAGGCAATGTTCATGAAGCCAGCTAATTTTGGAAGTTTCAAAAATCTCAGAATTTGTTAGAAATGCCAGTACTGGGTGTCACAGGACAGCTCTTGGCACGGTGGTGTTACTGTGCAAGGTTGAGTGTAGTCCCACAGGAGAGCAGCTGACTGCTCTCTTCAGATGTGGAGCTGCACTGCTGACTTGCAGTGTACATAAAATTACGTTTTCTTGGCATAACATACAGAGCCATCCTTCATCTGTTAAGCCCCAGGATTTAAGAAGTTAGGCCAAAAAACATAAGGTCATCTTGAAGAAGGACAAGTTGCCTCAGTGCTTTCAAAATGTATTGTTGGTTCTTTAATACAGAACAAAGGAAGAGTTTCATGTTCCTGACAGAGGGGATTAGACACTGCTCTTGCAGGAGGATACCACACTGTTAATTCATTTCTGTTATATGATGCCATAATATATTTTATATATAATATTTATATTATATATATATATAATATATATAAAATATATAATAATGCCATAAAAAACATTCAGTGAACCCTCCATGAAAGGAGGATCTGTCTGGAAAAATACAGTTTCAGAGAAGGTGTTTCTTTCTTCTCGACTCACATCAAGTGCAAGAGCAGTAGTCTGTGAGAAGCAAGTAATCCTTGTTTGCAGAGGAGTCTAGCTTTATGCTTTTCAAGGCATGGGTTTCATTTATCTTTTACAGGCATCATTCAAATAGTATAAAAACCCACTCCAAGACAGGAAATGGGAAGGAAAATTTCTGCCCCCTGTTGATGAGTTTGCTCAGGTACAAGTGTCTAAGACATCTAAACTCTAGCATGTTTAATTGACTGAATGGTAGTTTCTAATTAGTAGTTCTTACGAAAGGACTTTTAATAAACTCTTCTGTTTTATTTGGCTGCATCAATTCACAGCAAATGGATTGCAATGAAATTTAACATTGCAGAAGTTTCCTGCGTAACACCATCCCTTGCACACTGGGAATCATCAGCATAATGGTCATGATACCCATGTCTCCCATGAAACCATTTTCACTCTATAGTTGGTACATCATTTATATGGACCAAGACAGTAAAAAAGGGAAGATAGAAAAACCACATTGAAAACAATGTGGGCTGCATGTAATTTCTTCTTCATTGCTTTTAATGTATTACTGATTTGAACATATGGTAAATAGTGCAGGTTCTTTCTTTTTAGTAGTGCTGCCTCTAGTGAGGCATTTTTACCCTCTCTTTAAACAGTGTGTGTTATTAAGCCTATACCTACTGAACATCCATCGAAGACCAGGTTGGATGGGACTTGGAGCAACCTGGTCTAGTGGAAAGTGTCCCCATGGCAGAGGGTTGGAATAAGATGATCTTTAAGGTTCTGTCCAACACAAACCATTTTATGAATTTATGTTAGGTTTAGATAGAGATATTTAATGTGTGGTGCTTTCTGAGATGACTTCAGCTCCTCTAGATCACAAAGAGATATGTGAAACTGTCCTTTGTAAAAACAAGCTATAATTGAGGGTGCTGGAATCTGGACTATAGAAACACTTTGCTGGTAAATGTTGGTGCTGATAAGTGCAACGGCCTTTAGTCTACTCACCTGTAAAATATAAGAACCCAGTCAAAAGAGGCTTTGTGTATTCAGTCCCAGTTTCCTTTTGCAAAACTAGAAATTGGCCACTACATTTTTATTAAAGCATAACTCCTTTCTCAATTGGTATTTGCTTTTGTACAGATGGCTTCCCCCCCAACTTCCCCCCCCAGCATATTTTTTTTCTATTGGGATGGGAGGTAATTGCTGAGAAGTTAATTCTGTTTTCCCACACAGTTCTTTCATTTCCTTCTGACCCTTTCATTTTCCCTGAAAACCTTCATTTACAGCCTTCTGATGTACTTTGCACCTCCAGAACTCTCAACTAGTCCTTTTTTTCTGTCCTGCATTTCTGCTGCTCCTTCCCTTTCAGAGAACTGTGCTCCTGTTCCTCATGCTTTTGCCTTTCCCTTCTCACTGAACTCAGTAGCAAAACTCCCAATAGCTCCTCTTAGAGCCATGCTGACCCTGCCCTGCTCCCTGGGATATACCTCTATCCCCCCTTTTAAGGACTATGAGCTAGTTATAGACTTCCCTGCTCTGAGCAGCCTCTTCTTTGACCTTCTAACATGTGTTAAAGGTTGTGTGTAGCATATAAAATCTCACCTGCAAAGTAAGCCGAGTCATTATTATCTAGCCCTGGTGCTCTGCAGGGTCAGCAAGAGGCAGCAGTTGCTGTCAGAGCGTGAGGATGATACTGCAGTGCTCTCAGTTACCTCCAGAAACTAGTGGAAAATAAACACTCCAGGCAGCAGCAGTGTTTCCCTTTCAACACAGAGCAATATTTGTATACTGGAGAAAAGCATAGCACCATAATGATGGTGTTATCCAGCTTTTACAAACAACTTGTTTTGACGTGATCACCAAATGCTGGGAGGCTGCTGAATTGCTGCGTGGGGTTTCTGGGATGCAAAAGCACTGTGCTGGCTCAGGCACGAGTAACAATGTTCTTCAATGACATTTACTTCCTTGCAAATTTAAGTGACTGATGTTTTATAATCACCTTGGTTACCAGACTTACTGGTCTTTTGGAAAGGTGTTTCCTCACTTCATCAGAAAATAGTTGAAGTGGTGAAGCATAAGGTTTTCTTCAGGAGGGATGGGGAAGAGTGGAAGTCAGGGAGTCACTCTAGGATCGATCCAGTTTCTGTGTTTTTGAAAAGGTGGTGATAACTTTGTCAAATCCAAATGTTTGCAATGTTTTGTTATGGGTCGGAACTAGAAATGTCACCCAGACTGTGTTTCTAATTCAGTATCTGCCTATATTTCTCTCTTCTGAAACTGGTAAAAACCTGCTTCAACCAGGTAAAGGACCAAAATACAGAAAATACTGTGCATTTTTCTTCTTTGAGAAGAATGAACTCGTTCCTATTCTTGTTCATCATTCTCTTTCCTCAAAGTGTATGGCCCTCCACTCCTCTGTGTCCAGGACTGGACATCACACTGCTGATGGTGCTCCAGCCATCTCCCTGTATCTACCAGGCATGTGCTATGGCACATCTGAGCCTCACAGCCATATGGCTGCAGCAGGCTCTGGAAAATATCATTTTATACCTCCCACCACCACAAATGAATCAAACCCAATTTCTGCTTCTAGCATCCATAAACATTCCTCTTCAAAAATAGTTTTTAGGCAAGCCTTTCAGCTTAGATGTTATTCAAATGATTCAATGATTGGGTTTTTTTTAAGATTGATGATGCTGGGTGTATAGGAGATGCTGGTCTGGGTATCATCTTGTCATCTCAAATAGGAAGCCTTTACCTGTATTGTTAAAAGTCCTGGGAAACTATACAAGTTTTAACAGTTTGTTTTTTTTTCTGCTCCTCTAGTTTCCTGAGCCAGATAAGCCTCTGAAGCTTTTTGAATCTCAGACAGCTGCTGGTGTTAAAAGTACTTCTTAATTGCATATTTTTGAGAGGTTATAATGGCCCAGTGATTTCCTAAATTTGCAGGCCAGGAGGCTTTACTGTGATCATCTACTCTGACCTCCTTCAGAGATGTAGGAATCACTGGGTGAAATCCCATTAAATGGATTAAATAGTAGGTGTAAAATTAAAAAGGTAATAAAATTTAATATTTCTTCCTGGTGCTGGTCCAGGACTTAAGGTAGTGAGGTAGTGTAGAGCAAATGCACCTGATTTCCGTGTTTCTGTGCTGCAGAAAAGAAGCTTCCTCTCTCACCATTTAGCAAGTGTTGCCTTTTTGTTTTTTCCCTTGTGAATCTTCTCCTTGTGAATCCTTCTCCTTTAATGAGGAAGTGTGATCTTGTTGGTGGATGTTAGGCTGTCCATGCATCTGTAACAACACTGGTATGTCATCTCTGTCATGGCTCTGATTATACCCTGAGACCTCATATATATGTGACACATCACTTAGCAGAGATGTTGATGAGGGCATGTTTGTCATCCTCAGGATCCAGGAGTAGGTCTGGTGCCAGCTTGTGTAGAACTGAATACACCCCCAGAATCTCCCATTGGAAAGCCAGGATCACTTGTGCATCCTGTGTGTTATGAAAAATGAGAGCAGTCCTGGAGACACCTTGTCACATGCCATAGTTCAGTTCACCTTTTTCTGAGCTCCCTGATGGTTTTCAGATACTGCTTACTCTGGAATGGATCAGGTATCATCACTTTTCCCAGTATCTTTATCTTAGTTTTTTAGCAGTGCAGTAGGTTATGCAGAGCACCTGCTGTTCAGTGATTAAACTGTTTTTTTAAAAGAAAATAGCACCAATCCTGCATTGTAATAGTCACACTAACGAGGCAAAAGTAACTCTTGAGACTGACATAGTCTGAATTCCAGTAAAGCTGAAGTCAATACCAAGACAACTTAAAGTGTAGTATTTGCTTTTCCTGCCATTGATTATGCATTTCCTCCTGAGTTAACATAGGTGATTTATAGTCAATAGTGTGAGAGTGACGAACCACTGTAATTCAGCAAGGAGACTCTTCAGGAAAGACCTGACATGTTGGGTTTTGTGTATTCCTCTGAAATGAACTTGGAGAAATATGATTCCTGGTGCTGTTACTCTGTGGATTCAAACAAAGTCTAGAAACCCGTTTCCAGCTATTCCCAATGGCTTGGCCATTGGAGGTTGCAATCAAATGTAAAGATACCATGTTTCTGTGCCGATTCTGGTGCATCCCATGAGAAATTTCCCACAGCATTGACAGGCACAGATAACCCTAACCACTGCTGATGGTGGAGGAGAAGGTGGGAGTTCTTGTCAAATCCTTTCTGTCAGACAGAAAGATTGTTTGTCTTGTTCTGATTCTCTGCGGGGGAGAAAAAGTCTTTAGAGCACAGGAAATTTCCCTGTAGTGTAAAAAACATGCCGTGTCATTCATTACTCAAATGAAGCCTGGTTTGTGCTTCATTGAGTGGTGAAACTAAAGCAAAATATATCTCAATTTAATTCCCATGCCTATCCTAATGAAGACCAGAGATATCTTGCTGAGAAACAAACCTTGAATATTTCCAGTCTGGAAAACTTGATGTCTGTAGTGCAGAGGGGAAAAGAGAAAAGGGATAGTGACCTTGGACAAACGCCCAGGCAGCAAAGTGCCTTGCCAGGAGGGTAAAGGAGAGTTGGTTTTGCCCTGGCTGGTGGAATAGGTGAGCTGGTGTAGCAGGTGTTTGTGCTGCACTGGCATGTCCTCCAGTGGCCACCTCTGAAGTTTTCATGGACTTCATGAGTTGCTTGTAGTTGTTTGATGTAATAAATTTCCATCAGCAACACTGATATTGTGGAAATGTCTACCCAGAGATGCAAAACATGGTGGAATTCCGAGAAGTCCTCGCTTGAATAATCCTTTTGGATAATGCAAAAGGGGTTATGAATTAATAGGCTGGAAGAATAAACAGGATTAGAGTTAAGTGCTTTCAGGGACTGTGTAAAAAATAGTCAAAGGCTAATTGCAAAGGAGTTGGTGAGGCAAACCCATAAATTAGAAGGGGTGAGAATGGAAAATAGAGAGGTCAACATTAAGATGGTCAGATTAAAACAAGCAGTGAAGGAAATGAGAGGGTAAAAAAGGTGGCTTTTCTTTAGGTAGAAATCTCACAAATATACAGAGTAGAATTTAAATTGTGGGCACAGTGAAAAGCATCACATTAGAAAGAATATAAAATATATAAAATGGCATATAGGATAAAAGAGTAAAAAGATTAGATGGAGTAGGCAAGAGAGATGAAAAAGGCAAGAAACTGAAAACACAATTCCTGAAGTTGAGAGTTTATGTCTACTGTAATATTTAAAGAATAGAGGAAGAAGTTAAAGTGGAAGGTACTTGTGAATGAGTGAAAAAGTAAAACAAAATAGGGGAGGAAAATTAATGTCCTCTTGTAGAAACTAAAGATCTTATGTTTTACAGCGGCTCAAGAGTCCTGCAAGCAGGAAGGAGAACAAATCTCCTTTGATAGTCCTTGAACAGTTTGAAGAGTTTTGTAAAAGTCAGTGCTCCTAAGATGCAAACTGTAAGACAAAAGATGTTTCTCAAAACCAACCAGAGCATCATTCCCTATGCATCTATTTCCAACGTAGAGCATAAATCACGACTACAGTCATTTTTGTAGCCTCCATTGTAGTAGAACACTGTAAGTCACAAGATAGCAAGCTACAAAACAATAACTCTGCATATAACCATGTATATTACATTGTACAGTGCATTTTATCTAGCTACCTTTCTGATAACAATTTAGTTTAGCAACATCATGTCTTCTGGAGAAAGGAGATGAAAGCAAAAGAACATGGAGACTCAAGGTACTGAAGCTGTTGGCTTCAGTGTATACACTTATATGGAAAGCTTTGATTTTTGGAATGCCTTAAGGTTTGTAGCTTCTGGTCTTTGAGATTTGAAAACCAAACAAACTCTTCCAAATGAAGGTTATGGTCACCTACAGTTCCTAAGTACATCTGTGAATTAGATCCTAAATGTCCTATGTGCGGTATCCCAAATTTGAAGAAGCTGAAAAGACAAGTCAGGCATTTGAAAGTAATGAGAGCAAGAACTCCAGCAGCAATGTCTCCTGAAGAACCTCAACCCCCTTCTCTTAGTGACCTGTTAGTGAGATGAACAGGGATTGGTGAATGAATGAAATATGTCCTGAAAACTAAAGTAGGAGAAATTATGTCTTATGAGCCTGCAACAGCTAAAACAAAGATGTATCCAAGGTTCATGGGGATCTTGCTTCTGTTCTCTGATGACTTTAGGTCACATCTCCAAGTCTTGCATGTGACCTTGTCATTATGAGAGCTTTAGGTTTATTTTATGATTTGTTTCTTCTGAGTTAGTATGGAATAGCTCTTCTGAGCTAAGTCGAAACAAAAATGGTTCAGAAGTAGTAGAACTGTGATTCTCTCCTCTAAATATCCAGTAATCTCACCTCCTATTCACCTTGCCTTTTTTTTTTTCTCCTTTGTCTTCTGCCATTCTCCCCTGCATCCTGGAGTGCTCAACCTGCATCTGAACAAATGTTAAGGGTGATGTATGGAGTGTAAATACAGGTTTCTCCGCTGACTTTGGGCCATAGGTAGTAAATGCATTAGCCTGAACAGCTACAAGGTTTATAGTCAATATTATGCAAGCACACAGGAACTGCTGTTGACTGCAAGTATCAAAGCCTATTGATTAGGTGCCACATAATAAAACTAATAAAACTATCATTATTAATTATGACTGAAAAGTATATGTGCGTTAAGGTAGCAAGTTACCTCTTTTATTTTTTTTCCCCTCAATTTATTGCTGAGGCACAGTAGATTGTAAGTCACCTTTGCATTTTGAGAGAGAAAAGAATCTAACATTCTTGCATTATTTCAGAATAAAGGGAATGCTGCCTTATTGCCTTCCCAATTTCTACTGCAAGAAATTGTTACTAGTATTTGTGAGCTGTTCCACATAGAAATAGCCGATTTTATAACCTCTGTAATATAGGAGAACAGTAATCTGCTTTTCAATATTAGGTCAAGTTGCTCTCATCTAATCTTGTGTGTTCCTTCCTTACAGTTTCTGTGCTAGAAATTGTAAAAGGAAGTACTCTTATAAAAGATACATTTATTGAGTGAAGATTAGTTGTTTGTTGCTACTGACAGTGCTAGGGATATGAAACATGTTCTTTAAAGCCATTGGTTAGAGCTACCCTTTTCTTTATGGCTACAGGTATAAAATACAAAATATATTACTAAAACGTTCTATTTTATACAATATGAAAAAGATAATGTGTCTTTAATCTTAAGCTCCTAGCAATTATTCTCTGTGAGGTGAACTATATATGGTTTATGTTATAGTAAACCTATGAACTTAGGCTGATTTTCTCTATATTGTTAAATTTAACTAAAACTCTACTTTGTGAATAAAATAACTATTGGCACAAATTAAAATATCGTGGGGGAAAGGATTATTTCTACTCAAAGTGGATAAACTCTAGTAACTCCATTGTAAGGTATATACAAGCCTTCTTTATTCATGTATCCACGTATACAACAGAGCTTCCTAATTAATTCTCTTGCCCTGTATGTCCCCAGAGTGTGCCAAAAGAGCTATTATTTTAGGAGATTAAGCTACCTTTTAAGCTCGAAGCTGTAGGTTCAAGGTCTTCTTACTTTACTCTCTCTTACTTATTTTCCTCTTCCCTTCCTCTTTCTCCTCTCAAAAGAAGTGATGCTGGAAGTACTCATTATTTCAAATGAAAAAAATTTATTAGGATGCATGAGAATATCAAAGAATGGAGAAACTGCTCAAAAGCTTTCTCCTCAGTAAGGATGTGGTGCAAAAACAGTGATATCAAAATATGTTCTTTAAGATTATAGCATGGTATTAATTTTCTTTTGCATTTAGGAGAGGACCGTAGCTGGAATAAATCTGCAAAATTGATTTGCAGTCAGGGAAACTATTTTAGGTTGGACCAAGAGATCCTCTGTGACTGGCATCTTACACTGGTCTTTTTTTTTTCCTGGTAAGAAATTTAGCCCTCTGGAAACTGCAGTAGTTTTACTTTAACTGAATTCAGGCTCAAAGCCTAAGCTTATTTTAAGATGAACTGTTTAGGTGATTTGAAGTCAGGATAATGACTACTCATGCTCCACTGAAATGCTTATTCCTAAAGACCTGGACTTAGGGAAGGACAGATAGGAGCAGTGATAGTGCACTTACAATTTCCTAGATTAATCTTCCTAGATTTTATTTCATTTTTGAAGTCTACCTGCAGATGATTTACCTGCCTTATATTCACAGTGGAGTCTAATAAGCTGCATTTGCTCCAGTGATTTGTCAGTCATTCTCTTGCAGGCTGTGCAACCCACATTCCTGCTACCTGTAAAAACAGGAGCCTATCACTTTTCTCTTTTTCTCTCTTGTTTTGCCACATTTATTCTTCCCACCCTCCACACTTGCTCTGTCGCATTTTTAATTTAAATCATTCCAGTTACTTTAGAAATGTGCATCTTTCCAAACAATTCAACTTATTTTTTGTTAAATTCTTCAGTAAATGGCAACATCAGATGATTAGAATAGAGAATGCAGATGGCTTTAATGGAAGGTGGTTGAAGTTTAATTCTGTTTTACTCCTCCACTGTATTTCAATTAAAATAATAATTTTACAAATAAATGCTTGATTGTATAATCTGAATTCTCCTTTTCTCTTTTGGCTGAGCAGTACTGCTTCTGTGTGTTTGTTGCAAGCTTCTTGTTTCAGCTGTGCACTAAGAGGCTTTGAAAAGTGAGCTCAATTGATAAGCTCAGGTAATCAAAGCCCTGCTAACACAGGCTTGATTCTCTCTGGCAGGGATGTAGCAGAGAGCAGTGACTGGGGTCTGGTACACAGACCTCACATTGTCACTCTGGGCAGGTTATTTTCAGTTGCAGTGAACCAGGCTGAGCCTTCTGTCCTCTGGACATTTCCCTTCATTCTGATTTTGATTCAGATGTGGCTTTCTTCATACTGCACATTCAGATCAGACTGATAGAGACCTAGAGCTCATGGAATAAGGGAAAGTGAGGTGAATACATGCTGCAATAGTCTATTGTGTTTTGGGAAGGAAACTGTTTATCTTACTATTCTTTCATATATTAGTGCTGGAATGGAAAATCCCAGTGCTGATACAGTTCCTTATGCACCTGACAGCTGTAGCAAGGCATGTGCTGGAGAATGTGCTGCTTGTGATGCTGAGGATATCTCTGAGAATTAGAATTTATTTTTTTTTAAAGGAGAAGAAAGCTCTCAGCTTTTTCTTCTCATCTTAGGTAGATTGCAAGCCCCCAGTTCAATAACTGTCTTACATTCCTTTCATCAGGTCCTCCCTTAGTAATCTTTTTCTTAATATAAACAATCTTAATCTTTTCCTTATCCATTTATGAGAGAGTTCTGCTCTGCTCCTCTGTCTAGAGCTTTCTTGGGGGTGTATCTAAGAACCATGAGGGGCAACTCAGGGTGTGAAAGAAAGATGTTATTCTGGGGTCTAAGTGAAGCTCTGTTAGCGACAGAGGCTTTCTGTTTAAAACTACACAGGGCAGAGTTACATCTTTGCAGCAGGATCCTTCTGTTAGGATTACTTATGTGGGCAAAGGATTTTCAAAATTATACCCTAATAGAAACATTTTCAATAGAGAAAATGGATTTGTCTGTGTATTTGAGATATGTGTATAATACCATTAGTGTATACACAGATGCATTCACTACAGTTTTACATTAAAAATATGACACTGTGTTGCAAGGTCAAGAATTGGAGAACTGGAAAAATCTAAATTTGTAGTTCTTTGTGCAACCTTAATTCTATGCATGCTGGATTTCTTCCAACACTTATCTTCCAACGCTGAGCTCTTATCTTGCTCAAAGCCCAAAGTGTTTGGAGGAGTAGGTTGGATTGTGGAATTTGAAAAACATGTCGTAATCCTGAAAGGGCAGAATAAAGACTGCCTGGCAGCATAAGGCTGCCATTTCCTAAGCTGAAGTGATTTGCCATCTAAACATTTTAACGCAGTTTATTGGATGTCATTTCCTATTTATTTTGTTAAAGGCAAAGAGACAAACAAATCTGTTATGAGTAATTGCATAAGCTGTTCTATGGCACATCATCAGGGTCTGAGAGCCCTCCCTCCAGCACTGCCACCTCAGT
The DNA here is from genome assembly GCF_003984885.1 of Neopelma chrysocephalum. Taxonomy (NCBI): domain Eukaryota; kingdom Metazoa; phylum Chordata; class Aves; order Passeriformes; family Pipridae; genus Neopelma; species Neopelma chrysocephalum. The sequence goes on from NW_020897733.1 coordinate 1,864,025, forward strand.
TCTGGCAGCAGCTGGCAGCAGTAACTGGCTGCTGCAGGCTCTGAAACTGTGGAAGAAAAGTAGTCTGTGTAAGTTGAGGTTTCTGGAGATGGGGTGGCAGCAGTGAGGATAATGCAGAGTCTCTGGATAGCACCTGGCTCAGCTGCTGTCACCAAGGCTTACTGGGAAGGATGTTCAGCTGGTTGCTCAGCCAGCCTGTGGCTGCGCTGTCCCAAGAAAAGCAAGTGGAAAATGGTGACCTTTGGAGTTTTGACAGCTCTTGGAGAAGGGAACGAACTGACTGTCCTAACATTTTTTTCACCACTGTATTAGTTTTTTATTCACATATATTGAGAAAATATGAGATAATTAATGGAGATGTTATTGATTTTATATTTAGATATTGCTGAGTTTTTCTTTCTCTTATAAAAAGGGTACACTGTCGCTGTTTATTACATATAGCAACATTTCTTGGTTGACATTAAGAAATTTCTTTCCCAGAACTCAAGGTGTATTTATATTTACTTCTGTCCACAGGCAAAATACCACTTTTTGAATAAAATGTTATTCAGGTTCCTATCATGTCACTGATAATTGTTATTAATGGAATAAGTGTTATTCTTCCCAGTAGGCCTGCCAAGCCAAAGAATAAAGGTCTAAGGAAGTAGAATTAATAACTCTGTTGCAATGCATCATATAGATAAGCAAGGTCAGATGGGCGTACATAGATAGATGGTTAACTGGTTGTGCTGTAATGGAAGCACAGGCCTCTTACATATGTTTATGAATAATGTTTCTCATAAAGACACTAGATTGATTGTTTGCAAAACCGTCTTCTGAACCAGAAATGATCAACACTCATAGTAATGAAATATTAAAGATAAATTTGTGAATCCATATTAGAATTAAATTTCAAGCCCTTATAACTTGCTGCTCAGTCATTGCTTATTCCAGAAATGAGATACATGAAAAATTCTGATAAAAGAATGTTCCGTCTCTTTTTCTGTTAACATATTTACCAATATCTTTATAACTGATGTGCCTTCTCTTTAGCCTAAATGAAAGAATTGAAAGCTTCAAATCACTGACAAAAGGGGAAGTTGAAAAAACACGTAGCTTTAGTTTCTCTGAGAGAATCAGTATATAGTTATATTTTTGTGTTATAAGAGACACAGGAATTAGATTTGTTGGTTTCCTAGCAACTAAGAGTCTCAGGATTTTAAAGCTGAAGATCAAACTTCTATCACCTGCTTAGAAGTACAGACAGATGTGTATTAATAAAAACAGTTTCTGAAATAATTTCAGTGTAAGCCACTGAAGTATTTTATAGTGGTCTAAAAATAAGACCTGGCCTTCTAGATGAATATCAACCCTAATCACAGGTTAGCAATAACTAACATCTTTCTCATGTTATTTAAGATATTTATCAAATTCTGTTAAATGTGTCCTTTGAGTCTTTTCAGGGGAGAAATAGGATCAACTACCGGGAGAAAGGAAGCTGGAACTTCAGAAAGAAACAATTTTGCATTTTTTTTTTTGTATGCCTCTGGTTGTGTATTTTAAACTCCAGTTTGTTTTTAGTCCTTTGTCATGCCTGTCCTTTTTCATGCTTTGAAATTCAGACTTCAGGTTGGCTTTTTTTGCTAAAGTATTTTGCAGTATTAGCATGTGCAGCTTCTGTGTAGTAGCTTCCCAACCAGTGTGTTTCACTGCTTAAATGCAGAATACTCTTCAGGATGGAAAGATGGTCTATGACCACTTCTCCCATGAGTGATAACAGTGTGAACATATTCATGTGGCACGTCCTCTTGCAGGGACTGGGGCTCAGCACAGTGCAGGTTCTTCCAGCTGTTGCCTGCAACGACCCTGGTTCCTGGGCATGATCAGGGAGGCTTTCCTTACTGCATGAAGTGCTTTGCAGAACATTCCTTTGTTCACACAAGAGAGCCCAGCAGTTTAGCAGAAACTTGATTTCAAGATCACAAATATAAATTTAGTGATGGACAACATATTCATGAGCTGAATTCTGGGTTAATAAGGGTGGATGCTTCTGCTTGGCGCTTTATTCTAGCAGTTCGAAATACAAATTGCATTATTCTCAAATAGGAAGTAGCAAACTATAGGTAGGCTAAAAAAATTAGAGGAAATTATAATGAAATGGTTTGGGTTCAAAGGAACCTTAAAGATCATTTAGTTCCAACCCCTGCCATGGGCAGGAACACTATCTACTAGACCAGGTTGGTCCAAGCCCCATCCAGCCTGGCCTTGAACACTTCCAGGGATGGGTCATTCACAATTTCTCTTTGCAACCTGTGCTGGTGACTGACCACCCTCACAGTAAAGATGACAAATGACTGGGAAGCCATGATGTGTACAAATGAAGAGCAAGCTAAATTATATATAGGCTGTTTTGGACATAAATAAGTAGTTTTGAAAATGTACCTGTGTGGTGGAACACTTGTTACTTATGATACATTCTGTTACTTAAAGTTTCCCTGGACACTTGACTGGCTTTCAGCGAGTATCAAAAGAGTCTGGACATTGTGTGTGAACGATAGTTATATCTAGAGGTAAATGACTAGTGCTGATATTTTTTTAAGAGCAGTGTTGAAGCATATTAGCAGTTGTCTTAAGCTCTCAATGGAATATGGACTGGGGCAAATGGTTCCATACTTATTGCAGATTTATTGTCTCCTTCTGGAAACAGATGTAGGCTATGGAACATGGGACATAAAATCTGATCTGTCTGAAATAGCTTTCTGTTCTTGGTGGTGCAGCTCATACTCTTTTTTATGGTTGTTGCTTTTTATATTGTGTCTTTTCACCTTAATCTGAACTTTTTTTCCAGCCTGATCAAAGCCACTCTCCCTACCTTGAGAATACGCCCAGGTTTTCTTTTGGCACAGTTGTGTTTGACTCCTGGGCTGTGAGGAAGGAGTTAGGAGCCTGAGAAAAGGTTGGCAGGGTGCTCCTTGCCTTCCAAGGAATCTAATTGATCTCCAGATGTGGTAAGCTCCAAGGAAGCATAAACATCCATTCTCCACAGCTCAGTTGTTGACATTGCTGGTATTCTAACCACTGCAGTTGAGTCCTGGAAACATGGGAAATTCTGCAGTATTTCAGCATATTGTGCTTAAACACACACTCTGCTACACAGGGAACATGAGCAGTTGCCTGTCACCTGGGCTTTCCTTGTCCTTCCTCTGGTCTTAGCAAAGACACTCAGGGCTGTGCTGTCATGCCTTGACCCTCAGTGCACATTCACTTCTCTCTGCACCTCCCTTTCCAGCCAGGAAGCAGGAAGGGTCAACCTCATCTGTAGGTGCAGTCAGCTCCCTTTGGTTTGGGCCACATTCCAGTAAGGTTTGTCTCACTTCTCACCACGATATTGGTCCACTTTAGACTCAGCTCCTCTTTTCAGTAGATTTCTTCTGTTCTTTTTTTTTTTTTTTTAATTTTGGGTAACCAGTATCATTGAAAGCTCTTGCACAAAACAACACAAGAATGGCAAAATCCATCTCTTAAATATCTGTACTACTTGCAGTATGAGCAAAGCCTCAATGAGGGCTGTTTTCATTAAGAAAACGTGGATACTTTGTGGCAACAGCATAGCTTGCATTTTTTCATTTATCTCAGCCAAGGTATAAATACAGCTGAGATTTTTCTTGACTTGTAGTCTATCTGAGAAACCCAGACAATAAGGTTTTTCCATACAGAAGCTGCTGTTATGTTGCCCTTGAAACTTTTAACAAACTGGGTGCCAGGAACTTGGCCTAAGGATGCAAAACTCCCTACACAGTAATGTGAACTATTAAGCAAATGGCACAGAGTAATGTTCTTTCGCTGAGCAAAAATGCTCTCATTTAGGTAAAATTTCAGCCTGCTGTTGGCTGTTACAAGCCAGAACGGCAAAGAGAAATAAAATGCAAAAGCAATATGAGTTTGAATCAAATTATGATAAGAGTCAGATGGTGCCATTACAGAGATATCCCCATAGGCAGGCATTAGGAAAATTTGCCATAATGGTATGCTGAAATATAATTCTCTGGTGGGAAGGCCACTGAGATTCTAAAATCAACATTTAACTCTTTCACAAACGTCAACCAAAAACTGGACACTTAAGCAGACAGGAAGCCCACTGATCCCAGTGTGTGTGTGCTCTGCTGGGTTGGAGCTATGAACCAGAGTGGCCCTGTTTGAAGTCTTCCAGTGGAACTGAAGGTGCTGTGCCAGGACATGGTACATGCACTGTTGTTGTACAAGTGACCCTGACAAACACAGGAGACAGAACAGAGTCCCACTGAAACCGAAGTGAACCATTTTTGCTGTTGGGCTCCTACTGATGCAAACAACCCCACCCAAAGCAGTCAGATTTCTTTTGTGAGCATCTTGAAAAGTGAGGAATTTGCGGTCTGAACCGTGAACATAAGTACTGCTTTGTACTGCAGGAAAATGTAGAGTTAAACAAGTGTGACTAATTAAAATGTTTTCTCTGGGCTTATTGCTTGAGTTTGGTGTTGATTTTTAACTGTTTGAAAGAACTTAGGCACATGTGCATTCTACATCTGTGTGTTCTACTTAGAGAAGGAATGTTTGGTTGAATTAGATGAATTTTTAGAATACATGAAATTCTATAGATTTATGCAAGACAAAATATATCCCAGTGCACTCCTACAGGCATCTGCATGTCACTTTGCAGGCAGGACAAGGACTTGAGGAAGCAATGAAATCTGAAGCACTTGTCATCAGGCAAATATTCGAGAGGTTTGACTTCTGAGCTGCATGGCTGCTCCATGAGCCATCAGCCGCCTTTGCGCCTCTGTTCCTGCATTTGCCATCTGTCTTCTCCAAATACAGCCTAACCTCCCTGGGGCAAATGCCATTTTTCTCTTCTGTTTGCACAGTGTCTTGCAGTATGAGACAACATTCCTGGCTATATCAGTAGTATGAACAAAATTTGAAAAGAGGCATAAGTTTGTGAGAGACTGTCCAGAATTTATTAGAGACTGGAGCATTTTATATTCCACATTATTTCTTATGTTCAGCCTAGGGTGGTTTACAGACTGACTGTGAGTGGTGCACCTGGGCTGCGTCAGCTTGGGAGCATTTTGTTTCCTTGTCTTATTTGCTTGTTCCTTTTTTTTTTTTTTTTTTTTGTAACAGGCTAAATGGTCTTTCCCAATGCTTTCTTGCTTGAGAAGCCATCTCACATGGTACATGAGCAAAAGAGTCCATTAAGTTAGTTTTATTTATTAATGAAATATGTCCCAGCAGTTCAGAATAGCCAGGATGAGAAGTGTTTTCGTTGGCCCTGCCACAGTTAGTTCTTCTCAGCCTGTCTCAGGCTCTGTGGGTCATGCTCCCTCCCTGCATGACCTGTCTGTTGAGTATCCTGGACTTTTGGGATATGACCTGGACTGTAATTCTGAAATGTCAGGAAGGGCTGAGTTACCCAATATGAAGGATGGGGCTAGAAAGCAAGTGAATAAGCTATACAGCAGTGATATGTTCTGGTTTCTCTCCACAAATAGGAAAGTATCTCCCTGCTCCACTGCACACTTTTCACACCTGTGTGATTCCCATGGGCTTAATGTCTGTCTTTTCGTTTGAAGCATCCCATCAAGTGGGGCAGGCTCCATGTTTCTGCCAGAAGAGAGAGAGGATTTCCACTAATCTACAGTATCTGACATGGTAATAGGACTCAGAGGATTTGCCTCTTTCCCACGCTCCAAACAGGTGCTTTTGGAAATGCTTCTTTTCTGTTGACCTTCAGAAGTATGGCTTTTAAGAGCCATGTGAGGGAATTTGAAAATGCCTAGTGGGGTTATGTTCCCACGAACAGCATGAAGTGCAGATGCCCTTATCTGTGTGGGTGACTTAGAAAATCCTTTATTAGGAGCTGAAGTCACCTTGAAAGCAGAAAGTCAAATTTTATCTTTAATCTCTGCATGTTTTGACACTCTGTTTGAGCTGTGTAACTATCACAGCTGTGTCACTTGCGCATGTGTTCTCACAAGATTTTGTGCAAAGTAGTTAAGGAAAAACATGTATTTCAGAGTGAAAGTTGTAGAAAAGCACCTGACTGAGGCTTACTGTTCTGTGGGATAACAGGGGCCTAGAGGAAAGCATGTAAGGAAAATACTTTTTCTATCTTTGCACACTTTAATCCACATCCTGCTCCACCTTGAAGATACAGATGGGTGTGTGAGCAACCCTCTATCTAAGCAAGCCCACGTTCCCTCCTGACAAGAATAAGTCATGCTAACTGTGCAAAAAATATGCTTGTTAGGAGGGTTAATAGCAACAGAATGATGGAGACCTGCTTTAAAATACAGCCTGCATTAATAAAGGTTTGAGCATTCTGTGGTGTCATGCTAAATGCCTCTTTTTTTAATGGAATGTTTATTCTGAAACACAGGAAAAGTAATTTCCTATTTTTTTTCTCAGAGTATCTATCAAATTAAGTTGTTGAGTATTTGCAGAGCAATAACTCAGGATTGACTGGTGGAAATCTTATAATCCAGGAACGTGACCCAGCACAATATCATCCTAATTTCCTCCACGAGGATTAATTCTGCTGTTTTCTTCCTCCATGACAGTGAATTGAGCATGTAGTGGATTGTGCATAGTGAACGTATCCTGATCTCCCTTAATCTTTGCAAACACTTTCAAGTGACCTTTTTGTTGAATGTCCTTTAAAAGCTTCTTGGATATTATCAAAAATAGCCAAAGAAATTACTGGCAGAGCAAGCAGAACTCCATTTCTTCTCCAGCCTTGCTGTACACCTCTCAGCTATGGAAAGTTTTATCTTCTTCACTGACTGAGCTTGGTTTTGTTTTCTCTGGATTAAACAACTGTTTATTTTAAACTAAACTCCAGTAGAATGAATGCTAAGATACAAAGGAAGAATTCCTGGATATGTAATGGAGCAGCCTTTCTGCTGTCTTGTGCGTTGGATTGCCTACACACCAGTGTGACCTGAGTGGAAACCACGGGGGAATAGAGTTTCACACCTGCACACCTTGTGCTGCAGACAAAGGTCTATCAGGTACATCTGGAAAGGACAGTGTGTGACAGATGCCAGTGACAAACTGGATCACTGACTGTAATGATATGCTACAAGTATGAGCCACAATATTACTTCTCCTACCTCCCTTACTATACCTCCAGAAGGCATTGCTTCTGATATGGGCACTTCACCGGCCTTTTAACTTGTGTAAGTGGACTTTATTTTTGCCTGACTAGACAAAATTTTTATTTTTGATGAGGCAGGCCATTTACCAGTGTTCCAGAGGCTTTCAGTGTGTCAAACATGCTGGGTCACTGCTGTACATGTGAGGCCCTCACAGCATCTGCGTGTGCAACAAGAACACTTGTGTCGAGAAAATACTTCATCAAGTTCTTAAACACCTGTGATTCTGCCTAATAAAGTCTCTGTAGCACATAGCTTTTATACTAAAGTTAATGATGCTTTAAGGCAGCGTGTTAGGTCCAGGCTTTGGCTGGAACAGCTGCCATCAATTTCCCTGTGCTGTCGGTTTGTATGTTTGACAATCTATCCATTTGTTTCCTTGGTCTCATCCATCACTTGCTCACAGCGGTTTCCAACAGTTGTTGTCTTGCTACCAGTCTTTAATTTCAACTCCTTAAATTCATCACATGGGTTGTATTTACCTTGATTGAGAATTCATCACAATTACTCCTGAAGTGGAGAACAAGTTTTTAAAAAAGTGAGTCTCTTTCATGTGCTGCAGCTTATCTAGAAACCATCACCCCTGCTGGAGAGGAAACCTAGAGAAAATGGGATTTTGTCACAGGTCCTACACTTCAGTCCTTCCAAACACTTTATCTAAATATGGTTTAATACTTGTTACCCTGGAAGGAAATCAGTTTGCTCGGAGTTGGGGCCTGCTGGCTCCTGCTTGTACGAATCAAGAGCTCATCTGGCCAATCTCTCAAGCTTTTATCACCATGACAGCTGAATACCGCTGTCCTTGATCTTGTCTAACCCTATTCTTTCAATGCATAGACTTTGAGATGTTATATGGAAAAATTACAGGATCTAACTCTGTATTGTCTGCAGATAAGATGTGCCAGGGGCTGAATGAGCTGCCTCTTGCACCAGCCCATTTTGCCCACCAGTTCTGTCCTGTTTAGCACACTGATCTGCAAGAAGTTTGTCTGTCTGGGTTTTTTTTACACTTCATTATTCCCGTGGTTCTCCCAAGGGGATGCAGAGCAGGATGGAGCCTTTGTGATGGTTGTCATGGTTTGAACATTTCTAGGCTGGTCATTGCCTGCGTTTGCTGAAGACATTTCTCAGTAAGCAAATCAGTGCTGTGTTGTAGAAGCAAAAAGTGATAAGGTTTGAAAGAGTGGACAGGGAAGGGTTTGTGGATCAGTCCCTTCCGTCTGTCTTCTCCTGGCAGACTCGAAAGACCTGTTAAGCTCAGTGTGGCTGGGGGTGCTCATCCCCTGTCTCCTGTGCTTTGTTGGTTGCTCCGGTTGTAACTTTGGCCACCAGTGGCTCTGGACCCTGGGCCCACACCCCAGTCCTGCTCAGGATTCTGGAGGCAAGAAGCAGTTTTACCTTCCCTCCCAAGTATTTCTTCTCACTCATTTCCTATGTCTGGAAAGACTATAATACAACTGTGGACAAGTCCTGCTTCAAGAAATTCCCATAACTTGTTGGAAAGACATTTACTCCCACTGAAAAATGAGCTGAAAGCACCAAGATTTAAAATTTATTTGTATTGCAGCAACGCTGAGAAGCTGCATCAGAGACTCATTGCAGTAAATGCCATGGTCACCTATGTTACCAGAAAATCACAGCTCCAAATTATTTGCACCTAAGCAAAGACCCCAAAGCCTCAATGACCTTTTTACCTCTGTTACATGGATGAGGAACTTGAAGCACAAGGAGACAAAAGGACTTACCAGAGTTTCCATGATTATCCTGTACCAGAAACAATTCTTCTCTGAGATCCCCCTGATTTATTTCCTATCTCACCAGAGCAGTTTTCCTCCCCTTTGCTTTTCATAAACAGTTTTTAAAGTCTAGTCTTTGCTTTGGTTTTCTTGATGAGATTATTCCAGTGTTGGAGATACCTGCTGTTCTAGTTCTTGTCTGGGCAAGCAGGATAACCTACTGGGGATTTTTCAAAGAGTTTCAAATGAGTTATGTCTCTGTCAATAGTAAAAAATGCTTCTATATGGTTAAACCACACAGAAGGGTTAAATACACAGAAGGTCCAGTCATTATATGATGACTTGTATTATGTAAATGTGCAAAGCACTTTTCTAAATGATAGTTTAAAAAGGTAGTTTTGCAGTTACCAATCCAAAGTTTGTCCTTTATCTAAGCAAATCCCAGGAACTTGCAAGGAGGTTTCTCTGACTTTGGTTTTTCTTTTTTTTCTGTCTTGTTTTTTTTTTCAGTTCACTTTGTGAGAGAAAGGAGGACACATCTTTCACATTTTTCTTGGTCACTTCAAATCCCATCAATACCTTTCTGCCAAGCAGGGGTTTGAGGTGGTCCAGAACAATTTTCTATTCATCTTCCTTTCCTGTCCAAGCAGTTATTGACCTTCTTTCAATTCTTCTCTTTGATGATACTTAACCTTGTCCCTTGCATGTTTCTCTGTCTGATTTCTGGCTTTTTAATAGGCACTTAGTTCTCCAGTTTCTCAAGTGGGAGTTTGGCGCTTCACTTCATTGGTGCAGCTTTCATCTTCTTTCTGATTGCAAACTCTAATAACTTCCCATTTTGAAAGCAGAAATATTCTCTGATTTTACTGTGCCGAGCTTCTGTGCTCTACAGTTCTTACAGACGGTTCCAATTCTTCATTGATAGAAGTATTTTCCTTTTCCCTCAGGCCTCCTTCTTTCCCTGCACTCTCTGCAATAGGACTTTGCTGTGGGGCTTTTCCTCACATCTTTAAATAAAGTGAATTTTTATTAGATTACTTTAAGCTGTCAATAAAGCTGCCTCCAAAAGAGGAAGCGTAACAAACCCCTGGTTTTATGAATCAAGGTCCCTGATTTTTAAGCAGTGTAGGGTTGGTGAGTTACACCTAGTTCTGAGTGTCACCAGACATTTCTGTTGAGCTGCGAGATGAGCCATAAGCATGATAAATTTATGTCTGTGGAAGCTGGTTGAATAAAATGGGGCATTTTTCTGCAAATAAGGGAGGAAGTCACTAGCCATCATCTGCTTAACACTCAAGGGAGCTGCTAAGGGAGCAGAGACTGCCAAAGAGAGTGCACCTGAGGAACCTGCTGCCACCTGCAATGTCACATCTCTTAAATGGCTTCCAGAGGTTTCAGATTTTTCTTTTTTACTTAGCAGCTAAACGATCTCTAGACTCTCTGCCTTGTTTGCACCTGAGCACTGACTTCTGAAATTTTCTTTTTTTAAGTCTCGTTGCTTGATACAGTGGCAACTTTTCTATTGGTTTCAGCGCTTGCCATAAAGCTCAGGAGTGCAAAGAGAGCTTCAGGCTAACTCAGAAATGCTACCATGTTGTTTGACTTAATCTATTGATCTGGCTGCTTTAATGAAGACTAACACAGTGGGTCTCCTACAGAGCTACTTTGTTAGTTACTTTCAAAATACAAAAGGCTTGTTATTATGCAAAGTGAAAATCACTCTTTTATGCAGGGTAGAGTGTGTTGCTCTTTGTGCCGCAGAGACCCACCGGTCCTAGAGTAATTTGCACTCGTTGGGGAAAAATCTTGTGTCTGCTGTGATGATGTGCTCAGAGGGTAAAAGTTTTCTTGGCAGGTCACTTTTAACTACCTTGTCTATTTACCTGGCAGAAGGATAATAGCAGACTGATATTTTATAGGAAGGAGTCAGGGTGAAAAAAAGCACTCCAAACACCTGGTTATGAATATTTTTACACATTTGGTTTCTCATCTTTTTATTTCCACATGCTACACTTTGATGGCTATAAAAGAAGGCAACAACTGTAAGGTGGTCTTTGAAGCACTTTATTCTTGTTTTCTGAAAATACCTTTGTAAGCAAGACATGTCAGAAAGGCGGGGGGGGCTCCTACTATGACTATGGCTCCTTTCCACTCATAGGAAAGTGGTTGTTTTTATCTCTCCTATTGGTAAGAATGGGCTTTATCCTGCAAAAAAGGTCACCTGCTCCATTGCTAAGTGTTTTTTTTGTTTTTTTTTTTTTTTAAAGAGCATCTATATTGCAACTTTCATTGAATTGGTGTTGTAGCATCACTTGAGATGCCTATACCTCCATTCCTTGGGAGAGAACAGGGATTTTAATAATGCAGATCTTCTATGAAAACTTAATGAGGCTGTCTATCAAGAGTAAGGAAATACATTTGTTTAGTCACCGAAACAATTTTCACAAATCAACTCACAAAGGTGCTTTACTGTCCTTTTATATTGGTTTAGCTTGCAAGAATGTATCACAGATAGGCAGAACGGAGGGATCTCTGCAGGGAAGCTCAACTTCTTCCAAGTTCCCATAGCATGTGCCATGCTTTTATAAATGTTGTGAGATTTGAGTAAGACAGAGCAGAAAGAAATTAATTTTTAAAAGCTGCAGAGCAGAAGAAAATCTTGTTCTTTGTAGCCGACTGAGGTTCTGCTTTCCCCATACTGTCTTTTACTAAACTTTTCCCTTTGCTGAAAGCTTGAACCCCCATGACCTGACTTATAAATAGATCCCTCCCTCAGCCAGTACCTGTTTCAAGCCCATGACAGATTTTCCTAAAGCTCCCAGGTTTTTGGCACACAGGTATCAGGCCATTCAGAGGGACCTGTTGATATGGCAGCTTTAAAGCCAATTGAAATATGGCACTGTATGCCAGATGAGAATGTAAACTCTTTGGCTCAAGCTTTTAGAAATGTAGGTCTATTTGATTGCCTTCCAAAATACTGTCAATGGGCCTCAATGTGGGAACTGGCTGAAGCAGAAAGCAAGTGTCTTGTCACAGAATGGATCTTGTCACTTTTTCTAATCATCCTTCTGGAGAGAAAATTGTTTGTAGTGTTTCAACAGTTGAATTTTACCATGTGAAATATTTTTTTAATGGTTTAAGCCAAATCCTTCACTTTTCCAGTGGACAAAGGTCTGACTAAGCCAACTCAACTGCTGGATACTAGATTGCTTAGCCATGGAATGTGGCTCTATGTTGGCTGAGGTGGTCAGGGTACAGTCATCATTTGAAAATACCACCCCAGGTGACGAGACATTCCTTCCAGGTTTCAGGATACATTTATTCTTCAGCAGTTTTAAAGGTTTTCCAGCATTCCCAGAAGACCAATGTCACTATGACCTAATTTATGTTGTCAGCACAGGTCTCTGCCCAAGGAGTATGGTTGCCAAGGATTACAGATGGCAAAGCCATGACAGAAGTCTAAATATTTTTCCAAATATACATAAATTCCCCACGGCTTGTCTCTGGAGGGAACACTTCCCCTGTAAATCTCTCGACAAGTATCACTAATTACTGTCACACTGTCTTCTTCAGGGATACAAAATAGACTTTCTTTTGTTCATTTATTCAAGAGAGATTGTTGAGCTTTTAAACATTTGGACTTTTTTGGCTGGTAACAGATCTTAGATAAGAAGTACTGAGTGAGTTAGAGGGTGGCATCTGTGAGGGGACTCAGCTGCGGTGTAAACACAGTGTTAACATATCCCTGCGGGAGAGACACAGAGCTGCCCTTTGGCAGGGGACTTGTAGAACATTTCTCTAACTTAGTTTAGAAACACAATTCAAGGAGCAGGTATCCCATGAGGATGGTGAGGCACTGAGTAACGCTTGGGTCTCAGACAGCTCTCATCTTAGTTATTTGCTAGGCACAGGAGAATAATCCCATCAAATGCAATTGGAATGCTACAGGTCAAACTACCAAGGTAAAAAAGCTCCTGCTTTTAAGAGTTTAGATTTAGCTCCAATCACCACTGTGGTGTGTTTCACTAAAATGAAGTTTGTCTAAAGCCTTTGAAATAAAACCCAAAAGCACTAACGATGCTGATAATTTTTTTTCTCCAGAAAATCAATACAAGAAAGAGTTTGCTTGAAATGTTTGACTTTCATAGGAGGTACCTACAGAGTTTTTTATCTTAGCAAATAGCACCAGGCACACTGGGAATGGAGAAAATGTAGCCTGTCTCTCCTGTCACCTTGCTTTTTAAGAATTAATAAATACCACCGTTTAGTACTTCCCGTTTTGTGCCATCAATGTTTAAAATTCAGCAGATTGAATTTCACAGCAGGTTTGGTGTAAGCCTTTAATCTTAATAATGATCCCTTGATCTACCATGGTCCGTCCAACTTGGAGGTTGTTAAAGGTCCCTTCTGGGAACTTTCCAGCTGTTTCTGTTTAGTTCATGTATATTTATTTACATGACTTTTTAACCCCATTTGATTACAGAAAAATAGGATACAATTTAGCTGCAACTATTGTTGATCATTTTCCAGAGAACTAAGTACAGCAAGGGAAAAGCAACATATGGCACAATTTTCTTTACTGATCGTTTATTATGTACTGTTGTGACCTCATCAGTGCCTCTGGTTGTACTGCTATAGGTTAAAGAAAAAGGCTTGAGTATTTTTCCCCTTAAGCTTTCAGACAAAACCAGATGTGACCTGGAGGTAATTTGTGCATACAGCATACCACACTGAAAAGAGCATAATGTCTGTCTGGGAAAATTAAATAGACTTTTTAGCATTGTGTTTCTAATTAGATTTTAAAATTTTATTTTTATCAAGTTGGAACTCATCTTTCCTGAATTCAGCTATGAGCCTTTTAGTTTAATACTAATATTTTACCTCTAACACCATACCAGTATTCTAAGTAATTTCTAAGGTTCTAAATGTTATAAGAATACTTCTTCCATTCTTATTCTCTTATTAGAATAGTTCTGTTTTTCTAATGTAGAATGGAATGATATAGAATGGAAGAACACAAATAAATACAGTTTGAAACTTGCAAAATTGCTTTGTCAAATTGCAGGCAAAGTTGTTCAGCAAAGGATGGCCCTTCAATGGATAATTCTAAGAAAGTATGAATGGAAATAATAAATTCCAAAAATTTACACCAAAAAATTCAAAGGAAATAAGGAGAAACTCAGGGAAGAAGATGCAGAAGATAAGAGGCAAATACTCCTCTCAGTTATGCCAGAGTGGCTTTGTTGTGTCCGCAGTCCATCAGTGCCACTCTGCTGAGCTGCCGGTGGTAATTTGTCCCATGAAGATTAATGGCCTGGGGAGAACAGAAGAAATTAGTTGGGTTTGATTTTTCAGAGTGCCTAATTCAACTTATTCCCGTGCAGAATTTTGAAAGCACTGGACCAGCACTCCAAAATGCAGCATCATGGGCTTTGGAGGTAATTAGTGACTATATGTATGAAATTTTTAAAATGCTCCAATATGATAAACACATTAATTTCTCTGCTATTGATCACAAAAGCATTATGTAGTCAAGAGGTCAAGGCCCTGCTATGTGATCATATCCTGAGCTGTTCCAGAAAAAACCTGTTAGTTGTAAAGCAACATTAACTCTGGTGGCATGGAAAGAACAAAATATGGAATTCAGCTGCTTGTGTTCAATGGGCTGGAGAGGGCACGGTTTGTCTCATTTGCTGAGAAAGATTTTTCCTTTCTTTTTTTTTCCTTTTTTTTCTGGCATATCCTGAAAATGAAAGAAAACCCTATTGTTGGCATAAAATGAATCAGGAAAAAACCCCAAAGAATACCTGTGAAACCTGCACAGAGAAAAAGATTCATAATTCTTCGATATTCAGCTTGATATTCCGTGAGCTGCTGACCTTTCTTGCATTATTAAAGATGCCTTGACTAATATTGCACAGTGTCTCTGGCAGATGTTGATGGTAATGTGCTCTGGAGAGTCTTCCATAGACAAAAATTGCTAGCAGGACTAGGACAGGGGAGCTTCAAAAGCCTGAGTTTGAAATATGTCACTAGAACTAGATATTCTGTGTACTCAGGTGTAAGCAGGGGGAGTGATTTAATTGAGGAGTAAAAAAAAAAAAAATCTTGTAAAAAGATTCCAAGAGTGCACAGAGGGTTATGGAAATAACACTAAGGAAAAAAATGATACTCTGCTAATTACTTCTACTGCAGTGGTGCTAGCCACACATTCAATACCTTGTAAGAATAATCAGAACTGGGTAAAATGAAAATATTCAATTCTTATTCTTGTGACTGAGGATATGGTATTACTTGTTAGAATATTAAATTATATGGATACACAGAAAAAAAAAAAAGGGATTCAAGTCCAAACTGAAAATAAGATTTTAAGCTTTGGATTTAATTGTATTCAAATTTTCAAATGTGTGTACCTGATATTTAGGACTGAAATAGTTTATTTGCAATTTTTTTTTTCTGATAATTGAAATAGAAGATGAATGTGAATTCCTGCAAATATCTTTATTAGCTGTGGATACAATCCACAGCCTGCTTTTGGGGAGCAGATTTAGAGATGGGATATTAAGTGCCCTGAAGGTTTGAGCTTGAGATCCTTTGTCCCAAAAAGCCCCATTACAGGGAAAGTCATTGCATGGGCAGTTGCAGAGCTGCTGCTGTGCTGTTTCCAATCTGGCACAAGAGGCTGATGCCAAAACAAGTCAGTTGAAACGCAGAAGAATAAACAGGGGCAACAGCTCTATCTGATGTATGCAAACAGTTTTTTTCAAAAGCCTCACTGCAGTTGTGATCTGGATAATCCACAGTACAGATAGGTCCTAAAGGGCCTGGTGAAGGATATGCTGGAAAGGTTGCTGGAGAGGCACTCTGATTAAACTTTGGGAAAAGCTTTAAGAACCAGAACAGTGCCAGCCCTGCAGTGAGGTGTGTATAGCAGAGGGGTTAAAGCTCCACTGCAGAGGCCTGGGAATAGAGGGCTCTACAGGTGAGCAGGTTAACAGGACATTAACTGGGCAATGGGAGGTGCAGAGAGAACAGGTTGGGGATGTTGTTGCTAGAGGAATGTTGGGAATGATGTTGCTGAGGTCTGTGACAAAGACTAGCTGAACTTTATGGTTCCTTCTTGCAGATGTGGTTGCCAATTTTTTATGTGATTTCTATAATTTTATAGATGAAAATGTGAGTGTGGGTGGATAAGTGGTCTGTTTGTATTCCACCCCAAATCATGCAAATGATAACCTGATAACATACTTTATCAATTTAAATCTTGCATAATTAATAAAAAATTTGGTTAACTGTGGGAGAGTGATGAATCTATTCTGCAGCGCATTTACAAAACATTTTAGTCTGTTTATCTGAGACTGTTGCACTGCTGTGGTGCTGTTTGTTTGGGGAATGCAAAGCACTACATCATGAGGGATATTATAATCCCTTATTTATACCCTGGCAGATCCTGCCATAAGTGTCCATGTTGTTTGAGGCAATAGCCCTGGCTAACTTAGCAGGTGCACTCACCATATGTCAGAGCCCTGTAACTGATCACAGACATATGTGCAAAAATTAGCAATAAAGCAATGCTGAGGCTATTGTGGCTATAGTGGAGATTTAATCCTCTGCTGTGCTGGGCTTATTGTCTCTGCTGTGCCAAAGCATCTAAACGTGTGTTTAGCTTCAAGCCTGTCATCAGTCCTAAAGAAATCAATGCAAAACTCGAGCCTTAAATACCCTGAACAGTAAACATTAAGCACTGAGAAGGAAAGAAAAAAAAATTGACAACAGGATTTTTTTTCCCAAATGCATTCAGCCACCTTGTTTGCCTTAGGCACTGTTCTTTAGGTACTGCCCCTGTTCTTTATATCATGCAGTGGCACTAAGGCATTTGTCCTCATTGTGCTGAGCAAAGAATAAAGAAGAATCCTTGCCCTGGAGTACTTAAATCTAAACCCTTAGACCTACCTCCCTTTTAATTCTGTTGGCTGAACTGGCTGCAAGCAGCACACATAGACCTTTCATCCTTATCCTCCCTACTTATTTTGGGGATATTTTGAAATTTCTCGTCATATCTTCTGCAATGGGAGCAGAGGAGCACGATCTCCTCTTGCTTTTCCTTTATTTTCATACCACAGCTCTTCACATTATGGATGTTGACATTTCACTGCTTCTTCCACTTGGCCCAGGCCAAGGATTCTCTGTGTTCCCTTACCTTTCCCCATGATTTCTGTCTGTTTTGGAGAGTTGAAGTTTTACATGGAAGATAGGTAAAGATGAGGTGGAACTCTTGTTATGCTGGTTTTGCCAAACAGTCCTGTGATGTGTAGGGCACTAGTAACTTCCTTGCATGCAAAAGTGTTTTCAGGGACACAAGCAACCTAGGGTTTTCTGTTTCTTTTGTTTATTTCCCTGAGTTTTCTGTAAAATCAAGGTGATTCTTTACCATTCTTACAGCATTCCCAGAAATACAGGCCTTCATCAGGTGCAAGGTATAAAGTTTCTATGTTGCACTTAAGCAGAAAAATGCAGTAGTAGGGAGCAGGAGACCTCAAAAGTTTTGCAGAGCTAATGGACCAGTTATGTGACTGGTGACAAGGATATGGATCATTTGTTTTGTTCCTTCACTTAATCTCCTTCCAGAGTTCTCCTGGAATGTCTGAAGGAAAAAAGGAGAAAATCAAAGCGAAGCCAGTTTTTATTGTTCCTTAGCAAAGATTGCAAAGCTCACTGAGTTTCTAGGTAATATTGATATTCTAGGTAATATTGTGATATTCACCTGTGTAGGAATTTAAATTGAGTTTGATGAGGAAAGGCTTGAATTTACTCCCTTGCTAGTAGAAGACTTAATCTATGTAAGGTAAGGTAAGTGTATTCACTTAAATTCAAGGGGTTTGTGTTGAACCCATAATTCATAATTGACTGAACCAGTTAAGAGTCTTTTTAAACAAACCAACCAAAAAAGACCTTACAGCTAGAGTCCAATATTAGCAATATTAATCTGAATTTCAACCAATGAAAACGAAAAGCACAAACAAGTAGTGGGAATGAAAGCCACATTTCTCACTATTATAGTGAGCAGGTACTTTGGAGGAGTGTGTAACTGAGCTGGAGAGACTCCTTGTGAAAGAACTTCAACGAGTGCTGGCTGTTTCTGCCAATGGGAATGATGGTAGTTTCTAAAGGCAGCTCTTACTTATTTGATAATTCTTCAGACCATATGACAAGGACTGCAGAGTGCATTGTTAAAAGCCTACACAATTAGAGGTGCTAAAATGCTTTGGTCAGATATTTGTCCTCATAATTAAACATGCATGATGACAATCAATATGTAATGATAATGTGTAAAAGCCAATAGAAGGACTACTATTAGAGCTTTTTAACTTGCTGTTTGTGTATGTGTGTCTGCTATGAGACTTCCTGTTAAGGAGAAAAATTTCTTAATATTTAAGCCATTTTGCTAGATCATCCCTATTTGATGCTAATTGCACTTGGTATGAGTTATAAAAACAGTGCTGAGCAGTAAGATATTGATTAATTTATTACTTCAAAGACAGATTTGTACTTCTGTTCTCATGTTGCTTCTTAGCCTCTGATGATATGAAAATCTTGAAATCAAAATATTTTTCAAAACTGCTCTTCCACATGCTTCTACTTTGCTCTGCACCAACCTGTGTAAAGGTGCTTATTTGAAACTCCATTTTCATTGGAACTTTCAGGTGCACAAAGAAAGTAACTGAAACACAAATCAGATTCTACACTTCTGTGTATTGATGCAGAGAGATGAGTGCATGGAAATCATTGTAAATAAATAATAAATTCAGGGCAATTGAAATTCTAAGTTCTGACTGGATTGGCTTTGCCTGCTAGTTCTTTTGCCCACAATAAAAACTGCTTTTCAGGGCACCAGGAAAAATATGCAGTCCTAAATATACAGTTCTAAAAATCTTTAAGTGTTTTTGGATGAGAGATTCTTACTAATAGGAAAGCAGAAAAAATATGCTTCTTTTTCTTGCTTCCTTCTTGAATATTTGCCTCTTCTCCTCTTGTTCAGGAATACAGCTGGTCAAAAAAGGAATATTCTCCTTTTTTATGTGATGTAACCGTTTATTGATTTTTCCCCTTTAATTTTATGGCAAGTGTAGATTGGGTTTTTTGTTTGTTTGGTTGGTTGGAGTTTTTTTAAAAGCAAGAGCCAGAAAGTTTCATTTTGAAAACATTGAAATGAAATATTTAACGCTGTTGACAAACTTTGTTGTTGGCTAGCTTTGTTGTTGTCAAAATATTTAAGGAGTTTTAATCACAGCTTATCCTTAGTAGCAAAAGTACTATTGAAGAGTCACTCCACACTGATCTGAAGCTAATGAGGGGACTTTCTCTGCAATGTTTCTCAAGTATTATACATGGTACCAGTTGCACAGGAAAAAAGTGCCTGCCTACCACACCTTCAAATTTAACCCATAAATCTGTCCTAAACATCTTGCATTTCTTCAAGGGAAAATGAAACTTTCTATCTGAAGAAATAGGAGAAAATCTGCTGGAGCAAGTAACTGATATTTGAAGGGTTGTTACAGATATTGTTAGCTAAAGTGCTTGAGCACCAGTATTGAAATAAATACAATTTCCTCAGAAGAATAAAAAGTGAGAGATCTGTCAAGGAGAAGGTTATACTCAACAGTAAAATGAAAAGTGGAATCAAAAGAGATAGTGGAATTGTTGAAGTATTAAATTAATAGAGCCAGAGAATAACTTTGGTTGGTAAAGAACTCTAAGATGATCAAGTCCAACCACTAACCCAGCATGGCCAAGCCCATCACTAAATCATGTCCCCAGGTGCCACATAAATGTGTAATTTCTTAGTGGGTTTACAACAAAATACACTAACAACATAGAGGCTGTCACTTGCCATTTACACATCACCATACGTCGCTTCAAAGTCAATGAGGAAATGGGTTTGTGTAAACTAAGGAGGGCTCAGAGCAACAGTCTCTCGGACCAGATGGTATTAATCCTCAATTCCCATGCAAGGGCACCAACACATTCATGAGACCATACTAAACACTGACTTATGTAAAGTAGCAATACTTTTTGGATATGTGCCGCTTCCATGCATGTGCCAGCTAGAAATTGCCTGTCTGGAAAATAGCAAATGCAATAGAACAGTATGACTGGAATAAAATAAATCAAGAACAGAGTAGGCTACCTCTTTGAATTGTATTTCATACATTGACGAGTTGATGGGAATACAGGATGTGGCAGGAGTTGTGGGAGAGTGGTAGAAGAAGGGGAGAGGCAGAGAGAGAAAAAAGCAGAAGAAAATTAAAAACAAAGATATAGGAGATTTGTGGGATAAGAAAGGTAGCACAGTGAGAAAAGTTGCACAAGCCAGGGACTCTTCTGGGATTTTGGACAGTGCTTAAAGCCATGAATGTTGTTGTGGATGCCCTACCCCTGCCAGTGTTCAGAGTCAGGTTGGATAAAGCCTTGAGAAACCTGCTCTAGTGGGAGGTGTCCCTGCCTGTGGCAACAGGGGTTGGGACTAGATGATCTTCAAGGCCCCTTTAAACCTCTTAACATTCTATGATTCCATAAATGGTGTAAATGTCCTGCAATGAGGAAGTAACTTTGGACTGCTAAAACGTTTGGTGTTGACAAACCTGGAAGGCAGAACAAAAACAAGACATGCCAAAAGCAAAATACTGCAAGTTCTGGTTCTGCACTATAAACTGATTGGGTTGTATTGGCACAAGGTGCATGAAATTGTGTCAGAGAAATGCAAGGCAGTGTACGCTGTGTGGGAATTCATGAGCCACCCTATGGATTCAGGTGAGTTCGACCGGGCAGGAATAGGAAAATTTTCTTGTACTCATTCTTGGCAACAGCCCTTAAATAGGGACAGTGCAACAGAGTAATGATGCAAAGGGGCCAGAAGTGTCCTGGGCTGCACCTGCTCAAGGGCTGTTCGAGCAGCACAGAAGGGGTGTCAGCACTGCCATCACCTGCCAGAGATCAGGCCATAGCTGAGGGTTTCTGACCCAAGCTGAGGAGATGTCGTGACATGAGAAGTCAAAGCTCTCCAAACCAGTTAAAAGGCACAGCCAGCCTTGCTCCTGTACAGGCACAGCAATTCTTGTCTGTAGGCAGCTTGCTTCTGCCTTCTCATTGGTATGGAGAACTGTTCAAGTGAGAAATGCAAAAATAAGATATATGACAAATACTACAGGATGCGGACTGCTACGAACTTTGCCTGAGGGAGATTTCCACAGGGCTTGCCAGGAAGAGGTTTGTCTCCAGCTGCTTGGATTTTCAAAATTTAAGGTTTGCCTGCAATGAGCTACAAAGCTGCTGGGGTAAATGAAGCAGTGAGACAGCATTCTCAGGGATGACTGTATCAATGTGGGTGCTCCTAGGCTGTCATTCTGTAGTGGTTCCCTTTTCAAAGTGAGGTTCCATTTGTCTGTACCTTCAATGTGCTGCTTTACTCTGTGCCATGCAGCTCTAGCAGCAAACTGCCTGCTCTCCAGATGAGACCATGGTACAGGTCAAAGACAGTCATGGGAGAACATCAGAATCCTTGGGGTAGCTGATGTCCCTCTACCCTCTTCCACTTCCACTGCTTCTGGGCATCCTGTGTCCCTGAAGCCCTCACACCTAATGAGAAATAGGCAGCATAATAGAAAGTCACAAATCTCGCAAATTATTCATTTCAATATTGAGCATTCAGCCTTATTGAGCATTCTGATGTTACACCTTTCTATTTTTCCTTTTCCATTGTGCAACCCCTTTTCAAAAAAGAGACAGAAATGAGGCTGTTCTGTGCTTAATCTCAATTTAGAGAGGAACTTTGTAAAAGGCAACTGGGTAGTGCACTAAAACTATGGGTGTTCTGATTTTTAATTATTGTTTTAAGCAGATTTCTTTGTCTCCACCCTACGTGGCTCCTTGAGAAATATTTGGTCCTCTTGTTCTGCAATTAATTTATGGGCAGCTCCCTCAAAAGAGAAATCTCGGATGCCTGTAAACTATTCTGTGTTCACTGTGGTGAACACACACCACAGTGTCCCAGGGGCCACTCCTGATGTGTTAGTACTGGTCTCTACATCTCATTGCAAAACTTGACTTGGGACACCGAGATATTCCCAGAGATTATCTGATTACATTTTTTTCCTGCCCTACAGAGAGCAGTTTTCTTTTTTATTTAGGCCCAGACTATTATGTCAGTCAACTGAAAAGGGGAAGAAGCAGGGGTATAATGCTGTCCTCCTTAAGAGTCTGCAATGCAAATATCAGTTTGTATGAAGCTGGGTTGATATCCTGCAATATTAAATTTACATAGTGGATCTTTCTGGAGATATGCATTTCCTATATTTGTGTTACTCTTCTAGCTTCTGGCGAGAAGAGGCTCTATTTAGCAAGCGTGATAATGAATGCAAAGATCAGTTCTCCTAAACTGTGAGCAGAACAACTATATACTCACTCTCTGAGAGGTTTGCTCTGAGTTTTATCTGCTAACTAATTTGTATTAACGTTGCATTCAACCCTGGAGTCAACAAACTATGAGTCCAACCCCTTATTTTTATGTACAGCCAGGAACAGAGGAGTAGAGAATGGTCTTCATACAAACAAGAAGATAAAGAGATTGCCATGGTGAGAAAATGCTGCAGGAGCTGGAATGGCTGTGTCATTGAAGCTAGCATTGATCTAACCCTTTTTATTTTTTTTCTAAAGCACTAACTGAAAGTGAGTTGCAAAAGAAAATCAATTCTGAGAATCATTAGGGTTGGAAGGAACCTCTCCTGGGTCGCACAGTCCATCACTACTATGATTGTTCCTAAACCAGCTCTAACAACTGGGTATCTACTCGTATTTTTTATGATGGCTCTACATTTTTCTTTGTCTGGTTGCAACAATAATGTTAAAACAAACATTCTTTAAAAAAGAAACATTGCAAAGCAAGCCCTTGGGTACATTTTAGCTGACAGATAATCTTCAAGGCTCATTTGCTTTAAAAAAGTTACAGTACTCAGATGTCAATGTGTATTCATCTTTGCAGGTGGCAGGAGAATTAGAAATATTGCTGCCTCTTTTCTCTGTTGTGAGTGGGTCTCTCTCAGGTTCTTCTAACAAACTCTTGATTTTTAAATGAATGGCTGAATGTCCACTGCTCTTGAAAGAGATTAAAAGGCAATTGTTTCTGGTTCTTGTTAAGGACAAGGAAACCTTGCTCGAGACAGAACTACAGGCTAATACAACAAACTTTTACTAAATGGAGGGGATAGTTCCAGGAAGGTGTCATTAGTCTTGTGTGATATCCAGTTGAAATCTCATAGAAGATGCAAGTTAATTCTTGTAACATAATGTCACTCTGATCTTCTGGGCTGCTTGATGTCTTCTGCTGTGTGTTCCAGCCTCTTTTCTCACCTGAGCTGTATCTTGTTTTGTCTTGGGAAGGGTAGTTGGCAAGTCACATTAAAATGCCTCTGTAATGCAGAATGGGAAGATGCTTTATTTGAAGGCTTGGATGAGGGAAGCCCACCTGTCTAACTTTTGTTTCACTTCTGTTGTATACCTTCAAATGCCATGCAGGCATCATGTTGTTATAGCACAATGTTATAGTGGCATAACTTCTGCTGCAGCTTTCCAAAGTAAGACCACTTCTGAACATAGGTGAGGTAACCATGTCTACATGTTAGCTATGGCTTGTAGTTGATGGATATCACACCAACCAAAGTGCTTTGCCAAGAAGTCAGCCCAGTTTTCCCTTTTTAAAATATATAGATATTAGATATATCTACATATCTATATTAGATATAGAGAATATCTAAAATTTTTGCATCTTTTTTCTCCCCCCAAAGAAGACCCTGTATAATTCAAAATGACGTTTTAATGGCTTTGGTATAAAATCAGTTCAGGTGGGAAGAATTTGTTTTGGAGAAATACTCCTTTCTAGCCAGACAACTTCTCCTTGGTGCCTTGTAGTACACTGAGGCTGACTACAAGACTTCCTTTAGGTTTGCCATGTGTGGCTCAATGTTGTAAGTTATGAGAGATGTTGTCTACAAATTTGTGGGTTTACTGCATGACAGATAAGAATCACAGAATCCTGGAATGGTTTGGGTTGAAAGGGGCCTTAAAGACCATCCAGTTCCAATCCTCCTGCCATGGGCAGGGATGTCACCCACTAGTTCAGGTTGTTCAGGGCCCCATCCGACTGGCCTTGAACACTTCCAGGGATTAGACATCCACAGCTTCTCTGGGCAACTTGTTCCACTGCCTCACTACCTAACAATAATAACAACAACAACCACTCCCTATTCAGTTCTCTAATAAGAGCTTATTTGACTATTCCTGTCCACTGGTGCAGGAATTAAATTCTTGCAAGCCTTATTTTGGGGGCAGCAAGTCAGGAAGAGTGGCTGATTTAACTCCTTTTCCCATTTTGGACTTCACCATTTTAGAGCAGTAAAAGAGTGAACTCCAGAGAGGACTTTATGGGGATGGTATGAGCAGTGCTCACTGCACTGCAGATTCATTGCTTTACTTCTCACCAGATACTTCCAGAGATAAAATATAAAATAATTCAGTAATAACCTAATGCTTTGCCCTAATCTGGCATCTCACACATTTATGATTTAGAAAAGAGGCAGTTAAATTATAATATCAAGAAAGCTGCAGCATAACGCTTTACTTTAGTTGCATAATTTTGCGACAGCAATTACCTCAGCTACAAATTTAATTTAAAAACTCTTTGAAAGCACAGTCTCTGTTATCACAGAATATACTTGAAATCAATGAAGGATGATTTCATTCCAAGTCTGAAGATACTATTTAATATCCAGGAAAGAAACCTGCACACAGACACACACTCTTATTAATAAATTCTGCTGTGGCAATTACAAATCTCGACTTCCACAAATTCATTTACTCTAGGCAAAACATGAATTATAAACAATGTTTGCCAACTTAATGGAGTTGCATTCTTGCACCTAGCTGGAAAATAGACAGGAGCTCTTGAAAATGATCCTAATCACGATACTATTAAATAAGATGCAGAGAGCATACTCTGATAAACATCACAGTGACTGCCTACCATTATCTTATATTTTCCTTCATGATTCATGGTATCTTAGCAACCATATAGGTCTGATAACCTCTAATGGTTCTAAAAATGATGCACTTGGAATCTATCACTTAAGGCCTGGTGCTCAAGTAATGACACTCTTTTCTTTGCTGGCAGATCTCAAGTCAAATAAATACACAGGAACTGGAGCAGCTTTCTTTGTCTGGATATTCATATTTTGGATGGTTATTCAGACTGAGCAAGGAAAGGACTCTGTAATCCAGGCTTAATCAGTATGGATTTTTGGATAGACACACATACCTTAATTAACTAAATGGATTCAAAAGAATGTCAAAAGAGCACTGGGTAATTGACTGACAGTTATTATTTGTGAGTTAACTGGGGGCATGAAAAGAGCAGTCTCCTATCAGAATGAGGGACAATGTATAGCTTTATCAACAGTGCCTGAGAATCTGGATGTTACTGGGTTGACTGTGGAGCTGTTAACTGCCTAATCACTGTTGATGAGTCCTGGGATGCTCTGATTGAAGCTGTTGAACTTAAAGAGATAACGTATTGACTGTATTAGTGTCCCTGTGTCATCAAAAGCACAGGCTAGAAGCAGCCAGTGTGAGACAAGGTGGCACTTAATCAACATGGTTCAAATTTCTGCCAGTAACACACTTGTTCTTAAAATGAGAGTATTTAGATTTAGGTGCAAGCAGTTCCTGTTTCCTTCTGCATTTTTGGTATTTGCAGAGTTAGGTATGATTGCATGATTAAGTTAGAGCTAAACCATGAACAAAAGGTCTTTCAACTTTGGACTCAAACAGGTGATCCCTGTTCCAGGGGCCTGTGATAAGGGCTGAGGCAGTGAGGACAAGGCTTGTGGATGCCCAGCTCTGTGGAGACCACAGCAACCAGGGTCTTGTGCTTGTCACAGGACAGAATTCAGCACGAGAGGATTCCAGAAGCCAGGAAGCATGAAACTATCAATTTCCTGTCTGGAAAGAAAACTGGTGAGAGCACAAGCATTGGATATGTGTATGCAAAGAGTGGGATTCCCAGCCTGTGGAATATCTAAGACCAACAGTTCACTAAAGATATTTTCAGTGGACATATTGTGACCTGCTACACTGTCCTCAGAGCAGAGGAGGACTGACTGATGGGGTGGGAGTGCTGCTGGGCTCAATCTGAATTGCCACTTTCAGGAGACGAGAGAGCTGGATGATGCACACAGGTAAGTGCCCAGGCCATCAGTGCTGTGTCAGCACTGCCGGGGAACCCCAGCACCCTCTGTCACAGGTTAATGCCTTGGGAATTTACATCCAAAATCCCCAAGTCTGAGAAACAGAAACTATTGTGTTTTGGAGGAGTTTCCTGTTCCCATGGTGAAAATTATCCCAATAAAAACTGCAGAATCAGAGGTATTGTCAAGCTGCAGAATAGGGTTCTGAATGTCAATGCCACTTACTGACTTACTGGTATAATTCTATCAGATGCTGAGCAGACAACATTTACATTTAAAAATACAAGTAATCAATGTATGTTAATGTATGCCCTTCATGCATTCTGCACTGGAGCATTTTACCAGCCACTTTAAAGGGCCATGCTATTGCAGGCAAAGAAACTTTCAGGAATGTACCAGCAACAAAGGCTTTCAGGTTTGGGAATCAAAATAACCCAGCAGATTTTTCAAAATATTTTCTGTGCCAGCCTTTAATCTCTTCATAAGTACTAATGCCATGTCTGTGTGGTGGAAACCACTTTAACTTTGAACTATAAAGTGCTTTATCTTCTTTTTTGTAGGGTGTATATCAACATATGCATAGGAAAAGGCACAGGGGTGGCACACACAGAAGGACAGCATGCTGCCCACCACATGGCCAGAGTCCCCAAGGAAAGTATGCCTGAACTTGTCTTTCAGCCTTGTGAGTGCTACCACTTTACAAATATGATTATCAAAACGCTGATGAAGAACTCTCTGCCATAATTCCAAATTAAAGTGACACCTGCCCTGACCCTGTTAGTAAAATTTGACATATGTCTGTGTTACTTTCAGGTACGTGGGCAAACAGTTACTTTAGAATATGGGTAGGTAGGGTGTGAATTTGTGAGGGCTCAGAGCAGCTGTTTGTGTACAGGATTTTACCTCATTGTGAGTACAAAGTAAATGAAGAGCACCAAAAATATTGCTCTAGGAAAGATACACCACCTTACCCAGGGTGGGTTGGGATTATAGTGTGCACCTGGAAATGGCATGTGGGTTCACATCATAACTTATGCTGCAGCATCTCCATGAGCCATAATTCCATGAGAATTATTAAACTCAAAATTCTGTCAATGTATGATATGAAGCAAAATGCTGCAGGCTTTGTTAGAGCTCATTGTTGTCTCCGAATTATTCCTGGTATCTCATTTGGTTTCATCCCTTCAAGAGCTTACAAGCACATTCATAATGGACAGTCCCCCATTCTGCCTTGGGTAGAGACACATAGGCCCCCTCAGGGAAGAAATCACTGGGAGCTTGAACCCAAGGCCAAAACCCGCCTTGTTACAAACCACAGGAAGCAGATCTGTGGCTGCTGATCCCAGTTAACACGGTGTTTGGTTATTCCCTGGCCGGTAACAGTACCTCTTGTTTACATCCCAGTCCATGTGGAACACAGCTGAGAGATCTTTGCACTAGTTTGGATTTTTATGTTTTGAAAAATTCCTAAAAGATAGATTTTTTTTTTTTATCATAGGCGAAAAATGCCCCCCTCCTTCCCCCGCTCAGTTTGATCAGCTCCAGTACAGTTTTTACACTCTTACAGCCCTGTAAATGGATGCTGGAGCTTGTTTACAGAATCCCACAAAAAATTGCCTTAAGTGGGCCCATGGCAGACTTTGACTTTGCCCTTCGTGACTGGAATTTCAGAGTTTATACGATTTGGTGAGACATCCTGTTGCTTTATTCTCGGCAACTCTGCCATCAAAAATACCTTTGTTGAGCAGTTGTGTATTGACAACAAGAGAATGTTTCAGATTGTACATGAAAGAAGCCTGATTTCTCACATGATTCCTGGAATATTTGAGCTATCATGCAATTATGATATAAAGTTTGGAGACTATGTTACAAGATGCATTTTTAAAAAAAAAACAACAGAAACCAGACACACTGTCAAAATTTCATCACCGGTTCCTTCTGTATAACACACTTTCCAAGAGACAAGTGAAAAAACGTCAAAACCAAATAAAGAATCCTTAGCTACAACAGCTATTCAAATCCAATTTAGACTTTCTTATACATTTCTCTTCCCGTAAACCACTCTCCTCATGTTTTCTTCCAGTAAGTGAGATGTGCATAATTCAGTCTTATTAGAGAATTGATTCCTTTCAGGAAAAAAAAAAAGTAAAATTCTCCTGAATGCTAGGGGAGGGAAGAACCGATTGTACTGATTTCATAATACTTTAGCTCACATTCCCAGATTTCCCAGTTTTCCCTCTGTCTGCAGGATATGCTGAGATACAGTGATAGGAACATGGGCCACATCAGATTTCTAATAATGGTCTAGATGAAATGCATCCATATATTCATTTTTACTGTGCTCTGGATGCAAATGTCCAATTTAAAAGCTCCACCTCCCCAATTTTTCATTTTTTACTAAATAATTTTTGGATACTCTTCCCTCTTCCTTACACTGGTATATATGGGGAATAGATTTCTTCAAGCAAATAGCATTATTCTGGCAATTATTACGTTGACAAGAGAAGAAATAGTGCAGAGATTGGGTTTTATGATATATTTTAAAATGACATATTTGTCTGCTACGGGGTGACTGAAATGGAGATTAGAAACTCAACTGAAATATTTTTTTAAAAATACTGAGGTATTTCTGTGCCAAATCTTCTGATGAAATAAGTAGATGCAGCACTTCTGATTTCAACAGCCCCTTGAGGTGCTGACCTGAGGTTTTTATTTCTAATCAATTTTGGGATTTGTGACCTTGGTTGACCCGTTTACCTGTTGCTTGTATTCCTTGGAGACTGAAGATTTTACAGTCAGTGTGAGGCCAACAAATATGCAGTGCACGAGTGTGCTTTACCTAAGGGAAAAAAACACACAGTTGTTGTATGATATGGTCCACTGCCATTTCCTCTGGGGTTAAGAGGGCAAGTGCAACCAAAGTATAACCCCATGCATTTGTAGGGACTGCAAAGTGTTACACTGGAGTTCAGCATGAACAGCAAAGTGAAAATGGTGAGGGATCAGAAAGAATGAGGAGAGCTATTAAGGATTTGGTTATGTATTCTAAACTGCCTCATGAATCTGACAACATTTTGGCTGGTATAAAAATATTTATAGTATAGGAGATTAACATTTGCACTACTGAGCTCTTCAATTTCATTTACCTTAGAAAAAGGGATTTTGGCAATAAGAACCACCAATTGCAGCCTCGTCCCTGAGAAGCTGATGAGTTGTCTTGTGGAGAAATGGCCCGTGCAGTGGTGGAGACAGGGCTGAGAGGTGGCACCCAGAGTGTGGTGGGAAATGGTGCCTTCTCAGACTGGCAATATGTCACAAGTGGGGTCCCCTGGGGATTGAGATAGGGCCTGATACTATTTATTGTTATCATAAGTGATCTGGAATAAGGGATAAAGTGTACTCGGACAAATACACTTGATGATACCAAACCGAGTGGGGAAGTGGACACTTGGAAGGAAGGGAGACCTGGACAGGCTGGAAAAGTGGACTAACAGGAGCCATATGAAGGTCAGGGAGGACAAGTGTAAGTTGCAGACAGGGATAAAGTACTCTCTCAACCTCCTTGTGGTTGCTACTGCTCCTTGCAGTCCTCTGGAGCTCTTTCAGAAAAAGCACTTTTCTATTGCACCAGGTGCTGCAAGCTCAGAACCACAGTCACGTAGGCTTTGCCTTGGGGAGATCAGTGGTGGTGGAGTGTCTAATGAAAAAAATAACAGAAACAGTAACAACAGAAATGAGGAAAATTAAGTTTTTCAGCAAACATGTCTTTCATTTTTGCTGCTGCAGGGTTAGATATTTGCTTTTATTCTGACTTTTTTATTTTTTTAGTTGAAGACACAGCAAAAGGTACAAGGGATTGCTGGGAAACTGTGCTAATTAAAACTGTCTTTGTTTTATGGAATTCAGAGAGGAAGCTGTCTGTGTTGATTAAAATAGTGAATGATGGCACAAATTAGTTTAAGAGATCAATTTGTGAGTCTTTTCCAGGATATCATATTGTCTTTGGTTTTTTTGCAGCTGTTTGTTTGTTTGTTTGGTTGGTTTCTTTTTCCTTCAACTTTGGAAATTAGATTGCCTGAATATTTCATCCTTAGCAGAAGATGAGATTGACCACTGCAGGAGATTCAATAAGTTACCTGGCAAGTGCCAACAGTTTTTCTTTCTTTTACCAGGAAGAACATAATATAATCTGTGAACTTTCTGCCTGGTTGTGTGGGATTCTGTGACAATTAATTTCTTTATGAGTACAAAGAAGAGTTATAATGAAGAATGTTAGAGTTGGGTTATTTCTTTTATCTTCTTGTTGAAAATGTTTTCCTGTGTCACGTGCACAGTTTGAGTTTTTCTCAGGCCTCTTCTCTAGTATGTTATAATTGCAAATTCAAGGGGCAGCCTTGATGGCCACAGCCTGTCTGGTTGGGACTCTGCACTAACCTTCTGCCTACTCCTGACTCTCCCTCCCTGACCTGCCCTTCCTCTTCCTTTTTCCTTCATTTTTCTAGCATTGTTGATTTTTATGGTACCATTTCCTCTGGAGTGTGACTTGGAAACTATGCAGAGTTCATTTCCCTCTGACATGTTACTTCCTCCCTTCACCTCTCAATTACTTTCTTGGAGAGACTAGTTTTTGCCCTCTCCCAGTATTCTATGAAGAACTTCAACAGCACCTTACATATAACAAATGATAGATACAATACCACACCTTCTACATAAGTCAGAATAGACTAAAGCTGGAGTTCAGCAATAAAACTCAATATTATCCTAGAGATCAGATTCTAAATTAAAAAGCTAAATAATTGTTTATCACAAGGGCAAGAGAGATTTTATTTGCTGTGAATTTTTTGAAAAAATTCATTTATCTCTGATGTAAGAGGGTGTGTTCACTTTTATTAACAGCAGAACCATGTTTTTGAAAATGGTAGACTTTTTCAGTGATACATATGAAATGTTTTTCTTGCCAAGCTGTCATTAGCTCTTTGCTCCTTTAAAGTATCTATTCAGAATTTGAAAACTCCTGTGTTTAAATGAACCTTAGACTTCTCATGAATTACATATACTGTGTGTCAATTGCTTTTTGTTATAAGTGCTTCCCTGACTATTGTAGCTTTTTCTGCAGGAAAGTTGCTTTATGAAGTTTCTGCTCTGCTCTTTCCTTTTCCCTTTCAGTCCTGCTCATTGCTGTACATTGCAGCCCCACCTGTTTTGTCATTGCAAGATTTTTCAGGATCACTGAAATGATCTGGACTAAAAAAAACTTACTTTCAGGGAGATTTGCAAAATGGTATCACATGGGTGGATTTGAAATATGCTTGGTGACGATTTTCACTTGGCTTGTTACCACAGGCAGTGTCCCGGGTGGGTGAAGCTGGCACTGGGCTCTTTGCTCTGCTGCTTAAAGGGAGGACCTGCCAATTAACTCTTTTTAAGTTACTAGGACGTGGTGGGTACAGTGAGAAAACTTAACCTGCTTGAGTGCCCTTTAGTTTTAGCAGTGCCTGTTACTGCTATGACCCTGATGTCTTATTGATCTGTTATGGGATGATGGGCCCACGAAGGTGCTGGGTAGGTTAGCTCAGTGTCTGTAGGTGTGACTGACTCAAGTGGCATTTGGCAAACATGGGGATGCATTTATTTTTTGCTCGTTTGCAGGAATTTCTCCCTTGCTTTTTATTCTCACTGGATATTTATTTTTAAAAATGATGCAATATAAAAGATACAGCATTTAATTTCCCATCCACTTAGTCCTCAAACAATGGTATTTTTTGTGCTGTTACTATGCAAATGGTTACCAAGTGAATAACTACCCTCATAAATAGTCACAGGCAGAAATTGCTTTAGCTGCATATGCTAATAGATAGTCTTATTAGTAGGGTTTATTAATTGGTTTGGTGTCTTAATTAAATTGGTGTGCCAGTGAGTGGAAAAAACAATCCTTGTTAGGCCATTGGACTCCTTACTATATGTCCTAGTATTTTTTACATTCAGAAAACTTCAGAAACAGTGACTGAGGCTCCAATACTGCTGAGACATTTCTCAGATACTATATCAGACACTTTCCAGAGTGAGATAAAGAAATAAAATTAGAGTTTGTTTTCAAGTTTGGATGACCACTAATTCCTAGTCTTATACAAAAATTCACTCATCTTTGATAATAGGGCCCCACTTGTCCCTTCAAAACCCCTGTGTGTTCCTGGGCTGTGTGTTTTACATGTGAGGGAAACACACTGAGCACATTTGAGCCCTGTTCCCTTCAATATCTTCATAAATTGGGTTAAGGACTGGAAGGGATACTAAACAAGTTTGGAGATGACACAAAACTAGGAGGAGCTGTTGACTCCCTCGAAGGCAGGGAGGCCCTGCAGAGAGACCTGGACAATCACCAACCATATGAAGGTCAACAAGGGAGAGTGCCGGACTGTGCTCCTGGGATGGGGCAACCCTGGATGTACAGACAGACTGGGGAATGAGATGCTGGAAAGCAGTGCTGTGAAAGGGACCTGTGGGTCCTGGTCAGCAACTGAATGTGAGTCAGCGGTGCCCTGGCAGCCAGGAAGGCCAACCGTGTCCTGGGGGGCATCAGACAAAGCATCGCTGGCCAGTCAAGGGAGGGGATTGTCCCGCTCTGCTCTGCACTGGGGAGGTCTCACCTTTAATATTGTGGCAGTTTTGGTCACTGAAATATAAGAAAGACATTAAGCTCTTAGAGAGTATCTATACGAGGGCAATGAAGACAGTGAAGGGCCTTGAGGGGAAGCCGTATGAGGAGTGGCTGAGGGCATTTGGTCTGTTCAGCCTGGAGAAGAGGAGACTGAGGGGAGACTTCATTGCGGTTACAACTTCCTTGTGAGGGGAAGAGCAGGGGCAGGCACTGATCTTTTCCTGAGGGAATGGTCTGAAGTCATGTCGGGGAGGTTTAGGTTGGATATTAAAAAAAGGTTCTTCCCCCAGAGGGTGGTTGGGCACTGAACAGGCTCCCCAGGACAGTGGTCACAGCACCAAGGCTGAGAGAGCTCAAGAAGCATTTGGATGATACTCTCAGGAGAGTTACTCTTGGGGATGGTCCCGTGCAGGGCTGAGGGTTGGACTCTACGATCCTTGTGGGTCCCTTCCAGCTCAGCAGATTCTGTGAGCCGTGTGTCACTGGAAGAAGCTTGGGTATTGCCAGTGTTAACTTTAAGTGTGCTGTGAGAGTTGGCTATTTCCAAGCAGTGTTATATTCCTGTGGAAAATATTAGAATAGTTTCATGCCAACAGTAACTTTCCAAGAATAAAACATGCTGTTTATGTATCTGATAATACATAATACATCCCTGTGAATTAAGATGTGCCTCGTGTCTAGAGTTATCTGCATCTCTGATAAGTTGTTTTTGACATGTAATTCTCTATTTTTTTCTTTTGCTCTTCCCCTCCTTTAAAAAATATGCAAAATGTGCAGTTTTACTGCAGTGTAAGCCAAAAGCATAATTCATGTTGCATACATATAATTTGATTTCAAAAGATTATCTGTAGTACTGGCAAAACATCAGTGAACCAGGCTGCACCGAGGTAATAAAATCAGACACTAAAAGCATCTGGGGTGTTTGGGTGAAGTCAGCAGCCACTTTTTAATGACAGTTTACAGGGTTTTTTCTGGTTGGTTTTTTTCTTTCCCCTGTTTTTGCTTTTTTAGTGTAAAAAATATTGTTTTGCACTTAATTTTTTCTTAACATTGATTTTTCTGTATTTTTCTACTCCCGATGCTTAGCTCCCACTGGTATCAGTGGAAGGTGTGCAGATGGAAGGGATTCTCCAAGGACACCCCGTGCATGAAAGAAGAATCTTCTCCCTCCTCTCTTCTGCTCTAGCTCTGGGGCTGCTTCTGCCACTCTTATATTTGAAGGATCTCACAGCCTGAGTTTCAGTCTGGGAATCTTTGACTAGACTGCTAAAAAATATGTCATGGCTTTAGGTGGGAGGCTGTATGATGCTTCAGTGAGGAAGGTGGGGAGGAGTTTTCAGTCTGTGTCCCGTGGGATGATGGTAGAAGAATAAGAATCTACTGGAGACGGTCCAGTGGAGGGATACAAAAGATGATGAGGGGACTGGAACATCTCTCTTGTAAGGACAGGCCGAGGGAGCTGGCCCTCTTTAGCTTGGAGAAGACAGGACTAAGAGGGGACCTCATCAATGCACACAAATATTTTAGGGGTGGGTGCCTAGATGGGACCAGACTCTTTTGAGTGATGCCCAGTGACAGGACAAGGGGTAATGGGCACAAATTGAAACACAGGAAATTCCATCTGGAACGGGCTGCCCAGAGTGTTTTGGAGTCTCTTTCTCTGGAGATATCTAAAACCCGCCTGGACAATGTGATCCTGAGCAACTGCTCTGGGGGAACCTGCTGCAGGTAGCAGAGGCTGGATTAGATGGTATCCAGAGGTCCCTTCCAACCTCAACCATTCTGTGATTCTGTAATCTCCTGTTTCTTTTTAACCATTATTTTATTGGAAGAGACAATGTATTGGATGGCAAAGTGAAGTAAAAAAGGTGTATGATCTGGTGAAAACATCTCTTAACCTTGGTGATGGGGTATTACAGGATTATTTAACACCTGTGCTGCTGTACCCAACACCTTTTGTATCAATAAGAAGGGATACTGAAGGCAGAATATAAAAGACTGATAAGAGGCAATATCCTTTGTTATTGTGACTGTATAAAGGGGGGATAGTCTCTGTGCTAAAAAATTTGCAGTCTCACTAAAGTCTTTGTTAACTGCTTATTCCTTTGTGAGGATGCAACTCCAAACAAGTAGTTGAATTTCTAGCAAAAGACTCAATGAGATATACAGACTGGGCAATTTATTATAGTCTACACTTGATTCCTAATTAAAATGAAGTGTTGGAATCCTAATGGATATGAAATTCTCCATCTTTTTCACTCGCTACCATTCTCTTCATGTTGGAGTTTGAAAGAAATCTTATTTGTCAGTTTTTGAATCTGTGACTTGCAGCTGTAGCAAAACATTTGGATAGAAAACCTATTTTCTAAAATTTACTTAGGGTATAATGGCCTTTTTTATTGTTTACTTCCTGCATTTGAAATAACTTTTGTTAAAGACCAGCTTCTGCACCTGTGTTCCTCCAGAAATCTGTCTCTTCAAATTCTCTAGACTGATTTGTCGTTTTCTTACGTGCCAGAACCAGTTGTGTCTCTTATTGCATTAAATGGCTGACATAACTTAATGCCTCATGACAGATGCAGCTGCACATCACTGTGGCTGAGAAACCAGGAGAGAAACAGAGGCCCAGACCTAGGGAAGGCTCAGTATCTCCAGTGCACAAGTTGTACTTACAGGACTTGAAGTCTGGCTGGCAGTTGTGTTGGTTATCATTTTTTTCCCTTTCTTGTGAGTCTGAGGGAAGGTCGAAGTCAGGGGAAGGCTGAGTGAGAGGATCTTTCTACTTTTTTTTTTCCCCATCTGTACACAAATCTACCTCATATCTTAGTTTCCTTCTCTGGAGGGTCAGACAGAAGATCACCTTGAAATCAGCTTTGCGTGTTGACCAGAATCAGTCTTAAGAATTCATTCAGAGTTTCTCTTGGCCCTTACTATCCTGATTTAATAAATCAAGTAGCTCTTTATAGTCCTGTCAGATGAGAGGTTTAGACAGAAAGGTTATTGTGTATGACATGGCTTACGTATCATCCAGATTTCTGTTACTTTACATTTTTGGGATTTGTGCTTTTAAATATGAGGGGTGAAGTGATAGTTCAGCTTTATGATCTGGTCTGATTCTGCTCCTCAGTAGAAGAGCTACAGATTCCTCTGAAGGGTACAGTTCAATCTAGGGCTGCCATACCAAATACAGGGTTCTTGTAGCCACACCAGAGTAAACATGGTTCAGTGGAAAAACATCCTTTACAAAAACATTGGTATTCCTTTAAATACTCCACGTGATGGAAAGTTTACAATATCACTGTCACTTTATAAATTAGTCCATGGATTAATTCCCTCAGTTAACAGCTCTTTAGTTCTCCTTTGGCCTTAAGAATTTCAATTTTTACCCTTTGGACCTAGTGTCTGTAAAAAGCATCTAGCAAAAAAATGGGGCAAATACTGAAAAACGTGGACTGTGTTGCTATTTTTCTGTCTTCTGCATCTTGATTAAAACAAGATGCAAAAAATGTGTGTCTTCAGAAATTTACAAATGCTTATGTCTGTGACACCTTTTATAGTCTGTTGGCTAAATCCTGAAGTGGTTGTAATTGGAAGGTAAATTCCTCTCCTGTATGTGGGTTATTTGGCACCTGTGCCTCGGACACTACTGAGCCTCTGCCAGGTGAAGCCAAGTAGGACTTTTCTGTATAACGTTACACATGAATCAGCATGAGCTTTTCCAAGTTGAAGCACTTATTGCAATCTACCACTTGCCACTATGTTTTGCTGAAGTCTTCAGCACTTCGCTCTCAGCTAATAAGGGTCTCTGCTCAGATTAGGCCCAGTCTCAGCAGTTTAAGGACGTGTGGGCTCACACGTATGACTGTAAAAGGAGTGAAATCTTCCCTTGCAGTCTAGGTTGGTTTAATTTCTCAACCTGTATGAAAATGATGGCATTTTAACACTGTGTGGAATGGGCCTGCCGTTTTCTGGTAAAAATTGGCATAAAGGAAGACTATGGGTAGTAATGATAAAAGATGATGTGAGAGGGAAATAGAAAACTCAATGTTACGACCACCAGTTGGCAGCCCTAGGATGGAGGGTTTGGCTGGCTGTTTAATAACTTCTTTGCTTTAGGGGATAACATAGAAAGCATCTGTTGTTGAAGTGAATAAGCTGTTGCATTTCAGAACAAAACCTTGCTGAAATTCTCTCGAAGATCTCCGTGGCTGTCACTGCCTGCTGAGCACCTCACCTGGCTGCTGTGCAGGTGGGGGCACAGTGCCACGAGGGGCCTCATGGCCCCTTGTCCTGAGGTTGGATGCACCAACTGTACCTGGCTGAGCAGTGAAAACCAGAACAGAGCAGCTTGGGGAGAGCAGAGTCATTTGTCAAGTCCTAAAACAGCCATGGCACTAATTTTCCAACTCAACAAAAAGTGAAGCTTGTGGTCACCTAACCTTTCCCTTGTTTGTTTACAATAAATAACCCCTCTAAAAATCGACATGTTTAGACAGAGTTGGTAGAAGATCTGGGATGGCCATTTATCTTCTTCTCCAATTATTTTTTATTATTAACATCTCCTTCTTCAGTAGCTGTACCTGTGTATGGTACAGCAAAGTACAGACAGCTCAGAGCTCATCCCCATCCTTCCTGATCCTACAATTATCCTTGTGTTTCAGCTTCTTTTCCTTCCAGCTTTGTGCTGGTCTCTGTTCTTCATTCCATACATAAAGTAATTTTAATAGCTTGACACGCTAGAGCTGACTTAACTTTTGCCATTTCTCATCCTCATTTGAATATATAATGGCCCAAAAGGATAATTGTTCTTATGTTTCCATTGTTACAGTGTTGTCTTTTCCTAATTTATGTCTCTCCTATTGCTGCAGTGGTATTTCTCACTGGCTCCTAGTTTAGAAAATTATCTATAATTGCTTTGATTTCAGAACACATCAAGAACTCCAGTGTGCTCAGACACCTCCCCTCCTCCTCACCTGACTCATTCCAAACATATACATCTATTTACTTTTCACAGAAGTTTATTATGCTTGCAACAGCTTGGAGGAAGACTTACAGAGCTTAGTTTGGCATGGCTAACAGGAAGCTCAGGCAGACTTAGAGGGGTAGTTTAAGCTAAGTAACATATACATGGGTTTGATTATGTTATATTTCACAACACACAGCTCTTTTATAGCTGGAAATGGTTTTGAGATTTGATTAGAGCTTTCCGTTTTTCTACAGAGCCTCAAGTTTTTATTAAAGAGAAAGAACTGAGAACAAAATCTTGTTCATTTTCTGGTGGATGTGTCTGAGTGACATCTACAATAACATCATAAATAGGCATTTGCTTGGACTTTCTTCCTTTTGTGTTTTTAATGCATTTCTTCTTTTGGATTTGATTTACCTGCATTGTTAAGTGGCACTGACTGTGTGTGAGAGAGAAGAATGTTTCTGTAAACTCTATTAAGCACTGCTCATCAGAGAGGTGGTCAGTCTCACACCTTCTCTCTTCTTTTCTCCCAGTGGGGTCTAATCACTGTAAAAAATAAATTAGTATACCAAGTTCAGGAACACTAACTCAATAAATGCATTGATGTCAGAGCAAATGGCAATCTTGCCTACCCTGCTGATATAAGTGATTATTCTCTTTACTCTTAAATATACTGTGCTGTGATTGCTTCCAGAGAACCTATTATAGCCTAACCCTCACTTCTTCAAAAATTATAAACATCTTTAACTGCCAGCATACTGTTTTTCTCTTGGCTTCCCAAAACACACAAGTGGTCACTTACGTGCTGTAATAATCAAGCTTGAGACTTGTCCAAGCTAAAATTTGGAGCCTTAGGATGGAGCCAGAAAAGACTACCAAAATGCTGAAGACTGGAGCAGCATGTATACGTCACCAGGACAAGATGGCACTCTGTAGCTTTCAACTTCCATGTTTTTAATAACAGCCTTATCTTTGTGTTTCATTGCTGCTGGGGTATATTTTAATCCATATCCACCCATGAGCTGGATAGCAATAGTGTGCAGAGGGAAAGTAATGGGCTATCACTTCTAATGTGGGAGGCAACTCCACCTAAGCCACTATTTTGGGATGAATTTTAAGAAAGTGTTAAAAGAGACTACTAGTTTTAGTTATGTAAAATGAAAGGTCTGTCTTAGAACACCAGAAAGAACACAGTTTGTCACCAGTTTTAAATAAGCCTGCTTTTATTTACATATGTATTTGTTTATCTGCAGCAATAGGCACAAATCAGTGCTCTGCCTGCACAGTTTCTGTGCTTTATTCTTAGGATGGAATAAAACAACCTTTCTCACCCTTTCACACTGAAGCCAACAGATAAAATAATGGCTCCATTACACCTGCAAGGGCAGGAACAGGTATCCTATTTCCTGAAGACAGCAGAACAGATGAATATTTTGTAAAATAGACTCCTCTGACAACCTTCTGTGCCTTGCTGCAGATGCAGCTGGATGAGCAGAGTGCATCAGTACGACTCGTGGGTATAGAGAAGTGCTCTGGAGGCTTGGGCTGTGATGAAGACTGAGAAACCAATGAGGTTTGTTACACAACAGTGTCTTTACACTCTTGTCCCTCATGAGCAGTGTTCAGTTGGGTGTTAAGAAAGACTTGTGTTGGAGGTAAGAGCATGCTGGTTTGTCACCTGAGCTTTTGAAAT
Organism: Neopelma chrysocephalum; assembly: GCF_003984885.1. Taxonomy (NCBI): domain Eukaryota; kingdom Metazoa; phylum Chordata; class Aves; order Passeriformes; family Pipridae; genus Neopelma; species Neopelma chrysocephalum. The sequence continues at coordinate 1,903,547 of NW_020897733.1, forward strand.
AAACAGTAAAGTTTCTCCTCCTTTTTACCGACACAGCACATGTGTTTGCCTCTAGCAAGCAGCCTTCACAGTGATGGGCAACAGCTGCAGGAGAAATAGCCACAGTGAATCACTGGAATTAGCTCCATAGGGACCAGTGTGCAATGACACCTGAGGTGTTCAGGAGCTTCCAAGCAAATGGGGACCAGGACTGCTGACATTTTTTGTAGACCTTGAACCATAAAAGTAAAGACAGTGGGTGGTGAGAACATTGGGAGCTGGTGAGCACCTTCCCATGTCTGTGGGAAGGACATGTCCCAGGGCTGTGCTGTGCCTTTGCCATCCTCGTAGCAGAGATGAATAACCAGCGTTTGGCTCTGAGCAGTCCTGTGAAAAATGACTAAGGGAGGAAAGAGAGCAGCAAAAAGCATCTTATCCGTATGAATTAGTGGTCTGTAATGTGTTTGTGCTTAATGGGAGCCTTATGTAATCCTCTTTGGCCCTCACTGGGGGTGTGTGTGGGGTGGCATCTCCACTAATATGAAATCTGGAGGTAAAAAACACTCTGCTTGTATCTGAGCTCAGATTTGTTGTGGCGCCTGCTTAATTTTGTTTGGACTCACATATTTCACTCTTTAGACTGTTGAACTTTCTGAAAGTTTACCTTGAGGAATACTTTGAAACACTTGCTTTGTAGAGCTGTGTCTGAAACAAAATTTAATTTAAATTTTCAAGTCTGATCGTAAAAGTTTTCTGTGTGCCTTTAGGGCTGAGGGTAGTTATTCAGAAAGATGAGTAGTTCACAAGGTTATGTACAAAGCAGGACTAACAAGTTGTTGAGAAATAATAGTCTCATAAGGGATCGGTTTCAGGTTGTAGAGCATATAGTTCAGAGATTTAATGCAGTTTAGATGTACTTGAAAATCATCCCTGTTTTTTTTATTTTTTTTTTCTGACAGTATTTTTCTGACCTTGAAAATACCTTCTGGGTGGTTCACAAATAAAAATCTAAACATCACTGTAATCAGAGAAAATACACAAGGATGTTCTATATTTCATTATTTTCTACTTATCTTTACCCTTATTTGAAGTCCCATATGATTTCAGTGATAGGCATATAGGCTAGCATTAGTGCAGCAGATTTTTTAAAGAGATTAGATGAGAATTGTGTTGCCTTCTATGGCACATTTTGCTTTACTCTCCCCCTCTTCTTTTCTTAAGATATCTTTTTATCAGGTGTGAATACTAACAATCTTGATATGGGGTGACAGTTTGACCAAACAACCATAGCAACAGTAACTGTTTTCCTTGTGATAACAGCTAAGCTAAAGGTTATGTGTATTGCTGCATCTCTCAATCTATTTGCTCCACAGTACAGTGCCAGATGGAGGTAAGAATATAGAAAGCTACAGCCAAAATATGCATTTGTTTAGAGGGAAGCTTTAACTCTGGTTAAAGCTTAAATATGGATAACGTGTCCCTTCTAACGCATTATCTCAAAAGAAATGTTATTGAATCTATGTTAAATAGTATTTTGTGGCACAAATATTTAATTTGAAAACTTAGTGAATAATATCTGCTTAATCATCCTCCCTTAGGAAAGGGAATAAAAATAGAAATCCCAGAGACTGCTTTAAGAAAAGCATTTGTTTATTTGCTCTTTTCAGGAACAATATCGGCCTTTTACGGTTGACCTAAACAATATTTAGTATTGACCTCAAGTCTTCTATATGTATCCCCAAAGCTCAGAGGCTTGAAGGACACAGACAAATAAATGTCTTTGAGCTGTGAGAGCTCCTCATTTTTCCCAACATGGAATAAAATGAAGTGTGTTATTTCCAAAAGTAGTATTCATACCGAGTTGGAACTACAATAACTTTCACATTAGTGCCTCACACCTGCTAATCTACTGCATTTTCCTATTTTTTAGTCTTTGTTTACTAGGATAATTATACTCAGAATTATTCACATTTTCATAATAGGAAGATAATCTTATCTTCCAGTCAGTAAGGTCTGCCTGTGGTCTCTGCTCTAACAGTTGACACAGCAGCAGCTCTGGGCCATTTAATAACTAAGGCTTCTCAATACAACAAATAATATGTGCTGATGATAATTCCCTGAAGCAGGTTGGATTTTAGGCTGGAGAGACACGTTGCACTGGGTTTCTTCAGTGTTGAATCAAACTCAATGTCTTGTGTTGGAATAAGCTTCCTGTTGGAGGAATTAATATTTCAGAGTGACATAGTCATTGTTCTGGAAAACTTTCATTTTTCCTATTAGGCTTGCTTAGGTTTTTAGGTCACCAGATTGAATCTTTGCAGTTCTGATGAAAGAAGAAAAGCAGTCTCTGGTGATTCCTGAGTAGTGCAGGTAAAGGAAAAAAAGATTATGGCATAAATTTGCCTGGTGACATATTGATTTTGAGAGTAAATGACTGGTATGGAATATCGTGGTAAGTAGCCACATTTTTTCCTAGAGATCCATTTGCTAGAAACAAATCAAAAGGAATGGAATAATGATTCTGGAAGTTTTGACTCCCTTGTGGCTATGAGGCTGATTTTCAGTTTCTAATGAATAGTCAGGCACATGGTTTCAAATTTTTTATTTTCTTTCCTGAAGAAAAGCAAAATATGTGGACCTTTCAAAGGACCTTCATTTAACATAAAGCTGTTATTCTGTTTAACAGCACAACAGTTATGTCAAAATCAAAAGAACTATACCACTTTCATAGTGACAGAATGGCTGGCTATTTTTTTTTTCCTTATAATGTAAAATTCCCTGTGCAGTTTAAAGGGCCTGTGGTAGTCTTATTCAAAGTGTTTTCTGTCTGTGAGATGCCAGGAGGGCAGGATACATTAATTGATACCCATTATTTAAAGCCTTTAATGAAAGTACTCACTTCATACTTCTATGTAAAGTTGCTAGTATGGCTTGTTTCCAGAGGGTGGATTTAGGTCAAGTAAGGTTGTCCCTGCATTGATGCTGGAAATGTACACTGCAAACTGAACCTTATTTTTCATCCAGTCTGTTTTGTGCAAGGTGAGATGAGTAGGCATATAGCTATTGAGGAGTTTGTTTTCTGTTTATTATTAAATCTAGTTTAAAAAAGTCATTTTAGCAGAGGACAAAATCCTACCTACATGAGCACCTTTATTCCTCTTCTGAATTTAGTGGTGTTTAACAAATACATTTGTGGTCAGAGTTATCTTCTACTGTTTTCTATATCCTCTGGGTAACACACTTCACATAACTATCAATATTTAAGTGATGGAAAGTAACTGCAATGTGTACCTGGAGGTAAATTTTGAGGGTGTGTGTGGAAATTCACTGTGAAGAATTAATTCTTGCAATAGTGAAACGCCAGCCCAAATCCTGATTTGTACAGATGCATCTTGGTCACAACTGAGTTTGTGTCAGTATTTCCCATGGTCCAAAGCAGCCAATGGTCTCTATCAGTACAGGAACTTGAGGTTTCTAAAAATCTGTCTCCATTTTTTTTTCTTTTAACTTTGAATAACAAAGAACCACTTCCAGTATTTCATAACTCTCTGTAATTACAGTAGCAATTATGAGAATGATAGATATCTAATTAAAATCTGTGAAAACTTCAGTCAGCGAGAAATGAGAATAAGTTCCCCAAATTGCAAATTTCTCCCGAGTTTCAGAACTACTTTTTGACAATGTGGCATTTTCTTGTTTGTAACAATGACTCACCTCAGTAAGTCATGGCTCATTTTAACAGATATCTGAAAGAACATGAGAGAACTTTTGTTTGAGATGAAGGAAAGAATTATTTTTTTATTAGTCTTTTTTCAGCCTATAATACTGGTGTTAAATGATTTTTTTTATTGAGTTCTACTGATTCCAAACAGTGAAGCAACAAGCAACCATAGGTTACTATATTTTTGGCTAATCTTAGGCTTCTTGTTAAAGATATTATTGAAATTTTACAGGGTGGAATCGCTGCATTCTTAACTGTCACCGATTCAGAGTTTGGTTTTATTGTCCTCGTTTGCTTCCTCTCCCTGTTTACCTAACCCAGTGCCATACATTTGTTCACTCAGTCGCTAATTAAATCACCCCATGACAGTGACTAACAATTGTGATGCCTGTTACTGACGGCCTCGTGCCAGCAGAGACCCCCAGGAGTCTGATGCTCAAATCTATTAACTCTTTTTCAGCGGGGTGGCCCCGGGAGCTCTTTCAGCCACCGGTCAGTGCAACATATTGTTCAACTCTCTACGACATGCTGATTTCATTCTGCAGGAGATAATGAGCATTTTGAACTCCAAGTGCCCAAGAAGGCTGAACATCTGCCAGGCTCCCTGCCCACTGCCATGCCAGACCCCTCTGGCCACGTGTTGGGCAGCAGAGAAGCACCTGCTGGCACTCCATCCCCCAGCAAAGGAAAGGATGAAACCTCAGTTCTGTTCTGCTCTGAAATATTTTATTCCTAGCAAGCTAATGTTTCATTTCCCGAGCTCATCAGCTCTCTGGTTCTCAGCACAAAGCAATTTCTGTTCTCATTGATTTGGGGTGTGGGACTGGGGGAAGGTCTTACTCAAAGGAAAAAAACCTCAGACATACAGTAACCTAATCACAAGAAATGGCACAATATCACCATCGATATCCAGCTTTCTTCATACAGAGGCATCTGAGACTGGTGCTTCAGAGGTTATCATACACCATTCTTGGGGGGATTTCCTCCTCCAGCTCCTGTGGTGATCACCTCTCACTCAGAACCAACATGTGATTACCTGCTCCTCCTGAGTTTGCCAGTGTTGCTGTGGGGAACATCAGATATCACCTCTTGCCTTTCCCACCAGTGACTGTGCCCTGCTCTGTGAGTGCCACGAGCTCATTCTACACTCTGTGAAGAAATACTCCCTTACACTTTTTTATTTTTCTGCTGTAACCGTAACCTGCTTTTAGAAGGATGTCAGGAGAAGAATCTCTCTTAATTACTGTCACTGGAGCCCATCTAACTTTTATTCCTTTATGGGCAGGTTAACCAGGCTTTAGTAGCCTTTTCTTAAATGGAAACTTCACTGAGGACATAACCCATTTTAGTTCCTTTTTCAATTATTCTCTTACTTGTCTTTGAAACCCACTAAGTAGCCATTATGTACAAGTAGAATGAAACAGAACAAAAGGATATTTGTTATGTATGAGCACTGGTATCAAATGGTGAGCCTCTGAACAATCCTTCAGACCCCTATTTACAGTCCAAATGTATTTGCCTTTCCAAAATGTGTTTATTTTTTCTTCCTGTAATGAACCTGCTGTTTTCCTGGGAAACACTTCACTTACTCGTGGCATCCACTTTCACATTTTCTCATTATTTGAAAGCCATTTTGCAATGTGGAAGACACATCACATTTTAGCCAGTTATTTCACTTAAAGTGTGACAAAAAACTCAAGCTGATTTAAATTTTACTCTCTCCTCCACAAGAGAGAAAATATGAGCACAAGTTCAGGCTTTCCAGTCACTGCACGAAGAATGCAGTTCAGTTGTTTGATTGCTCATAAGGAGAGAATAGCACTCAAGGCCTGAAGCCCTATACTTATTCACCACATAATCATAGCAATAACTGGAGCTCTGCAAGTGGGAGTGAAACACAGGTTATTCCATAGCTATCAGCCTAAGCAGGGAGGACAATTACTGATACTATATTAGAAAGCTCAGATGCACAAAAAAAGGTGCAGGTGACTTCTGGCATTATTTGTTCAGGTATATGTCAAGATTCCTCTTTGGATAAACAGGTATAAATAATGTATTTCTTGGGTGTTATAAGTGAGGCTGGCAGCAGAGCCTGGTTCTCCTTGGTTTCTGAGTTTTTTTTGCCCTGCATATCTACTGGAGAGAGCTGAACCTGTCTAAACTTCAGAGTATGTTGTTATATTTAGGCTAAATGTTGATGACAGTTGCAAGATCGACTCACAATATAGCTTGTATTAACAGGTTCCACTTTCTGACTCACAGTTCAGAAAATATCTGACTGAAAACCTTCATAGGTGTTTGTTATAATTTTCTTTTTTCTTTATCCTATTTAGTTTCAGCTTAACTGAGAACACAACTCTAAATTTTCTTTTTCTTTGAAGAAGAATAAAATGACTATAATGCCTTGAATTTGTCTCTAGTTATTCAAAGGAATTTTCAATTTCAGAGTCTGGGTATCAGGTTTTTTCATGACAAAAACTCCTCAGTTGAAATAAGGGTAAACTGAATGCCATGACCATGATTCTGGCATTACACCATGTTCACACAAGTCTTGATTAACACCTCTGCCCCAATGAACCTGTTAGTGGTTTGTAATACAGAGTCAGGACTCTGCTCTGTGCATATCTTTAAAGTAATTTCCAACCTCCACCAATGTCAACGTTCTGCAATTTTACCAAATCATTCTGAACAATAAGAGAGTTTTAACTCAGGAAAACTGTTACTATTGTAACTGTGTCCTTATTCTAAAAAGTCTTCCAATTATAGAGAGATTCAGGAAATACAGTAACATTGCAAAGAACCATCCAGAACATAACTATGTAATAGTGATGAAAAGTCCATCATAATTGGAGGACAGGTTATTAATTTTTAATATGTTATATTACCTTTACCAGTCTCACACTGAAATCAGAATTTCAATAGATCCATCACCAATGGTAAGGACATGAAGATAAACACTGAAAGAACCCCAGATTTTTGTTCTCATTTCTGTAACCTGGAGATTACATAGTTTGGACTGCCCTGCTCCTCTCTGAGCTGAACAATATTGAAGGCTATATTAGTGGGGTGGTAATCAAGGGTTTTCCTAATTTGTCTGTTTGAAGTGGACTCAGACTCTGGTGGGGTCTCTGGGACTTGAGCAATTACCCCCATGAATGCCCAAAGCCTGAGCTCTGATCCTCCTGGGACACATCCCAAGGGCCGTTGTTATGGTTGATAGACAGAAACCCCCATCTGGGAAAATTCTGAAATTCTTCCATCAGTATAGCCCTAATTATAAACAATATGGGAAAGTTTCTCCTGATGAGTCAGATAAGACACAGCTACGGAATAGTTAACTTTTTGTAATGCTCAGCATCAATTTCTGGAAGCTTTTAACAGAGACTTGACATTTCTAATTAGGAAATTTTACATACAGGCAAGTGAATTTACCCCCAGCTGGGAAAACATGGCTTAGCAAGAGTTTTACATCCGCCCTCATTGATCTACAGATTATCTCACATTTGAGACTGTGGAGCCACTGGGATTTGCAAAGATGAGAAACAAATGTGGGAAAGTGCACAGAATTTCTTTCACTTCAGGGTTAGATAACAAAACCCCGATAAGTTAGAAATAAAGAGGTAAGTTTTTTCTCTTAATTTTTTATACATTATTGTTGCAGAGGTAAAAAAAAATCCACAAAAGCCAATAACTTGTTGGTACTGTCAAGAAGCTGTCATCCTGGTCAAAATCTCAAAGTAACATATTGGGAATTCTTCTTAAGATAGCAAAGAACTATAGGCTTTTTTTTATTATTATTATTAACTGTCCTAACAGTTAAACAGTTGAGGAACAAAATGTCTGCATGTGAGCTCACTTAGACAGAGATGTATTATGTGTCTGATGCTGCAATGTCTGACTTAAGAGAATCCTTAAGACTTTTTGCATTTTTTAGGTATACAGTTTATATTTTTGACCTTGTTTTTTGCTAGGAGGAAATAACTACATAAGTATACAATATCAATGAATTGGATGTTGTGTTAGTTGAAAATGCTTTATCAATGTAAGGTGGCTGTATATTCGTGCAGTAGAAATCAGACTCAAAGTCAGATGATTTCTTTTTATATGGAACATCTGTACAGCTCATTTCACTCTTGTATTTGGATGGATTTTGCGAAGGCATACAACTAAATATGTGCTGCAGACTTCAAAGAATACAGTTTAAATGAAATAAAAATGAAATAGGGTTTTTTCTGTGTGTGTTTTCCTATATTTGAAATTATTCTAATGAAGCAGAAGTTATGTCTATGTTGACAGAAAAACAGATAAGCAAGAAAATGATGAAATGCAGCCCATGAAATATTGTGAAAATATAGACGCTCATATAGCTTGCTGTAGTTGTACTGGGATTCATCCTTGGGGAGGTATATATACCACTCTTATGTGATAAAGAATGGAAAAATAGATGATCAAAATAAACATAGGAGTCCAAACCATGTACAGCTAAAAGATGGGACACTAAAATGGGTTAAAGAAGCTCCAGCTGATCCATAATAAGGCCATACACTTCAATGACTTGGATATTAATACAAGGTCATGGGAAAGTTTCAATATCATTGAGTCCCATTCTCTTTTAGTGCAGAGCTGAGTCTCCTGGGAGAAAGTGTCTCAGGTATTGAACTGATACTGCCCTTGATCTTGGCTAAAGGGCCAGGTGTTATCAAAGAAAATAGAAGTATGGTTTGGGCTTCTTTTAGAACTGTGTTGGTGTCCAAAAATACTGCCAGAACTTATAGTCTTAGCCCTATTCAGTCATAGAAAACAGTGTAAAACAAAATCCCAGATGTTAGATTAGATGTGCTACTTGGAAAGAATACGACTGGATCAGAGGATCTGAATTAAAATGTAGCTCATAATGTGATATACTCTTGCCTCCTACTTGGTTTACAAGAAAATTGTAGAAGCACACTATATATTTGGCAGTACACATTTCAGAGCTATGTGCTATATAGCTACTGCAGATACTTGAGTGTCACTGTGTGCTTGAAGCCTATGTAGTTTATTTAAGGAATAACCCACAAAGCCAGGAAAAAAAATCTGTAAGTTTCAATTTTCTTTTATCTCTGCTTCATTCAGGGTGTAAACACACAGAATCTGTAAATTCCTTGTGTTAAGATAACAGGAAGATCTTAACCTATTTTTCAGGCTCAGATTAGTTCAATTTGAAAGCTATACTTCAAAATATAGAAAGTTAGAGAAGTCTTTAAAAGAAATTTACTTTCTTTGTCTTAACCAACTTTCAATTTCTTTGTGTGCTGACATCCCCCTTTCCCCCACTTTTTTATTTCTGCCTTTATTTTTATAAGAGTGGAGTTATAGCTAGGCAAGAAAGCCCTACAATGTCTTTCACTTTTAGTGTTAAGTATTCATGGCTTCACTGAGCAGTCCAGTTTATATCTAAACACTTTGGTAACTTACTTTCATAATGGCTTTGACAGAGTCACTGATGCAGAGTCCATCTGTTTCACAGGAATACATTTTGTAGACTTGGAGACAAATACTAGTAAAATATGACAGGCTGACCTTTTTTCTCTTGGTCACTTTTGAGAATAGCTATTTTTCCATGCACTGAGCAGATTATGTATTCCATATATATTCTGAACTTGGAAGGTTGTAATTATGAATGATTTTTGAGGTGAGTGGTTCTATAACTTCCACTTTGAAAAGCTTTAAATGCTGATGGTGCCCTGTTTCCACTCTTAGTGAAGACATAAAAAGGTCACTTTCCCTTTGTCATTTCACTGTGTTGTTGCTGACTAGTGTTAATCATTTAATTAAAAGGTCAGATCAGTCATCCTCTTCTTCTTATACCTAGTGTGACTTTAATTATTTTCTTTGCAAATGAACTGATTTAATATTATTTAATAATATTTGATTTAAATAATAACTCTCAGGAGAAGTGGAAATTCCCTTTGAAGGCATGCAAGCTTTGAAGGTTATAATACACTGAAAATAGCTGGATATTTTAAAACTATTTTATCCATTAAATAACATTAAAATCATGGGAAGTTTTTAATGAGAGCGTCTGGGGGCTTGCCTATCATGTGTTTTGCTGTTTGGTTACTAGGGCTACTGGGAAGCAGGAGTTGGAGTGCTACTAATCACCAAAGTCAGCAAACCTCACTCTCATTTCATTAATGTGTGGGGATTTACAGTACTCCCACTAACTGAAAACAGGGGCAGCCGGGGCTTGAAACAGCTGTTGGTCCTGAACAGCGCAGACTAACTTTGCCTCTCTGGGTGTCTGCTGAACTCGGTGGGGGTTGTGTTTACACAGCTTTTCGAGATGTAAAACACCCCTGGTTGCTTTGAGAGACTCCTGTTGAGGGCCTGCAGAGTCTCCGTTTCCCTTCCTTCAAAATTGGCCTTGTAAATAAAGTAGTGGTGTGGCATGGTACTGCTTGCACCCCTGTGCAGGACACAAGCATTCCTGTGAGGAGATTTCTCTCATCCCCTGCAGCTACTTTATGAGCAACCTTACTTTCACCTCACAGTCATGACATTCTACCTGGCTTAAACTTTTTACTGGAAAATATCTTCTGCTCATTAATAATTCTGAGAAGCAGGGAGACAAAGTAATATTTTGCACTGCAGCTGTAATATAACTTTAGGGTCAAGGTGCATGGGTGGCTAAGAGTTAAACAGTTGAGGAATGTTATTTTTAAGTGATGTGCAAAAACTAACAACAGAAAACCAGTTGCATTTCCCCAAGACATTGATCTCTATTCAGGCAACTTGCAGAATGTAAGCAAGTTCTCAGAAACTTTGTATATCAAATTATGACACCATTTTTAATGAATAATAACATATTTGCAGAAAGCAGCATCAGGTTGATGAAAAAGCTGTGATCTGGGTTATTTGAATACTGGGTTATAGTGAGCTTTTTAAGAATCCCCAAATGGAATGCTGTCTGGAGTTATCTGAAAAAGCTGATGTGATTAAGTGTAGGTTTGTGATTAGCAGGACTTTGACAAGATGTGTTTGATTGTGTCAGATTGGGCTTTCTGGAGGAATTGCCTCTGTCTCTGAACTGAACCACAGCCTGAGATGTCAGGGAACATGAGATTTCTGGGCTGTGAATCTTAAAGAACTCATTTTAATTGGCAAAAATTAAGGACTGGGAAATGCAGAGCATGATTACAAAGAAACAGGGTTGGTAGATTAGCTTGTTTTTCAATAGCATCCATCAATGCAGAACAACTGAGAAATGTCAGGCAGTCTAAACTAGCAAAGACTGAACATAGAGATGAACTGGTTATTAGTCAACATCCATAAATGACTGCTAAGTAGGTGTCTAGTGGCAAGGAAGGTCAAGGGCAAGTTTGCTATTTACTGAGCATTCAGCTAATGATCCGTTTCACTAACTACAGGAATCATGTGTTGCAAAAAATTTTGGTTTTGAAGTTAGAGTTCAGTAAGTACTTAATAACTGCAACATTACATTGTATTAGGTGCTCCTGTACATTAAATTAGCATAACTTTACATGTGGCCTGTGTTGCAAGTTATCACTTCTTTTTTGTTACAATGGGAAGAACACCAAATGTAGGGAGATCTAGACTCAGGACCTGTGTTTTTACCTCTTTTGGGTTTTTTCTAACTCTGTTTTCATAACTGGAGGAGCTGTATTATCTCTATAGCTCACAATGGCTGCCTTGAATTGTGTCTGCCAGTGATGAAATGGGAATGTTGTTTGGAGAAAATGGAAACTTCTTCCTGATCTGCCTCCCTGTATTTGGAGATTTACAGCAGTATCATGTTTCTACTGGTTCTCACCCCTTTAGTAGTATTCAAACAGCAAGTAGTATTCAGTAATAAACAGTATATTGTTCCATAAAATAGACAGACTTTATTCTTTCTTTTCCATAATCAAGAGGGGTTGTTAAGAACCTTTGATTTGTGACACCAAAACTTTGAACACATAGCAACTGGCGGACTCCAGAATGTACCAGGGCAAGGTAAGTTAAATTATAATTTACATTTCAGTACAGCTGAATTGTTGTGATAGAGGTGTAAGCTTATGCATTCAAGCCTGATATAGAACAATATTCCTTTCTTGAGTATTGAACTTGTGGAAAACAATCCATAAAGAACAATCATCGTGCACCCTTTTACTGGTAGTGCATTTGAATAACAGCCTGGCACCGCTGTATTCAGTAACTTCAACATTTCATCCATTTAGAAAAAAAGATATTTCTGTCCCTCTAATTTCTCAAGTTCACATTCACATTCATTCTGTTTCAAAGGGAGTGTTTGTCGGCATTAAAGTGAAGAGAGAGTGATTTCTGCTATTTTTCCACACTTCTGGTAAGTCTACAGCAAGTCCTCTGATTCACCTCTGAGAACTGCTTGGAGTTCCATCTGCTTTTCACTTATCTCAAAGAAAATCCTGCTGGAAATGTGCCATTTCTATAAAGACACTTGCCTCTCCTGTCCTTTGGTGTGTAGCCCCTATCATTATCTGACCTCTCCAGCAGCACCCGAAGCAGGGCAGGGTTTATCCAGGTTTCTAGGGCACTTCCCATGGCCCTTCTGCAGTACTGCTTCTTGCTGTTCCTCTCATGAGTGCCAGCCCCTGTTATGGATGTCTGCAGGTCACTTGGCTTGTGATTGCTCATCATTAGCTCCTCTCTTCTGAGGAGCTGCCTTCTCATTTTTCTCCCTTTGGTGAAGCCGTCACTTCTTGCCAGCCACTGGGACCTGTTTTCATACTTATTGCTGCTTTTTGCTTGTTACAATTCAGGTTCCAGTGAAAAGTTCTGCATTAAAATGAAAGGAAATTTAAAAAATGAGCTTGTAATGAGAGCAATTAATCAGAGCAGTCTGCAGTCTCAGCAGTACAGCTGAGTTTGCTGGTGTGAGGGGGACAGAATGAGAGGGCTGAGAAATGAGAAATATGAATTATTTGGGGCTCTGATGTGGCAACCTTTTGCATGAGGCACAGAAGGAGGCTGTTGGGAGACACTCCCATTCCTTTCCATCACATAAAAGGGGCTGTCCTGCAGGAATCCTGGCCTCATGAATACAGCGATTCCTCCCTGCTAACAGCACAGGGCAGCTTTAGTGATCCTGGAAGTGCCTCAGTTTCTGTGGGAAGCAGAGTGATGTGCACCTCTTAAGTGGCTGCATTATTAGTTGCAGGATCACTGGGTTAGTCCCTATAGCAGAACAGGTCTTACTACTCCTAACAGTGTTCTCATATCTGCACTGTCACCAGCTCTGAATCTCAAATTAAAGAGGGATGAGGATCACGTGCTCTCGTGTGATCCCTTTGTTTTCCAAGCCACATCCAGGTTTTGCAAATAGCCTGAGCCAAACTTTGAGCAGACTGAATTTTACATGCTTGTCATCCTTTGAAAGCTGAGTAATTCTGCTGTGGGGGGTTTTCTTTGGTGTTTTTATTTGTTGTTGGGTTTTTTTCCCCTCATGAATATACTCAGTGATTTTTCCGAATGCCCACCTACTAAATGAACTGATTTTCTAAATTCCCAAATATCTCAGATGTGCTCTATTAATGTTTTCAAATAAGAAAAAAAATTACTTGAACCCCATGGTATGCTATGGTACTTTAGTCAAGCATCTGCAACACAAGCTGACTTTTGAGAGGACTGTGCTGGCCCCCTCCTCTCAATGAAAGGCTACCTCAGGCATTCCCAAAGCAAATTTTTTAAATGCTGTGTCTCTGAGCAATCCTCCAAACTGTAAGGCAGAGCCAAGTCTGTCAAGCCAGGTTCTCCTCTCTCTGAATTAGTAGCAGCCAAGATTAATTAGCACCCAAAGCGTTTCCAGCTGTACCGTTTGTGCGATGCTGCTGCCGCGGTGCGTGGAGTCACCACTCCCCAGGTCTGTGATTCATTGCTCTGTCAGTGGTTTGAGATACAGTGTATGAAAATGCCATATAAATGCAAATATAAATACAAACACTGAATTCCCCCTGTTGGCTAGTGATAAGGTGCTCATCCAGATGGCACACAGTGATTTAAAAGTGGAAAGCAATATTTGGAAGGAGGGGGAGGCTCAATGATTCTTCTTAAACTCTGTTTTCTTTTTCTTAAATAAGCTTTAACCAGGGGAAAAAAAAAAACCAAAACCGACTTTGGTTTCTTCCTTGGCTACCTTTGTGGTGCACCAAGATGATATCTTTCTGAATATTTAAATTAGAATGAGGATAAACTTTGAAAGGTGTTTGGGAAATGGTATGGTTTGCTGCAGGTGGGAGTGTGTGTTCTCAGGGACCGAAGCAAAATGAGGTCTGGTTGTGGTCTGAATTCATATGGGCTTTAGATCTGTAACGAGGATGATGGGATGTTGCTTTTGCTTCATTCCCTGATCACCTGCACTGTCTCACAATGCAGGAGATGTGTCCTGCCAAGGGACTTGGGACACCATAGGATACACTTGCCCAGCCAACCAAAAGGGGAAGGAGCTGCCTGTTCTGGGGTATGCAAGAAAGGAGGCGTGTGTGAAGAGAGGGATGCTCCCATCATGGTATGGCAGATATTTTATTTTAATTGCTTACTCTTATCTTTAAGTACGTGTTCTTGATGGTAAAGTAATTCTTGTCTGGAAAGAATTTTTTCCTACACAAGCAGCTCAATCCTTTTTATGTCCCTAATGTTGTAAGGGTTGGTGGTACAGACTTTTTAATTTTCTGTATTACAGTACTAGTGCTGCTGTGTATATAAAGTTCTCATCCAAATACTGAGATCAGCCTTCCATACAGGTAATGCAAAAGGAAATTTGGCAGATACATATATTTTTTTTTTTTATCCAGGTGTTTTGCCACTGCATGGACACAGGGGGAAATGTGGTTTTTTACCTTGGTTAGGGGAGATTTTATTAACTGAGTTTTGTATGGATTTGAGAACTGGAAATCTGAAGGGGGTCAGCATGTGTTGCTGTAGTTTCAGAAGCAGCAGGACTCTGATAGACCACCTCTGCTTTAAGCTCTGGGTTTTCTCACTACTTTAATAATCATTAGAAGTCTGTCCTAGCAGTATCATACAATAGCTTTTCCTTGAGTGCTCTTGCTGCCATAAAGTATGTGGCTGCTGTATTTCATTTGTGATTGCAAGAACCAGCTCTCTAAATGTGTATAACTGCTGCTGTCATTTTAAATATTAATTCACTTTTACACGTTTTGCACCAACCATATACTACTTGCATTAATAAGACTGTCATTTTCCTGAAATGTATCCAATCTGTGTAATCCAAAGATGTTGGAAAGACAACAAATGCAGTGAAGGACATTAGATTTCTTGCTCATTTCCCTGTACAGTAGAAAGGTTTCTTTTTCAAGACTTTTAAGAAGAGAAATTGGAAATTTTGGGATGCTTTTCTAGTTAAGCTAGATACACAAAGCATTAGAGGACTTTACTCATTATTACATATTCTTCTCTGAAAACAAAATTAGGCTTGCTGTATCTGTTGTAAAAAGGTGTTAAGGAAGGAAAACTGGGAGTGGGGTTGGGTGATGAATGACATTGGGAAGATAGAGGGAGAAGGAAAAGAGAGAAGGGAGCAGTAGAGGAGAGATGAGATTGGGAGTGAGTAGAAAGATGCAGAAAGACTTGGCAAGTGGGAAATGGGCTGGGTAAGATTCAGGAGATAGCAAGAACAAAGAGTTAGAGTCTGCCAAGCATTGCAAAGCAGCAGAACATGCTTTTATTAGTAATATTTTGAATACACTGATAAAAAAGATAGGTCATTAGTTGATGGAAACAGTAATAGGTCTTGGCATTATCAATGTGCCCCATATACCTTATTTTGGGTGGTAGAAACACATCCAGACCGTATGGAAATTTGAGTAATTCTTCATTGGTATCTGTTTCATGACATGTCGTTGACATATGTCTTGACATTTCTGACTCCCTTTGCTCCAGGTTTAACTGAGCTGTTCCCTCACGAATGCTGTGCACTATCAAATTTAACATGGAATGAAAACAATGGTTCATCATCACTACCTGTCCTGATTCTTATGTTAGATATACTTAATTTCTCTAGCTGGATAGCCCTTTTATTAAGTTCTCCCAGTAATCTGATGGAAGGTTTGCTGTGACTGAAACGTTGATTCCCCCCTTAGTATATGTGCCAAATATTCCCTCATTAGCTGTTGCTTCTCTTGCTCTTCTTTCTCCTTTTTTCCTTTTTTTTTTTTTTAAATTAACCCTTGGGTTTGTGGTTTTGACTAGACTATGTGAACCCTGAAGCTCCAAGGGTGTTTGTCTCCTCAGCAACCCAACAGGGGAGAAAATTTTAAATGCAATTATCTTCAGATTCATTATAGCATATTTGTATGCTCTCTTTATAAAACAGGATTTTGAGCATTTTCATAACTGCTTTCCCTCTCTCTCCATTTGCCCTACAGCTTATTTGTGTTGATGCTTTCTTCTCTGAGTTTCTGGTTTCATTCCATGGCCTGTTAATAGTAAAATGTAGTACTGTAAGATAACATATAGAAGCACAAGAGATGGTGAGTACATGGTGATTGCAGGAATTGACTCCATAATGAATTAGGGCATTTGTTAACTGTGTCATTTGGTAATAGAGTCACTCATAGAACTGGAAGTTTCAGTGCTGAATCAGTTCATAACTAACTCTATCAGCACCAGAAATGTAAGGTCCTGTTTTGAGTTTCCCTGTTTTAGATTGTTACAAATTCACCACTTTTAAATGAATCCTGATTTACCCTAGAGCACACTGACAAGAGATCAGGTCTGCAGTGCATATGGGAATGGGGGAGAGATATTTGGGAAAGAAAGTAGGACTGTTTTAGCTGGATAAACAGGGGTTGTGTTCACTTTTAGAATGAAGATAAATAACAGTGTAGCTGGCATAGCCTGTGCCCTGAAAAATGGCATTGGCATTAGAAGTTCTGACTTGTTTGGTGACACCGAGTGTATTCAGAAGTGAAAAGTCTAAAAATGAGGAGTATTGAGAAAACTGACTGGAATCAAGACCACGCTGTGCTGGATGTGCCCTCTGATTGTTCAATGTCATCAGCTGAGTATTGTCATTGAGATTTCCTCTCTGGAGGGAGTGAGCTACAATAGGTTGTAACTAGTTGACCTGACACTAAGTTAATATTCAGCGGTGTACATAAAAAATGGCTTTTTTGACAGTGTTTAATTCTGTTTCAGCTTTGCTCCCACTGAAACAGCCTCCTTTAGAGGGTATATAGGTGCTTTGGCTGCTGCTGTGATCCTTACAACTCATTAGCAGCACTGGGATGCCAGACTGAGGGGAGGATTCCTTTCCCTTTATCTTCGTTAGACTCCCAATGTGAGAGCAATTTATTGTGCCCTTGGACAGGATAGCGGGACTTTGAAGCCGTATTTCCCCATGAATCCTTGCTTACTCGAAATTCCCATTCAAACCTGAGAGATTTCCTTGACTGAAAAAACTGCAGGATAAGGTCTGTTGTCTTTAGTGACAGAAACACAGAAAGCTGCAGGCTTGAACTTTGTTTTTGACAGGTTAAATGCCCATGTTTCATCTTTAAAACAAACTTTATAATTGTATTACAGAAAAAATTCTCGAAGTTTAGTGAGGCTGTAAATCAAGGGTATATTATACAGTGTTAATGAGGAAAGAAACCTAGCAACTCAGTGGGAGGAAGAAAAAAGTAGTTTATTTTATTAGCTTTGTCTTTACTGTAAGGTTATGGAAGAATTAGGTAGAAAAGCTATACACTGTATGAAAAGATTTTGCTGTTGAGTATTTGCCTATCAATTAGATATGCTGGGAGTCACAGAGATCTTGAGAAAACAAATTAGAAGATACGGGAGAGAAATCTGAAATTCCTCAAGACATTTTCATCTGACAGACCCCCACTGACCTGCTTGTGCTCAGCCACTGGAGGTCCTGCTGTACAGGATATGGCTGATTCTGTTTTAAATTCCCAGGACCTGGAGGTAGGAAGAGGCCCTCTGAGCAAGGGGCAGGAGTGTGTTTTACACTGTGCTTTGCACTGAGTGAGCTGTGCAAGTCTTGCCTCCCACCTCATTGCAAACCTGGCTCAAATGCACAAGACTGGCTCATATCGGTCTTTACGTGATGGGAATAGCAACACACCAATACATTTGTGGGAAAATGAATCAAACCAGCCAGACTTGAGCAGGACTAAAATTACCCCTAACAAAAGTGCCTCTGGAGTGCATACTTGTAGAGTGTGATCTTTTCTTCCCTGCAGAAAAGGAAAGCTTCAAAAAACATTCAGATTTTGGCAAAATCCGTGTTCACCTTGCAAACGAACTCAGTGGCTGCTTCTCTCCCTGCTGGAGCTCGCACAGTTTTCTGAATGGAAAACTTCCTTGAATCTTTCTCTAACTCTCCTCCTGGCCCTTAGGAGCCTCTTGAGTCCCTGCCTTACAGTTTGGGAAATGCTGTGTCTGGCTTGTCCGCAGTGCAGCAACCGTGTGCATCTCAATATTGCAAGGTACAAGCTCAGGTGTAGACAGGAGTGCAGCTTGGTGCAGAGGCACTTGCCCTGCTACTCTATCTGGCCTTGTAATGTTGCTGGAGAGGACTCAGGAATCACTGTGTGGCAGTCTCAGAAATGAAGACAGATCTTTCAAGGTTGGGAGACTTCAATAATTTGTAAAGTGTAGACTGCTAAAGACCAAAGCAAGTATTTATCAGTCCATGTAGTGGAACCCAAGCTGCTTATTCTTTGGTAATTTGAATCAGATGAGAAAAAATGGATTTTTGCAAAATTAATACAAATTAAGAGAAAAATGCTGATTAGTTCAGGCAAGCTGCATACGAAGAATGTATCCTCTCTTCCTTTAGTATGATCTGCTTGTCTTCTCCTCTCTTTTGTCTCATCATCTTTTTTTCCCCTACTTGTCATAGCATGTAATCCAACACTGTTATCAGGATACCAATACTTTGTAATTGCATCTTCCAGCTCCTGTTTTCCCTCTGCTGAATACAAGGGTGGCCTCAGGCTTTTTACATGCTTAAATGTAGTAAACTCCCATTCAGCAGGTGATGAGGATGCAGGGATCTTGTGTGCAGGTTGTGGGGCAGCAGTCTTTTGCCACGTTGGTGCACGTGAGTGTCCACCAGAAGTGCCTGGATTAAGCCAAGCAGGAACCTGGAAGTTGTGCCTGTGCTCCATGTCCACTAATCACTGCACAATTACATCTAATTTCTGGGGACTTGGGTTCAAAATAAGTGTCATATACATCAATGAAGAAAAAGACTGACTGGCTGCAGTACAGAACACAGATGGCTGTAGTAAAGAAGCCACCTGCTGAAACAGGCTGGGCTGAGTGGAGGCTGCCTCCTTCCTCACCAGCAAGATCAGAGAGTCACGTGTGGGAGAGAAAGAAGCAGCTACCGAGGAGTGGGTGTAATGCACAGTGGGGGTTCAGAGAGAGGCAGGACTGCTCTGGGTAAAATGTGTGTTTTGAGGGAAGCTTTGGAAGAATGTGTCTTGATATTTTAATAAATCCATTTTCAGTATATTTTAAAATCTGCTTTTGACTGGGTTTGACTACAGATTTCAGGAAGCTGAGGATTCAGTTCTGGACCAGTAAAACCCTATCTCTATATTCATCTTAGTAGAAGGAAATTGTTGTGGAAAATAAAACTATTAAAATCTGTGCAGCAACGATGATTTGTATCTACTGAGCATTACAGTAAGAAGATATAAGGCAAGAATATGCTTTGAAGTCTTTGGGCTGAACAAGGATGTGACCCACAGAGGTCAGGAAAGAACAGTTATGAAACAGAAATGCATCATTCTGGAATATGGAGTGAAAAAAATTTGGGGGTAAACTACCGCTGTCACCAAGGGTGCCAACACTATGGCAGGGGTGATACTGCTAAGCATGGGTAGGTTCCTCAATGGAAAAAGTTCATCAAGAGGGATTGAATGATAAATAAATATTATTTGTAAAGGAAACTATTTAGTTTGAGTTGCAGTGTGCATCTTCGTCTAAGTCTGTTTAGAGCATTTTGAGGTAATAGAACAAAAGAAAATTCGTAAGACATGGTCTCAAAGGGCAAAGATGACACTGTACTGTGTTGGAGAATAAAGCAAGATGTGCAAAGTATGACTTGTTGGAAGCTAGTTGTCCTTCCCTGTGAATAGGTATGGGAAAAGATACAGAATGCCTGAGACAATGGCTCCAGTCTAAATCAGTGAATTGGGAAAAGAAGAGATGGTGCTCAGTGGTTCTGCTGCTGGAATTGACAATACAGAAAGAAAAGGACTTCTTTAGAGATTGAAAAAAACCATCCTCTGCTCTGTCCTGCTCTTTTTGGCTTCTTCCTCATCCAAGTTCTTGCCATGTGGAGGAGGAAATGGAGTACTGGAATATTTGTGTGAAGCAGATAGATGGACAAACAATATGACAGGCTACCTGTAGTGGATTTGATGTACTTTCTCTAGTGGTACTTTTTTTTTCTTCACTAAATGGGGCAAGGTGAGTGATTTCTCCTTCCCTTTCCATAGATATTGCTATATAACCTCCTGACACGGAGGTAATTTTCCCTCCAAGTTTATGTAATACTTCTGAAGAACGCCAGTGGATGTTCCCAGGAAATACTCCAAAAATCTGCAGAAGTTTTAAACCCCCCCTCTTGTCCTGAGGCTATGCTTTGCACGTGGCTTTGCTCTCTATATCCAGGCAAAACCCAGTTGTTCCTGTCAGATGTCTTAGGATTTATGTGTTGGAGATTACAAATGGCTGTGGTGGAGGTTTTGGTACAAGTGGATGGGCAAATGCGTGTCCCTTGTGTCTTAACCTGAGAGGCAACAGATCGCCCTAAACCAGTCAGGCTGGACTTTTGCAAGTTTCTTCTAATAAAGGATCATTTGAAAATTCTCTTACCTGGTAGAGAGTCGGGATCAAAAAGAACTACTGTATTTTGTGCTCTAAATATGAAAGTTGTTTGAAAGAAAAACTCTAAAGATGACCTCAGGACAGGAAAATATACTCCAGGAGGATTGGGATACTCAGCCAGGCTCAATTTGCATAAGGAGACTGCAGGAAAAGAGGCACAGACTTAAATAAGTGCAAGGCTGTTTGTCATGATAAATTAACATTCTCAGTTGTCAGATGGATACAGGAGGTAAGCAGCACACCCCAGCATGCCATTCCTGAAACAGAAAGGGAGTGTTTTCCAGACAAAATCATTGTAGTGTATGTCCACAACTGGTTGAAAACTACTGAAATAAGTCATTGATGTCAATAACCAAGTCATGTCAGGGACATATATTAACCAACTCTGGTTGTTGGTCTTGTTCACATCTATATTTTCATCAAGGTCTTGGCTGCTGGAATTGAGTTTATTTTATAGATTTTGTAGGTTGTAACATCTAGAAGGGACTGAAGCAGCTTTATAGAAAATGATCAGAATTCTTGATAAATTTGTGAACTCCGGCAATATTAAGACCAAGTCTTACACTCATGCAAATATTTATGGAAATGTACTTGTTTTGGATGAAAAAAAATCCCAAAGTACAATATTTAAACAGGGAATAATTAGTTAGGCATTATTAGCTGACCAAGCCTACAGCTTTTCATAAACTAAACATGAGTTGACATTATCTTACCATGCCAAAGGTAACTCTGGGAGAATCCAACAGCTGTTGGATTCCATCTTCTTTGTTCTTTCCATCTTTTGTGGTACTATTAGCACAGTTTTCTAAGACAACTAATAGAACTCAACCAAGGAGAATGACAAGAGGTTTTTTTCTGTTGAGGTTATGTTCTTGCTTACAAGATGTTAAATATACTAGAAGAACTAGTGTAGTCTAGTTTAGGAAAAGGGAAACTGAGAGTTTACAACATCTTTGAATATATAGAAAGGTTCTACAAAGAGAAAAATACTGCTTATGCTCACTGGACTGTGAAAAGATATTATGGACCCAGTTTTTATATATGCCTGCAGCCAGAGATACTCGGATTACACCTCAGAAAACTTTTATAATAGTAACTGCAGTTAAGTAATGGAATTAGATAATATCATGCTCTTGGGTAAATAAATGTTGTTGAATAAGGCTCTTTCTTCCAGGGAGTGCAAGGGCACAGGAACATGTAATGAAGCTACTGTGCAAGGGACTGTCAGGATGGTTAAAGGATGTTCTTCATGTCTAATCTTCATGCCCAAACTCTCATTTTTTTTGCATTTATGTTTTCAGCTTTGCTTACAGAGGCTGGACTACTTATTTTGAGTCATCCTCCAGTCACAATTTTTACCTTTATACACTTCCTTGTAATGTTCACCTTACCTCACAATCTCAGGTCTCCTCAGTGCAGTCAACAGCTGACTTACTGAACGTTACAGAGAGAGAGAAAAAGATTTTCTAAATATGGCTGGGATGCTACAGTTCCTGAAATGTCCTAAGGCAACCCATTTCATTTCCTTAAATGCATATATAGACCTTCTTGAGCATAAGTTGGGATGTGTGAAATTAGCTGGATGAAGCTGATCCTCTGGTTATGCAAAAAGAAGATGCTGTAGGGAAAAAGGGAGGACTTCTAAAAATTAGAAGCAAAAACTTGTCTCTGTTGACACAAGTGAAAATTGTCACTGACTTTGGTGGGGTCATAATTTCCCAATAATCCTTATTCTTTTGAACAAAATAGTAAAGATGCATTAACATCACTGGATCTGTGTCAGTGTACAGGAGAATATGGTTCTATAAGTCTGAGAATTCAGGAAATGTGTTTCAATGTGTGGGTTGCTAAAGTTGTTAACTCAAATGCACTGTGAGTACTATCTCTAAAGCTAATCTAAAGTAATAAAGCTAATGTGCTCTTGGAGTATCCTGAGGATTTGAAGTCAATGCAATTCTTGAACGATGAACATAATTTTGAAAGATATAAAAGGGTTTATAAAAGCACATTGCAGTCCACTGTAGAGGAGCATCTTACCACTTTTTTTTTCAGTGGAAATGAAATCTTTGCTGTGGCATGAACTTTGGGTTGATCAATCTTCAATGTATTCACAAATACAATTTACTGTTATTACTACAATTTGTTGGTTTTATAGCACTAGCAGTGTTCTCAGTAATTTGCAGGCAGGTATCAAAACAAAAGCTGTTCCCCAAAGGAAGTGTAATATGCACCTTTTTGTTAGATTAAAGAACATCATATATGTTGTGTAGTACACAGCATACTGAGCAGGTGCATGCTCTAGTAATGAACTTAGATCCTGCATGGATTTGAAAGGGAGCAAATCTTTACTGTTTCCTCTACTGCTGTATTGTTTAGACTTCCTGGTATGTGTTCTCTTGTTTCACTGTATTAGCTCCAGTATATCACACAGTACCTTCTGCTTCCTTGAGAAAGGTAACCGAATCAGGAATATTATTCCAGGAGGGCAATTGGCTTGTCTGTGGTGGCAAACAGGCCACTGGCAGCCCTGAGCCTTATCCCTGTGCTGGACTGTGATGGTTTCAGTCTAGGCCTTCCTGGAGACCAGCTAGTAACCAGGAAGGAACTAGGAAAGTGACCAAGGAAGTATTCCATGCTATTCCTTTACGTAACCTAGGGTATAAATAAGGCATTGATAAGAGAGCTCGCTCTCTTCTCTTCCGGCGAGGTTGGAGAACGGTGGTCCCTGTCTGGGTCTGGCTTATCTGAAGCTGAGGCCTACAGTAACTGCTGTTGTCGGCCACGTGTGAGGGGGAAGTGCTGGGCCGCGTCCAGACGTCCTGCTTTCTTTTCAAGGGAAGTGGTGAGCTCTTGCCAATTCTGGTTACCGGGTTTTTAGATTGTGTAGATCTGTTTTATTTTTTGTCCCTTTTCACCCTATTTTATTCTTTTCCCTTCTCCCTTCCCCCTCTTCCCTCCGGGAAGCTATTTGGGGTCATAGATTCATATATATAATTCTCATTGTATATCTCTGTTTTATATGTAAAATATATATATTTTTGCTAGAACTTTGGCTGCCTGTTTTTTTTTCGTTTTTTTTTCCTTCCCTCTCTGGGAAGGAGACCCTGTTGTCGAGTTTCGGAGACTTGGCAGGAAGCCAACTCCAAACTTGCACATGGACCCTGCAGTGCTGGCAGAGATTATGAAGCCGATACTCCAGGAAGGGTGGCATTCACCTGCATTAGCATGTTTAGCCTTATATCAGTATGTCCCAGAGGCTCTGGGACAACAAAAAGACCTCTGGCCCCTCCCCTGGTTTGGGGAAAGAAGGAAAAATAGTGGATTTGCGCATCAACTAAAACTGTGCAAATTTGGCAGAAGTCTTGCTGCTGTAAATGGACTTCAGTAAAAGTTATTCAGCCATCAAATGTGGTGACAAAAACTTTTGTCTTGCCTTCAGAAAACGTTTGACCCAAGTAATGGCTGCTTTCCAGTTACAGTGCAGGTAGAGGGAACAGAAGCAGCCATGCTGTTTGAGGTGGACATCAAACAGGTTTAATGCATAAATCAGCAAGTCATGTATTCCCCCTTCTGCTGGGAAACTAAAGCAAGTTCTGATTCTGATACTGGCATCTCCTGGACATCTGGCTCTGTGCATATTTCTTCTCATGTGCTCCCCATGCAGCCCCAGCAGCTGGGGGATGGCTTTGTCATTGTGTTTACAGCTCTGTGTAGGTAGGTATGAGCTGAAGCCACAGAAAATTAAAAGGCTGATAAGCCATTACAAAACCTTTATACCACCAGGCTATTTTTATTTGTCATCATCGTCCTTCTTTTCAACTCGTAGAAGGTTGCTGAGTGCAATAGGTTTAATAAACCCTGTGTGTGTGTTACTGCAAGAGTAAAGGCAGGCTCTGTTTTGTTGTGGCAGATGAAAATTGTTTCTGAGGGTGACTTGAATTGTCATGTCAAACAAGCTGCTTTTTTTCTCGTATTGGTTTTCTTTGGCCTTTTTCTATTCCACTTAGATTTTGTTTCCATTTTGTTTTACTTGCTGTCTGCAATCCACATCTGTTTATAGAGACAGCTAAAATGAAAGCAAGTAAATTAATGGGTTGACTTGCAGCAAAAGATTGAATATGTTGCTTAGATAGACATCTCCTCAGGTCTTTCTTTTTTGACTAGCTGTGAAAGCTCCTGCATCCTTTTGCCTTAAATTACAGGGATGCTGAATTAGCCTACAAATTGAACTGAGCCTGTTTCTGTGAAATCTGTAAATTCTAAGCAGAGTCAGTCAGACTACATTCACATCTATGTTTTTTTCTCTCTATGTATTCTGAGGACAATCCTTTGGGAAAGAATACTTGTTACAATATCCAAGCTGAAAATAATATTTTAGAGTGAGTACATAAGGCAAATTTTGCATTTAAAATTGTAAAGTAATAGAAATGGAAATTAATTTCTGAAAGTGTTCTTTGAGAAAACAGGAAATTACTGTGTAAGCAATAAATCATCTTTTTATTTGTAGATAAAGGTTTTTGCTCAATAAGCACTATTTATTATGTTATGCAGGACAAGTACTTAATGTAGAAATGTTAATGTTTGAACAAGAAGAAAGATATTTGACAAGTTATTCACAGTGTAGGTAAGAGGGATTAAATTTATTTTTTATCATTGTGATCTTTTAGTCTGACCTCCTTTATAACAGAGAAGAGGGGACTTGGATTAATTATTTCTTAATTGAAGCAGAGTAGAGCTTCTGGAAAGATGTCATGTCCTGCTTTAAAAATGAACGTGATGGAGTTCCCTGCATAAAATGTGACAAAGGACTCCAATGGGTGTTTGTCATCTTTGTTAGATTTGTCTGTTATTTCTAACCTGAATTTCTCTGTCTTTGGTGCTACATGTAATTATTTTAACACATTGAATACATTGAAGAACCTATTATTTATAGATTTTTTGTTTATGTAGGTATTCCGGTTGTTTTACTCTGTGTTTTGCTGTTCTTTTATTTTGCAAATGGAGCAGATGCCAGCATGACTCACATGCTGATAAATTATTTCTATATTCAGTGGGAAAGCTATTTTGTGAGGGAGGAATCTTTATCATAATTTGTAATTGCTTAATATAAAATTTATTTTTTAATTTAAAACTGAAGAAATAAAGACTTTGGAACTCACAAACAGACATCCCATGACAAAAGGAAAAGACAGCATAAAGGCACAAATTGAGTCTAATGTATAGTGAGTATTTATGATGAAAACAGATATGTAATCAGCTGAACAGTGTTGAAATGAAGAAGAGAGAAGGTAGCACAACATGTGCTTGCTGTAGCAAACATAAAGCTAGAATAAGACATCAGCTTTCAGAAGTCAGTGATTGCTTTATTTCCCAAAGACAAAGTATCTTCCTTGTGTGTTTTTTTCTCTCAAATATTCTTCATGAATGCACTGGCCCCAGTAGGGCCAGTCAGGGAAGAGGAAGGTTTTCTCATGGCACTGGCCCAGGCGGGGGCTCCTTAATGCCCTGGTACCTCCCAGCAGCCATCCAGCATGTCCCAGCCAGGAGCTGGAGCGCTCTCAGTCAGTTAAGTACAAAAGCCCTAACTCAGATACTGAGTTAGAGATATAAAGAGAGACAGTGAATACCCCACTGAGTGGCCAGATGGTAATTTCTACACCCATAGCCAATTGCTGAGCTGTATTAGCTTTCCAAGTTGATTTATTAGGTGATTCTTTGTCATATTAAATTGCCATTACCATGAATCCAAGCCTTTAGTTTTTATTTTGGATAGGCATTAACTCCCACTTCCTGCCTCCCAACCAAGTGTATATTACTTTACTTGCAATCTCTTCTTGACAATTTCAGTCTTCTGTGGCCCATCACATCCTATACCTTTTCTATTAATTTGGAAGTATTAGTGGAGAAAAAACCCCTTCACTTATGTCTTATTATTTCTTATTGCTGCATATGAGTATTAAGATCAGTCTGAAAACCACACTTGAGTTACATTATAATGTTCTGATTTTTTTTTCACTGATGAGTTTAGTCAGTCTTTTTTTTCTAAGTCATTTGGGAACTAAAATATGAAATTTGTCTGTTTTGAGTTGAAATATTCTGACATAGATCTCTACCACAGTGAAAATATTTCACCATTGTTTACAAATTCTATCCAGCCTTAGGTGATTTCCATTTTCTTCCCTTAGATGGTGCTAATAAGGTACAAAAAGCAGAGCCAGGCTGCAGTGTTTTAGAAAGAACATGAAGTACAATGAAGGCTTGTTTGGATTCTATGAGCAATTTCTTTCCTCCTCTCTGAGCTACATTTCTGCCTTATTTGTGCTTATTCAAGCTCCAGAATGATACTGTATAAAAGTATCAAATTTGGTAAACAATTACATCTGATGACTATAGGTTCATTTTGGAAAACTAGAGGAAGAAATGTTGTTTGTAGCTGAGCTGCAAAATGAGCACACTTTTCATTAGCTTTGTAGTCTCCCAGGAAAAGCTTACTGCCAGTATCTGAACTCTGGGAAAATGGACTTGTTTTATTGGTATCCAGTGTTATTCACCATTAATTAGGGGCCCCTGCAAACAACTTTTTCTTTAGTGTATAACACTTATCCCTGTGCACAGAAGCATAGAAGAATTTTCTCAGTAGAAAATGAGGGAAAGGAGGATCTCTAGCAATTTTTCCTCTCGGTGCAAGTGTCAAGGATGTGTGGACCATCTTGTGTAACCATATTTATATTTTTCCCCAACTGCAATCCTGGGTATCGAGCAGTAGAAGAGCAGTTGTTCTATGAAATTTCAGTAGAGGGTAGGGTGAAACCCTGGATTGAAATTTTGCCACCTGAGGATTTTACCCTTTCTCAGGGGATTTTAAAATACAAGCCATACGTCTTACTGGTTTGCATGTCCAATGCACAGGTAAATGCTTTCAGAAATGCATTCCTGCTCTAGGGACCCGGATCAGCAGCATCTGCAAGACAAGTGGCACTTCATCAGAGGCACCTCAGCCTGCCCGTACGTTTGGCAGCAGAATTATCTTTTCATTCTTTCCCCACCCTGTTTTATCCCCCCAGTTCATCATTTCTTGGCTCTGCCAGGCAATGAGAGCTTTCAGTCTGCCTGGTTGGTTGGGGTGTCTGTTGAGCACGTAATTGATCGTGACTGCCCATCATTCCAGGGGAAGAGACACAGGGCTTCAGAGGGCAGGAATGTTGTGGGTCTGGACCACAGGACTCTCAAAAGCTGAATGCCCAGAGGAACCATGCACAGTGTCAACTCTGTTCTGCCTGGGGATTCTGCCAGGATGTAATTAGCACTTCGCTCTCAGGAGCAATGTAATTAACTAAGTTCACCTAAAATACAAGGATGAGAGAAACTTCACTGTTTATCAAACCTAGTTAGTTTGATTTAAACCCTCTAGGTTAGCCCAGTAGTGGATATGTTTCTTTCCTGACCCTTCACTCATATTCATTATTGATTTTTCCTGAAGGACGTCAAGGCAATTACCACATGCCACTTTATTTTATCCTTTCCAGGAGAACCTTGAATGAAGTTTTAGGACACTATGAAATCAAGGAACATTCACTCCAATCAAACACAGCCAACACTTTTTGTTGCCTTTGAGATACAGCTTTAAAGTGCCGTGCTGATTAGAGTGCTCTGTGATTGCTGGTGTATGGTGAGTCCCACATTCTATAGCCCATCTACCTCATGTGGTTCACTTTGACAGGCCAAAGTACATTTATATGGGCTTCTTTGAGTTTAGCCATCTTGTTCAGGGTTTAATCCATTGTCTGTCTTCACCTTTTTCTGTTGAAGAACCAATTTACAGTACTTGTAGCAACCAGACCTGAAATCTAAACATCAAAGCTCTACTTTACCCTTCCATTACCTAATCTTAACTTTCAGATTAAACCAGTGACATGGGGATGGTTTTATAGAAAGATGTAAAATTAAGCTTTCCTCTGGTGAAGGCTGTGAAATTTAAGCTTTATGAAGATTCATTTTTTGCTGCTTTCCCAGCTGAGGCCTCCTACTACAACACAAGGCTTTGTGTATAATAATTACACACAGAACTATATTAGAAGAATTTTACTAGTTTCCAAAGACAAGGTCATGAATTTTTAAACAAAGAGAAAATCAGGGGTGCTTGTGCAATGTTGTGTCTCTGATGATGAGATTTTAATTAAATAAACATATTCTATTTTGACACTGAGCCCCAGCCATGTTCAGTGCCCAGTATGGACAGAGATCAGTTAATGAACAGATGTTCAGTTTTGGTTTTCCTCAGCATGTGGCATTGGGCCCTATTTGTCAGGTTTCCCACAGTCATGTCCGTTCAAAATTTCTAATTTTCTCTGGAGTTATTATGTGGCACTTGTCACAGCATTAGGGCAAATCCCAGTTACATGTCAGCAAGGGAACTCCTGGGGTCCTTGTTTGGTTTGTTGGACCATAGGGTGTTCAATTCAGAAATACTTGGAATTATACCTAATTCCTAATGTTGCTCTTTATGCATCATCTGTTCCCTCATAATCTTTTTACATAAAATTCCATTAAATTCTTAGATTTTTGTTTTTTTGTGCTAGGATAAGGTGATGTTCTTTGTAAGATAACCATAATAGCATTTTCTCAAGTTCTCATTTACCAGAACAGCCTATCTACTGCAGAGTTCTCTGGGGTTAAATCTTGCCTTTAGGTCATAATTTGGGTAATGAAGATGATGTAATTTAACTGAAATGGTTGCTGCTATCCACTGTAAATGCTCTTAACATACTGCTTTCACATTTATTTGGCCATTCAGAGAAACTAGATTTTGCTGGGGTGTTGAATTTCATTGTGTTTCAGTTGAAAGGCTCAGGGGAAAAATTCCCCATGTCCTGGTCAAAGGAACATCAACAATGACATCCTTTTTACAGTGCAGATTTCCCATTGTTGTAAATACAGGCTAGCATTTGATTTTTTGATATAAAATACCTAAGCTGATGGTACCAGGTAATAATAAATGGGATCAGAATTGCCACTTTTTGATGTCACCAAGTGCATCCTATTCCAAGTTTCAGTTTTTTGTTTGGCAAAACACCGAGAAACTATTGCAGACAGATTAGACAGGAGGGTTTTAGTGAGGAATCAGTAGCAAGATAAGTGGCATTTTTGGCTTTTAGGTGTTTGATTTGCAGTCTTGGTGTTTAACGTGGAGTTCCTCGTGAAACTCCTGCTTTTGCATAGTTGATTTTCAAGGGATCAACAGGGTGGAGTGGTTATACAAAGGAGGTTCAGTTCAAAAAATAACTCATCATACTTTCAAGATCTGTACTGTAGCTTGAGCAAGTGAAACTGCAAACCCAGATACTCTTCCTAAATAGTTTCCTTGTAATGGTTTAATTCCTGACAGTGTTAACATAGAGACTACCTATAAAAAAACTTTAAGCATTTTCACTTGCTTACTTCACAGGGTTTAACAGCATTGTTGTTGAATTATGCAGGATGGCAATCCTCTTGTGAAGCTTTTGTAATAACCAGTCAAGAAGAGCTATTTCTGTAAAGACTCATTCGTGTATTTCTAAGTGCTCAGAACTATTACCAAATTCTGTTTTCTACATAAATATTTTTAGCATTTGAAACAATAGCTGTTACATTTAAAAGAATGTTGTGTGATGTCTGGCACTGTAGATTTTTAAACAGTACTTAAAGGCAGTGGCTTGAGAATACTTCTATGGACAAAAAAGATTTTGTTTGTTGTAATTTGTGAGGCTATGCTAATTATGACTTGTTAATTCTTGGACTCCTACCATCTCTGAGTCAAGAATTTTGACATGAGTGTTTTTTCGCTTGATAATTGTCACTTGGATTCTTTGTTCTTTACACTATTCATATTAGGATTCATTATTCTCCTCTTTAAACCAGTTGTCCAATGCAAATGCAGAAACAATAACAAAGACCCCTGGTGACCTGTCTTACTGCATCCATAATGAGTAGCAAATATTCATAACTATCAATTGGATACAACTAACAGGTTGACAATTATTCATGGAAAATAATTGGGGAATATTTATGAACAATAAACAAATGCATAGTAAGCAGGGTTGGTTCGCAAATTATTTGCCAACCCAAAAAGGGGTGAAGTTTGTCAAGAATATGGTTCTGGGCAATTTTTTGTACCGTCATTACCTGCAAATATACCTTGAAACATATCACTGGAGCAGTCTATATGCATTCTGCTTTGAACATAATTATCTGCACCTCTGCTGGGCTGGTAAGGCATGAAATTCAGGGTAGGCATAATGCAGGGTGCATCTGCTACAAAATGGAATCTGACCCTCCTTCATGTAGCAAGCTATGATGGATCAGGATTTCTCAGGCTTTTGAATGCTAAAAAATAAAATCAAGGTCAATCTCTAATTAAGTAGGACCTGGTGTGAATATAAATTATTCTGTTCACCCCCACAGCAGTCTGACCTGCTAGGGAGAAACAGACACACAAAGGTGTTTTTGTGACTTAGCTGCATTCCCAGCTTGAGCTTCTCTCAAGATGGTTCAGCTCCTTCGGAGGCACAGCAGATTCAGACTGATTTTAATTCTGCCTGGGTGGGGCTGTTAGGAAAACAGCAACAAAATTCCTTCCTCGAGCATGTTTGTTGACCATTTCCATGCTGGATTTACCCTCTTTGAGAATGACAACTGTCTTCAGCCAGCTAGTTATGTTGTTCACATCAATATTTGACTCTGTCAGAAAAATGCCAGCACTACAGTTCCAAAAATGGATGTCTGCCAACTGATTTACTGTCTCAGGCAGATTCTCCCTGAGTCCCTGTAAAAGCATGAGACCAAAAGCAAAATGTAACATACTCATTCAAGGTTTTCTGCAGTAAAGTAGGCCTAAAAAAATAAAAAACCCATGTCTACACTGTTATCTTTTTGAGTTGACTCATGAAATGTCAGGAGTCTAACAAGCCTTATGTAGGAAACAATACTGATTTTCCTTTATATCTAAAACTAGAAAGAAATATTGGGAAACTAGGAGAAAATTAAATCTGCTGTGGTGTAAATTTGTGGCAGAAAATACCAAAATAGGGAGATACTACAGCATCTTTAGCACAGATGGGCAAATCTAAGACTGAGCAACACACAGACATTGTTCTTCATTTCTGAAAAGCAATAGCCATTGAAAGGGCTGATCCGTGGGTGGTGAGCAATCGGCAAGATGTTCTTAGACAAAAATGGCTAAAAGTCTCATTTGAAAACAACCTTCCTTCCATTTGGGAGAGGAAGAGCAGCGGGTTTATGGTTTTCCAGTAGCTGACAGACTTCAATTTGTTGCTTAAGAAAAAATTTTACAAATATCTTTTTCTTGGCTAACGTGTAAATATGAATTGCCAAAGACAGCGTAACAATGTAAAAGGACCATCAGACAGTCAGAGCAGCTCTGCTTTTGGATGAACACGCAGGACAGGGTCAAGCAGCCAGATTTTTAATTTGATGCTTTCCCAGTAAGAAAAATATCTCTCCTGCTAATGCGAGGGGAGAGGGGGCCGGAGGGGGGAATGCACAGCAAGTGGAAGCAACCACAGGGGTCCCTGAAAGTAGTTGTATAATGATTATTTGACAAGGCATCCTGGATGCTAACAATCCCATTAAAAATAAGTTGGCAAAAACATTAGGATCCTGAACTGACTGAAAATGAAAGAAGAGAAATGAGGAGGGATTAAAGTAAAGCTCAGAAATAAAGAACAACCACTGAGTATGTCCACGGTGGGAGTCTGTCAGCCTGATGGGAAGCTCTTGGTAATTAGCTGTGTTTGACTTCTTTCTTGTATTCAAAAAGACTTCCCTCTCTCCTCTTCTCTCCTGTATTTTCTTGTAATTTCTAAAACGTGAATTCTTGGAGGTCACAGTCTACACTGGGAGTCCCAGCTTTAGGTTTTGTACATACATATCATTAGAGACAATTCTTGCCCAAAGAACCTTAAATCTGCATTTACCAGGCAGAGGATGGAAACAGTAGTATCACGTTTGCAAATGAGAAACTGAGGCACAGATAGGTGAAGAAGTGGTTTCAAATATGTTTCATTTCCACTTGGACTCCTATGACTGTTGGGTTCTTCCAAAAATCCTGATTTTATCTAGAGTGATAAAATCATAGAATTGTGTAGGTTGGAAAAGACCTTTTAAGATCATCAAGCCCAACCATTAACCCAGTACTGCCAAGGCCACCACTAAACCACATCTCCAAGGGACATATCTGCACATCTTTCAAATACTTACAGGGGTGGTGACTCCACCACTGCCCTGGGGAGCCTGCTCTAGCGCCTGATAACCTTTTGGGTGAAGAAATTTTTCCTAGTATCCAATCCAGTGTCATTTGGAGAAAGGAAGGGTGTGCAGGGACACGTGGGGCACTGTTGCTGCCTGCTGTGAACTGCCTTATCCTTACCATTGGCAGTGCTTGGCTCACTTCATGTAAACTGGTCCTGCTCCCAAAGAGCTGGTCTGTGCACATGTGCAGCACTGGGTCAGGGCAACAGTGTCTTTCCTCAGGATGTGATATTCTGTAATTACCCTTCAGTGGTTCTCTTTTAAG
Source organism: Neopelma chrysocephalum (assembly GCF_003984885.1). Lineage (NCBI taxonomy): Eukaryota > Metazoa > Chordata > Aves > Passeriformes > Pipridae > Neopelma > Neopelma chrysocephalum. The sequence goes on from NW_020897733.1 coordinate 1,936,708, forward strand.
TGTATGGACAGGCATGCCATATACACAGCTCCATCTAGGCCTAATTGATAGATAAAGGCAAGAACAACTTCTGTGGTGACTGCAACAAAAATAATTGGAGATGGGGACTGTTATATAATACAAATGTGCTAAAAAGAAACCATTTTCCCTTACATAACAGCCACTACTGAGACCTCCAGGAGCAGTTTTATGTTTGGGATGCCTTCTTGATAGTGGCTGCCAGGGAGCAGCAGGCAAGGGCTGTGCCTGGGTTAGGCAGATCCCTGTGCTGAGGACCAGTGCCACAGCACCCGGACCAGTGCCACAGCACCCAGCCCAGTGGCCCATGCTCGTGAGGGTGAGCCTGGCAGCTGGTTTCCAGGGCCCATGGCAGTTCACACTGCACACACATCCCTTCCTATGATGGACCAGTCTGTGCATGTGGGAGAGCTTTGCAGTTGCTGCCACTCAGAGGATTGGTTTGTTTCCTCCTGAAAATTTTTGTGAGAATAAACTAATTTTACATGAGGAGAGAAAAAGATTTTTTTTCCCAAGGAAAACCCTTATAATATACTGAAGGACAACAGTGTCTGGTCTAAAGTTAGTTGGTAAGTCAATGCTAACATAGATCTGTTTTTTAAGTAAGAAAATTTGTGTCTTGAATGCACTGTTACAAATGATTCCCAACACACCTTCAAGGTGAAAAGGATGAGATTCTGTCTTCATGTCATTGCTTATTTTCTCTCTAGTTCAAAATCTTTGCTGGTATTTCTTGAATTCTGAAGCTTATAGGAGATTTGCCTGTTTTATCAGGACTAATTTAAAAAAAAAAAAGACCCAAACTTGCAATGCTGACAATATTCTCAAATTAGACATTGTGATACTCTTGAGCCTTCTAAGTAGCCTTTATATGTCTTCTCTTCAATTTGCTATTGTATATATTCTGTAAAAAAGTAATTTGATAGGAAAAAATGTACAAAACAGGCCAGCTTGCTTGGCAAAGCTGTATGACAAGGCTCTGAGCGAGGTTTGACAAGGTCCAGGTAAAAGCTGGCTTGCTTTGAGAGAGGGGTTACATGAGACAACCTCCACAGGTCCCTTACAGCATAAATTATTCTGTGATTCCATGATTAACTGTAATTTTGTTCTGAAAACCCACAGTTCTGAAATATTGCAGTTTTTTTTCAAAATTTATAAGTCATGGAAAAAAAGGCTTTTCATCTTAACCATTGGCACGTTTCTCACGCAACTAACTGTAAAAGAAAAATTACCAGTTGCACGTGATTTGTTACTTCCTAAGGGTTGTTCTGTAGAAAACCAGAAAGGGTTCTTTAATGAAAGAGTGGTTTAAGGACTATGAATGTAATCTGAGAGACAATTCAAATGGCCACATGTGGTTGATGGATAAATACTGCTGCTGGGGGACTCGAGTGCTGCATGGTGTGATACAGGCTGTGTGTGCCCTGAGCAGGATGCTGGATCCCCACTTCCTACATGATGTCTTACCCAGCAGATGGGCTTCAGTGTGTCCAGCGTAGGTTTCACTGGTGCATAACCCATCAAAGATCTTAGCACACGTTGTGTTTGCAGAGCTGGAGTGGAAGCCTATGTCATGCTGTGGAGTCTTACTACCTGTAGGAATACGCGGTACTTGGTTTATTTTGTGTCGGTGGTGGATCAGACTGTGGACCTGGCTTTAAAAAAAATCTCTGGGGAAGAAGGAGAAGGAGAGGTGTTTTTGCTTTGCTCCCTGGTGTGTTTGAAAGGACTGCAGCACAGGAGGCTGTTGTGGCATCACTTCAGGGTGGTGTGACACAGCCAGCACCTGGGAATGGAGCAGCAACAGCCAAGGGTGGCTTTCGTTGCTCTTACCACCACGTCATGGGGTGAGAGAGCAACCACAAAGTCACTTTCTAGTGACTTTTGACCCAAAGTCTTGCTATGAATTATTTTAGAGAAAGGAAGACTTGCCAGCTAGTGTTAATCACTTATCATGTCCTGCCAACTCTCATATTAGCCCCTAAAATATACCCAGCAATGCTACCTCCCTTTGGAAAATGGAAATGAAAGACTAGTGTTCATGATGTCAAGAAACAACAGAATAAAATAGATACATCTTAGTTTAGGCTTATCAGTGCATCCAAAGTGCTGAGAAGGAGCAGAGATTCATATCCAGTTCATCACAAGGTGTTAAATTAGTGAATAACAGCAGAAGAAGCAGGTAGATACAGGGCCTAAGTCAGAGCTTTTGCTGTGTAACCCCAGCAAAGTGCACTGCACTCAGAGAACAAATGATTGTGAAATTTGGTATTTGGTCTCTAGATGCCCATTGCCTGACAGAAAATGTTCTCCATAGCCATTTTCCCATTAGAGAAGTAAAATAAAAACAGTAATGAAAGGGGAAAACAAGGCTTATTAGAAAGACTATTGCACTAAGAATCAGAATAGCAAATTCTGGTTCTTATTCTGTCTCTATTTTCCTGTGCCACCTTGGGAGTCTCTGTTCCATTTCTCCATTCCTAATTTCTGAAATGGAAGATGGATAGTTATCCACCCATGTCAGGGTGTTATGCTGGGGGGAGTTAATAAGCTAACTCCTTTATAGACCAACCTTGCCTCATTTTTAAGGCCTTTCCTATGTGTATAGACACAAATTCCCTGTTTTTATAAATCTTCTGGATTAATAAAAGCAGGTTTTCTTCTAAATGAAGTCACATTAAACCCAGTGATTCACTTTACTGCAGCATTTACATTGTCACACTTGTGGCCAGGATGCTGATGCTGCTTACAGAACTCATTGTATTTACTAGGGCAGGTGAGTGGGCTACAGTGACTCCCCCAGCCAAATAACAGAGCTTCTCTAGGATCAGGAGTAGGAGAAGGTGATATACTTATTTGTGTCTCAAGTTATCTAACCATTAAATCTCTCTTCTCATCTCTCTCGCCCTACTCCCTCCAGAAATCTGTTATTGAAAGGAAGGAAAAGGGAAAATGTTTTTAAATGGGCAAATTGAGAAATTCACAGTGTTGCAAATAGTCTGTGAGCAGGATAGAGTTGCCGAGGGCTCTTTTATGAGTCTCACATGGGGCTGTAAATCAATTTAGAATTGCACAAGTAAGGCATAAACCAGAAAACTCTGCATGTGTGTCAGCTGTGTTCTGTACAAATGGCTGATATTGTGTATAGTGTTTATTGCAAATCCTGTTGTGACCCATTTTCTAATGCAACTTGCTTAATTTTTCTTGTGACACAAAAAAATAAGGTCCAGTGTTTGCTGCTATATATTAAGTGTCAGTTCTTTGTTGGTTTGAACACTGAATGCATTATTGAACACCTCCAAACAGAGTCACTTTTAATCAAAACCAACTTAAAAGCAGGACTTTTTTTTTTTTCTCAATAAACCCCAAGTAATTTAAAGAATTTTTGCCATTTCTCTTGTACAAGTGACTGCAAGGCACTGAGGCTTATGCCTTTGTTTTTCCAGCATACCAGACTATACATTAGTAAACACTTCCCCAAGACATTTTTAAGTAAATATGGGATTTTTGACCACCTCCACTTTGGGGAGGATTTGGGCTGCTACCTGTGGGAGAGCTTGAACATCCAAATAGACCTGTGCCTCATGGAGAGTCTTCTTTCCTTTTTGCCATCTTCTGTTTGAACCAGAAAACCTGCAGCAATTGTTACATTTAATCTGAAAGGATAACCAGACTATTATAAGTATCTTCTTGTAGGCAGAAAACTTCAGAGTGATCTTCCCTGAAATAGGTCTGAAGAAGAACATCCCTGACCACAGTGGGAGCATGGATCTGGTTTCTCAATGTCCTTTTGGTTTCCTCCTGCAGAGCAGTTCATGGTGTGGGTAAACTGCAATATTTTGCACATCCTACTTATACAGTACATAACCAGGCTTATGGACCAGGTTATGCCCACAACAGTAAAAGGAAGTCTGTGAGGCAGCAGTACAGAAACAGAAGAGTTTGGGACTGTGAAGTTGCAGAAGTGGTTTGTTGCATTTTAGAGTTTTAAGGTATTTTGATGCAGTTGATAGATGTCTCACCTGTAGAGCCCAAAGTCAGGAAGCTCAGAATGAAGAGAATTCATTGATGTTGCAAGGTAGGTGTTGTTATTTTTTTTTGCTTTTTTCCCCTCAGCACAGATTTTGACCAAATCCTGAGGAATCCTGAGATACAATCAAATTATAATTCTGTCTGCAATAGCACACCCTACTCAAGGTATTTCTCTTCACAGGACCGGAAAGAAAGAACAAAATTGCAGTCTGTACCTAATGGAACCACCCTCGGTGGCCTCTCCAAGTGGAGCAGGCAGAAGCTCTCTCCACGAAGATCACAGCCCCGATGTGCCAGGGTTTGAGAGAGATTAAGGTTGCTGTCATAGTGAGCAAATGATGTGTTACAGCAATGGAAGTTCATGAGAGAAGGGAATTTGTAACCTGCCCATCGCCATGACCAGCTTCTGGTGGTGTTGACCACAGATTTGTGAGTGCTGACATGGTTGCCTACATGAGTCATACTTTGCACTGAAAGTTTTATTTAATGGGATTTGAACAAAAATATTTCAAACAGCTTTATGTGTTTCTCTGTCTAGACAAAAAAGTTTGAATGCACATCTTCCCCTCACGGAGAGTGCTTTCTCTTTTCCAGCTGTCAGAACACAAGGGTCATTTGAGTATTCTTGTCAAGTTTTCCAGATGCTTGTTCTGAATTGATGAGTTTGAACAGGAGCAATTTGTTATGCTGGCACTTCCCCCTTCCAACTGCACAAAGAGTCAGCCCTTGCAGATACATTATCATCCCCTTCCCTGAAGAAGCTGCTCTTCTTAAGATAGAACGAATGGGTTGGGGGATTTTAGGTCTGAACCAGAGGTCAAACTTGTCTGATAGCTGTGAAAGGGAATGGGAATGTGTAGACTGTTGCCTGGGTGGTAGATATTTCTTGCATACGTATGTGTGCAGATAAGGCTAGATAGATTACTTGGCACTTTGACTGAAGTATATTTCTTTCTCTGTTTCAAAAATATTTTTTCCATGACTGGGAGGAGGCTTTAATATTAAAGTGTAAGTAATCCAGTGAAGTATAAAAGTGTTTGTTCAAATTTTCTATTTTTTTTTGTTAGAATTTGCAAAAATCCCTGTTGTAAAATTCAAGCTGTAAATCAGTTTTCCGTATATACTTTCATTTAACACCTTATGGAACTACTGCCCACTATACATATACTCACTGAGTTTAAATATGCAAAGGAAAGGCAAATGGAGTGCCAGGCACTGCTGTCCAGGCATGCCCAGGGTGAAGGAATGACCATGGTGGTTGAGCAGGAGGAAAGAGGTGATGGGAAGGGAGCATATGCCACCTGCTGAAATGCTTCTTTCATGTTGATCTTGCCTATCTGAGGAGATCTCCACATGGAAAATGAAATTAGCTCCATTAGTATAGAAACTTATGTACAGATATAAAAAGGTGTGTGGTCACACCAGAGGTACCATTTAGATCCAAAGGAAAAAGTGAAAGAGAAATTAGGCCTAATTTGAAAGAGTCATACCAGGTATGTGTTCTGTGTCCAGATCAACCCAAACCTTAAGACTCATATGAGTAACACATTAACTGGATGAGAAGGAATCTGTACACTCCTACTGAAAAACCTGGTGTCAGATTTGTTGGGTGATTATACAGTTAATTAAAGCATAATGAAATGTTTCAAGTGGCGATTGGGTCAACTACACCGCAAGAAGATTCTTGGCAGCTGAAGGTAAAAGTGAATGCTGTATATGGCATTTCCATCCTGCTTCACCTTTGTTTGACCAGAGATTTATGACTAATGTCAAGTACATTCAAGTGGAAACAATTTTACAGTCATAACAGTAGGATAAAAACTTGGAAATGAATCTTATGCTTGTATTCCAAAAGTTGTTACAGGTCACATCACTTAAGGAGGAGTGAGAGCCTCTGCCACTCAAAGGAGTGACAAATTCAATTGCATCTCTGTCTTCATAGTAAGGCTCATGCTTGCTGGCTTACCACGACTAAATGTGATTTTGATATGCTGCTACTGTTTTATCAGTTTGTGATATTTTCCATGAGGAGCAGTAGATTTGTGTGTTTACAAATAAATATTGGTAGAACGGTCAAAGTAGATTGTCCAGAAGTTTTGCGTTCATTAATTGCATTTGTTTTGCAGTCTGATTTTTCAGTAACTAACTTTTGGGTTGAATTTGAAACACAAGGTAAGTGACCTCTCAGGCTTGGAAATGCCTGTGAACACGAAAAGGATTGCTTTTACAAACTGTTCTGACTGAACGGACCTAACCTAGTTGCGAGGAATGTGACAGCCTTCTAATTCCAGTGCTTGTAATGAGCTGCCTCTGTGACATCTACTCAATTGGATAGATATACTAAAAAATGAAAGTAACTTTCCTCAGGCCACGATGACTCAGTTAAAAATAGTCCTACTAAGAAGGTTGTAAGAGTGGCTAGCAAAGTGATAACATTAGCTCTTCTGGGCTATTGCACAACCTCGTTTATCCTTTAATGATTCTTGTGTTTTCCAAAATTAATTTTCAATTAATATTACTTAACAGATATAGGAGTGTTCATCAGACATTTGTTCAGCAAATAAAATATTTTTAATAGCCGTGATCTATAATTTTAAGCAAATGAGTTTCCCTGATAATTTTCTCTTCATCAAAGTAGATATTCTCAAATGTCCACATTAAATTTTTGACTGCAGATATCACCTTTAATGTATGCTTCAGTGGCTGCTGGGGGCTGGAAAAAAATCATTACTAATTGATATGCCTTAATGGCCTGAGAGCTTTCAGAGCTGGATGAGCCCAAGAGAAACGCTGAGAGGTAGATATTTGATTCTAATTATGCCTGAGTAGGTACAAGCAAAAAGTAGAACCATCATGACAGCTATATCATTGTCAAACTGCTATACCTCAGGTTTGCTACTAATTTGACACTATTACAAAACATTGCTTCAATGAACCCATGAAAGGCAAAGTTAGATAAAGGATAGAAGCATAGAAAAAGAAGTCTGTGCTGGTATCTGTATTTGCCAAGACAGTCACTGGAGGGAAAAGGGGTCTGGGATTTGTAAACTATCTCCTAATTAGTGCACAGTATCATTTTATTCTATGTCCTGAATATCTAATAAGTTTTCAAGAATACAGACATTATGAAATTTTCACTTAGCTGTGATGAAGTAGGATGTGAGTGATGGGTGTGCTAATTCCCTATCCCAGCCACACTGATTCCTGCTGCAGTTGTCACCTAACATTCCACTTGACACACCTCTCACAGAGCAGGGGAGAATGTGAACAATTAAGATATTTTTGTTTGTTTGGGTTTTTTTTCAAGTGTGAGCCACAAGAAATGCTTTATTCACCTTTAAAAACTTGTTATTTGTAGCCTCAGCCCGATCCCTAATTTTTACGGTGATCTACTGAGTTCCTAACACAGTTCTCAAAGGCACATTCTCCTTACTGAGAGAAGCTGTGGCATTTTCAGTGGGAACTGGGTTTCTTTGGGGGTCTGCTTTAGCATCAGGGTTCGGGACCTATGACTTTCATCTTATTTTTCATATTTAGTAACACCTTCGATGAGATGTAAAAATTACCACTATTAGTAAATACATGCCATTGTGTGTGTGCATGAAGCAGAAGGATCGATACATAACCCTATCTCCTAAATCCTATTTTTTAGGATTTACAAAATATATTTGGCTTTTATTCAGTAGTAAATGTGATTTTCTTTATGAGTTTCTTTTGATGACATAGAGACTCTTGTTGTACAGAGCTAATAATTCCTGTTTATGCCACAAAACCGGAAAGGTCCTTTGTAGGCAGCATAAATGCTTGGTGTTAGGTCATACACCTGCTTGTACAGGAACAGTTTTGGTATTAAGAAAACTTGGAAAGGAGTATACAAAATTCAGAGAGAATAAAAAGTCCAAACATACTTTTGTTACTTGTTCTTTTAGCTGTGAGACAAGCCAAGACTAAAGCAAGTGGCCTGAGGTAAAGAGAGAGAGAGAAATGAATGTTCAGAGCAGGATCCTGAGCACTCGGGAGGATTTTGTGACCTCAGGGCACAAAAAGTACAGATTATTTTTGTCTGGATCTGGTAATGCTCATGCTTCCTAAATCCAGAGGTTTATATAACTAACTTAACCCAGATTAATTGTGTTTAGAAATCCTCAGAAAAAAACAATGTCTCTTTTGTTCTCAGTGATAGGAACAGAGATATTTATCTTATGAAATGTGTAGTTGAGGGACACAATCAATAGGTTAGTTTTGTAAGTGTGAATTTAATTTGTGTACATTCACGAGAAAGCTGAGAGGGCCAAAATCCTACTAGATTTACTATAAGAAATTGTGAGACTATTTGAAATTTGCCTCAAAAACAAGGACATGGCAATTTATGCAAGAATCACAATTTGCTCAAGGCAATGAGCAATGTACGGTTGTTTGCCTTAAAATGTATCTGCAAGGGATCCAAATTTGTGTACATGACAGTTTAATACAGTGTTATCGGTGACTTTTTAAAATAGTTTGTATATTTTTTCACCAAATTTCGTATTTTCCTGTTAAATTCCATGTAATGGACAATTGAAATTATACTTCTATTAAATTACCTCATAGCAGAGATCGCAGATGTCTCTGGCTCTTTGTGGAGGAAGGTAAGAAAAGGATCAGGCAACATTCTCCACCGAAAATGTTTATTAACAGATCTCTTGGCAAGGACAAATTGAAATAAACCTGCAAGGAGACGTACTAACAGAGGTGATTTAAGGCAAAGAGAAGGACCTGCCCAAGGGAAAGGAGAAGGGAGCTTTGTGAGGTTGTGCAGGACATGTGACTCGTGCTGGTCCGTGGGGCTGTGCCCAAGTGGCCACATTTGTGTTCTGAGGAACAAGGATGTGCCACACTGGCTCACAGCTGAGGATCTGAGTTTGTTCTGACCTTGGTAATGTCCTACCTAGTTTTATGATCACAAAAAACAAGGCAGAAGGTGATGGTAACAGCACCATCAACAACAAGGTTTGTTCTTTCAAATTGTGCTGATTCGCAAGGTTAAGATCATGGTGTATGAGGAGAGAAAGGGAAAGACTTGCAAAGATGCCAGAATACCAGCTGGGGTGATGACAAATGCCTGTTTCATTCTCAATTCTCTCTCCTCTCAATCTAATAATTGTTTTTTGATTCGCTTCTCATTTGCTGTCCTTCAGCAATCCTCCCTCTCCTGCTCTGTGTTATTTCTTACCCTGTCCCTCCTCTACTCTTTGCTCTGAACTATTGAAGAGGATAATTTAGGAATTTTATTTGGAATAATTTCTTCACTAAAAGGGTTGTCAAGCATTGAACAGGCTGCCCAGGGCAGTGGTGGAGTCACCAGTCCTGGAGATATCCAAAAGAAGTGTAGATGTGGCCCTTGGGGACATGGTTTAATGGTGAAAATGGCAGTGCTGGGTTAATGGCTGGAATTAAAGATCTTTCCAACCTTAATGATTCTGTGATTTTCTTTTGATGAGAGAAACAAATGGAGACAGGCTTCTCATCCAGTGTAGACTTACCTAGCTGCCTGAAAACCTAGTTTTAAATGGAACTCGTTGATTTAATGCTCTTTACACCCAGGCAGGTATAAATATAGAAAAAAATTGCACGAATGGAAAATCAGGGTCACTACCTCTTGGTTAAGATATTTTGCAGTGATTTTTAGCATTTTGGTGTGGATTTACTGGTATCTTGTCTGCTTTCTGGCATTTATTGACTTGCTCATGTTCACTAAATCCAATTTGCAGCTCTTCACATGGCCAGAACATTGCAGTAAATCTAGTGCATTAAATCAGTGAGCTGGATTCTGTTCTTTATTAAACCAACAAATCTGGATTAATTCCAGTCTTTGAAAGTGTTTCTATTAAACAAAAGACCAGTTAGACCAGTGCCTAGAAAATGTCTTTTGAAAACTTTAAGCTTTTCTCTCTTCTGCACAGTGCAGCTACAATGTCTTTTTGCAGAACATATATCGTTTCCCCCTCTTTTTTTTTCATTTTTAGATGAATAATTATGAACTATGATTATGAACTATTCTTGCCAAATTCTTTCTGTGACTGTTCTTGACAATTTTCTAATGGTTTGAGTCTATTAGAAAATGATGGAAAGCTCTGTTTTCATAGCATTGGTATGTGGCCATCCCTCTGTTTTTCAGATGACGTATTTTTTTCCCCCAAGTACAATCTAGTTTGAGCTAATAGCATTAAGAAAAAGAAAGAAAAAAACATTTGATAAGAGTTGTTGTGGATAGAAGTTGTGCTCGATGGTTTGGGTGGAGGTGTTTGAAGTGCTAATTTCTTTTTTTTCCTGGAATATTGGTGTGACAGAGGTGTCAAGTTTTGATAACTGGAAACTGCAAAAGCAAATTTGAGTTTCAGCCTCTGTTTTGGTTGATTGTAACATTCCTGCTGTCACCCCAGATTCTTTTCTTTCTTTCTTCATTCTCCTTTCAGACAGTTTTGCCAACAACTTGGATTTTATGCTTTCTCAGGAGGGTGTCAGTTTTTGTTCAGATAGATGCTGCATGTGTTTATGTAAAATACCCATTTTTCCTCCTCAAGTTAAATACCCTCTGCCAAATAATTTTTTTAATTGAGGCTATTTTTTAGTTGCAGTTTATTTTTGTAATGTAGGAAGAAACAAAATCTGGGTTTTATGCCTTGAAAAGTGCTTTATATTTGTCAAATGTTACTCTGTCACATATTTGCTCTGTTGAATGTTCTGTGTATATATCTGCTCTGTTTACAACATCTTCTAAATCACTTCTTCAATGTTCAACCCATGGAGATCTTACATCCCAAAATATTTGCTAAATGAAGCATGCTTTTTGGAGGGAGTAGCTCCTAAACATGTGTATTCAATTTATTTCTGGACACTTTGGGTTTCTTTGCCTTTGGAACACATAAAGAGTGTAAGGAGTATAAAGCTCCCAATGCCTGGACATAAATCAGCTGTTCCTAAAATCACTGTCAATATCAAAAGGGCAAACTGGAAAGGAATTACTAAGGGCTGTATTTGTGTGATCTTTACTAATAATCTTTTCTGCATATATATATAAGATTTAGAAACCATTACTGTATTACAGAGCTTGCCTTGTTGGCACTGAGCAGTTTCTAAGGGAGGTGGGTAAGTCTTTCATAGAGATGTCTTGCAGACCAACTTGAGAAGATTACCAGCCCCTAGCCTAGCATAATGGGCACGACCATGTTGTGTGCCAGGGAGGAAAAGTCTTAAGAATCTGTCTTAAATTTCACCAGTCACTTTTTTCTTTAGTCTTTTGTTGCTTGACTGTATGATGTGAAAAGGACTTGTGTGTTTTAGGATTTGCCAATATTAAGTAGCTAAACCTCTCCACAGGTGCAAATAGCAACAGAGACGTGTGTCAGTCTCACAGGGTGTATATAGAAGGTACATATGTAATTGGGTAATACGCAAAATTTTCCTTGAAAACAGTAAAAATCAACTATGATAATAAATAAATTCCTTTGCCAAGGTGAAGTCACCTTCCATCAAGTCCTAAACTGAGCAAACTGTGTTCAGTATAGGAATTGTGTTACTACACCCAATAGTGGCAGGGACAATACCAGAGGCAGAGAGTGCTGATGAGATCAGTTGCCCTCCTTGGTGGAAGCACATGACATACTGCCTTCCTGGGTCTTGTCAAGAGGGTGGAAACCTTCATCTGAGTTTTGTGGGTTCAGCCTTATCACTGCCTAATGTGCAAGTAACTGCTGAGTGAGTGCAGAACTGTGGGTAAGTTACTTGTCTGCAGTGGGACCTGCAATCTCTCTCTCCCTTAAAATAGAGGTGACAGTGGTATGTAGTAAAACATACCTGCATTGACAGGTAATAATGTAACTTGAACCACACTGATAAAACAAACTATTACAGTGAATTTTCAATGTTATCAACAGAATGTGTTTAATATATTGCATGAATTCTCCTGATATTGCATTTTCCGTAGCAACTGATCTTTAAATTCTAAAGAAGTTTGTCTTTGCACATAGCAAATACATATAAAAAATCACAAAAGTCATCACCAGTATTTTGCTTGAATGTACATATTCTGCAAATGCCTAGAGAGTGCCCTCTAATTAGGGAAGAAAGTGTTAAATTATGATCATTAAAGGTGAAAATGGCTTCTTCTGTCAGTTGCAGAAAAGACTAACTTCTTTTGGAAAATTTTATTAAAGTTCTGCACAATTTCTTATGTGATTCACTTAATTATACAACACAATAAGGTAATTACATGTCATAATGATGTGATTATGTGTATTTGCTCAAAATGTACAATTAGATGCAATTACGCTCTAAGAAAACGTAAAGAACTTAAGGGCTAAGGCACTGAAACATTTACTGTAGCTTGCCAAACAAGGAGCACAGAGATGTAGGTGGCTCTGATTCAAGGTACTCCTCATTGACATGAATTACCAGGAAAATGTATCAGGGAAAAAAAAAACAAAACAAGAAAAGAACAAAAAAACCCCCTCATTTACAAAGATATTCTGGAGGTCTTGATTTGATTGTTTCATTATCTATGTGTGAAATTTTAGGTACAGTTTGAACAAGTCTCATCTTTCCCATGAAGAAGAAAATATCACATTGTACTCACGGTGTTGGTAACATCACTCAGAACAAAGTTTGCAGAAATCAGGTGGCAATTTTAAACAACTCTAACAGGCCCAGGGCTAGATGAACCTCATTTTCCACAGTTCTGTGCAGTCCCAAGGCACAGAACTGCATTTTGTTCTTTCCTGTGCTGAACGCTGGGATTCTCCCGCAGGCACCTGCCTTAAGCTACTGGACATTTGAGAAAAACATCCAATATTAAGCAGTTTGCACTAAAAATCCTAGAAATGGCTACTCAGTAGCAGTGCCGATAAATCATACAAGGGAAACTTGCTTTATTTTCTCATGTAATCACAACTCCCTAGTCCCATTAAGTTTTCTTACAGCATTTTTCTCCCTTTGTGACAGCAGCTCCCAGGACAGAGGTCTGGGATTAACAAAATGGATTTCACATTGTTCTGCATCAACGTGCATCTCTCCTAACCACTCTCTTTTTGCCAATATGCTTTAACTCTGTGACAGAAGGACCAGGTGTACCTGCTGGATGGCAGCTCTCTAATCCTGCTTTTCCTGCAAAAGTGTCATTTGTGCAGTGAAATGTAGGGATATTTAGTGTTTTTAAACACAGCATGTGCCCCTGACAATAGCAGAAGTAGAGGAAGAGTTTGTTGTGTGGTTTTATTTGTTGCACTTTAGCTGTAACTTTGCTTTAATTGAGAATTCTATATATAATTAAGCCCACATTTTGTGTCTTTTTCTTTCAAGCTGATAGGCTTTCTATCTGCAAATATTGTTCTTCCACTTTGTCTAATCTAAACACGTCTCTTATCCTCAGGAAATTATTCTCTCTTTGTTATCTTCTCTCTGTCATGATCTTTGCCCCTCCCTGTGCTCCACTATTACTTTAGGAGGGAGTTACATCAATATGTTGCTTTCTCCATTTTCTCCCTAAGGACATACCTCTTTTCTTTTGGGTAAGAACTGATTTTTTTCTGGGGTGGTTTTTGTTTCCAGACAATAGGTCTGGAGCAGGTGGGAAACCAGTTCCTAGAATAGAAAATTTATTCTCATTAATCCTAACCAACACACTGTGTTAAAATCACTTGCTGTTTTTAGCTAGAATTCTGCACATAGTCAAACAAATCATACAAACTGTACATAATCCCACTGTTATCAGTACCGTTATCTGTTTATTGTTATGAAATAAATAGTATAAAAATTATTCTCTCAAAGAAAAAATTGTGTTCGTTTAATTATTTTCTAGATTTGTTTTGACGGTGTTCATCCAGTACTAGTGGCTGTGCAGTTAAATAATGTATTTCACAATTACATCCTCATTTTCTGCTTTCTACAGAACTGAAACTGCTTTTAAAATCAACAGGAGGCTAGACTGAAGAAAGAATAAAGGATTGAACCCCACATCTGGAAAATTTTCTGCTATCTTGCCTTCACAAATAGGAAGCTCAGCTACATGTTCTTCTTTTGGTTCCCATGGTGAAGACATCAATGGTTGTATCAAGCAGACCGTCAACACTTTTGAGCTGATGGATGCTCAAAACTTCAGCAGTTCAAAGCCTACCCAAACTTGCTAGATATGTCACAGCAGAAAACCTGCACACAAAGTAACGGGCATTAAAGAGATTTTTCAAGCCAGTTTTTATTGGTTTGCCACTAGAAGAGTCTTAGAAATACACTAAAACACGCCAGGCATGTTCTGGTAACAAATATATTACATTTTATTAATATAGTGGAGTCCCAAAAAGATGAATTTCAACTGTTGTAACTGCAGCTGAAGTAAGGAGGAGCTTGAGAACATGACTGACACTTAATATAATACTAGGTGAATGAGGTGGGTGATTATATCCCTAAAATGCCCCCAAAAAAATTCTGAAGATGATGTCCTGGTGTTGCATTAAAGTGGAAGTGCTGGGAAACATCTGAATATAACATTTAATACAAATTGAGTTTGCACAAACTGAGCATGTGGTGCTGTTAATGACTCAGACTTGTGTGTGTGTTTAATGCATTGATAAAGGAATAACCTCTGTCATAACATAGGAAAATGCATGATTTGACCCAGAAGAAATTAGATGCATGTTTATAAAGGAGTAAAATTCTAGCTGCTGAAACAATTTAGGGCTCTCTGATGAACAATTTCATGCATTTACTGAAAGTCAATGTCATTTTTAATATACCTCTGGTGCTTCCCAGAGTAAAGAAATTACATGGAAATGCTCTGCAAAGTTGTGGGTTTGGGATGAGCGTGGCCGTGGTGTGGGAGGTGGACTTTGGGATGGGCAGATATGGCCAGTTGTCACCAGTCCCTGGGTGACGGTGTTTTAGTGGGACAAAGATACCCCCAGGAAGGTGCAGACCCTCATGGAAGCACCTTATGACACACAGAAAGACATGTAGGTAAAATATATTTCGCCTTGAGAGGGAATAGAGCATTTCTAGTTCCCGAGATCGGGGGGACTTCCTTTATCTTTTTGCCTTAAGGTTTTAGAAATATTTTAGCCCCTGTCATGTACTCTCTGAGCAACTGTTTTTCCCTATTTTCCAGCTCCTTTAGTTTCTTCACATAGACTGACCAACAGTGTTTTTATTGTTACAAGCAGACAAAATAAGCTGTTTAGAACATTGTCAGGATGCTCTTGCCTTGCTCTTCCAGAATAAGTCACAGGCTGGGCATGTTTCCAGCAATAGAGGGAAAGAGGAGCTATTCATAGCAGAGCACATCTCCATTTCAGAAGGACTGGAAGATGAAACAATTCCTGGTTTCCTTTCCTTTTCAGTGTTTTTCAAAGAGCTGGGGAGACTCTGATTTCCTGAACCTTTAAATTTGCGACAAAGAAATCTTGTCTACAGCATGTTTAAAGTTGTCTTTTCATCTCTCACAATTATTATCATTATTTTTTAAGATCTATTCTTTTCTGCAGATCTGAGAAACTAACTCAGCTCTGTGAGGTATATCCCTGCCTCAGCAAACATTTCATGCTCTCTGTCAATTCTATGTTCTAGGGCGAAGAAGGAGGACTTTCTTTGTAAACATGGCCTATGGTTTGTGAATCTTTGGATTTTGGGTGCCCTATTTGAGCTATTTCAGATTTTATTTTTACAGATGTTACGATGGCCCCAGAACCCCCATTAGATACTCAGATCTGTGAAAAGTCAGGACGCAAGAAACCATTGAGAATTTTGACCTTCTAACTCCCCAATAGGTAGTGAAAAAGAAAACAAAATTTGAAAAATTCTTCTGAAAAAGGTTAGATTTATTGGTTCCAGATGATCCTACAATGATTTACATGAAGTAGATACTCATTCATCACTTTTTTGCATTACAGAAATAACAGCAGTGGAAATTACAGTGAAATTTATGCTACTGTTGCCTGGCAATAATATTGAGAATTGTGTTTATTTCATCTTGTAAATGGCTGCATTCTGCACTTGTTTAGATGACACAGGTATAATATGCAAGGAAAAAAGGACAGGATTGTTGCCTTATTGTAGAACACTGTACTTTTTTTTTTTGTTTCTGAGTGGCTGTAATGTACTTTTAAATAATCTATGCATAGCTAGTGTAAGTCAATCAAAAAAATGTTACGCTGTCCTGCTAAGTCCTTAGACGACAAGATTCAGGCTTGTTTAAATCTAAATCAAAGGTTAATCCATACTTGGTTATTTGAGAGAGCTAAAACACAGTAATTCATTTTCTTTATGGATTAAACATGCTGAGCATAGTAACCAATATGTTGCTGAAATTTGGGTTTTAGTTTCCATTAGCTCTGACAACAGAAGGACCAGTGCATGAGGTGCTGGATGTTTTCTGCAGGTTCTGGCTTGTGCCATAAACGTTTAATGTGGCTCATTAGCACAAAGCCTGGCATTAACAATGGTGGCGTAAACAATATGTTTACAGGGGAATATTAACAACTTTGTGTCAATTTGCAGTTCTATTTTCCAGCAACAAATCCAGGTTTGTGTTTATGCTTGTCTATAGGTGGCAGCAGCTCCAACACTTTTATAGGCTGCAGTTAAGACCAGAAAGTTATGTAGGGAAAGTCTGGCAGTTTCTGGCTGCTCTGGTGTCACTGCACACCCCTTGGAGAGGTGCACAGCAAAGAAGGGGAAAAGATGTGTGGCAATGGAATTATCTTTGAAATAACTGGAAGGCTTTTCCGTCTTAAACCCAAAAGTAAAACTTATCTTTCATGATTTTTGATTAATATCGTTTGATAGGAACATTTAAGTGTCTATTTATAACTTGTGTTTACAGTTGTGTTTGGAGCTAAATGGCAAACCCTTCAGTTTAATAATTTCAACTGAGCGCTGCTCAAATCTGAATTTTGATATACGTGCAGATTTATGAAACAAATGGTCTCTATTGACTTAAATTTGGACTAAGAGCCGAGTAACCAAAAAGCAAAGATTAATGATCACCCACTGCCCTCAGCTGTATCACGGAGAGCCTGCTACAATGCAGCTCTAAGAAGCGATTGCTGCTGGGAGGTGAGTAAGGATGTGCAACCGTAAAGAATAATAGGAATGAGGCAGAGTTTCTTTTTTTTTTTGAAGTTTTTCTGAAACACGTGTGAGTGTAGTGTTGAAAGATGAAAGAAACTTGCGGGATCGTAGCTGCTGTCATCTTCACTGTCTAAAGAATTGAATTTAAACATCTGGACTCTGCTGTGCTTTGCACTGAACAAATGGAAGCATTTTCAGGCTTAGCAGTTTTGTGCTCAGATGTCAGTGACCCAGTTCTGGTTTCTTCAGTCCTTTGAGTTTGCTCCTGCAAACCTCCTTCTCCACTCCCAGGGTGGTGGTTTCTTTGTTCTTGATGAGCTTTGGGCTGATCCTGTGAGGGAATATTCCTGCTTCCCAGCTTTAGGTAGCCTACTTGGATAGCTGCCACAGGGGCTTGCCCATGTGGCCAATGCAGAGAGACACTACGGTTATTTGCATGCCTTAATTTGTTCTTCAACTCCATAAAATCTGTTAACTTGTTCCTTTCCCAGCCTCCCAGCTTCTTCCTAAGCAGTATTGGGGTGCTTTATGCATTCTTGTGTGGATAGAACTAGTCATTCTAACCCAAGTTCTGTACTGCTTTCAATCAAAAAAGGATGTCGCAATCCTCTTCCTACGGGCCTCCCCAAAAGCTGAACCTCCCCACGATGGTCTCTCAGGCTTTCCAAACTGATTTGTTTCTGTTTGTTTATTCCAATCATACATCAGCTGTCAGCTGTTTTCTCATCTGCCTGTTTAAAGGGGTAACCATCTTTCCTCCGGCACTGATCTGCAAGACGCTGAGGAGCAGCTCATTGTTAGCATGGAAACAGTCAAAGGCCTCCTGGGAAAGCCAGAGCTTACTGCCTTCATGGCTGGCTGGGGACACTTCGTTGCAAAATAATAGCTGTGATACTTGTGTTCTCCAAGAGAGCAACATGAAAGATAGTTTGGTGCATACCATGAACTATATGAGAGAAGGAGGCATCCTGTATACATTCATTTTAAAATTCTTTGCAGTTGCCTAAAGTTGCTAGGAAAGCAGATGGATAATGATAGCCCTGGGGACTTATTTCCTGATTTTTCAATGAGATATTTTTTGACTGAAAGAGTTTAATATAGCATAGAAAATGTCATTTAATTACAACTTGTTGTTACTACCCAATGAGACGGACCCAGGCTCTTAAATTAGCCACCTAAACTAGGTGCCTAAAGCTGATGGTGTGAATATCCAATGGAAAAGACAGTTACAGGCAGTAGGTGCATTTCATATATGGAAAGGGCAGGGCAATGGTAAAGCTGGTGAGGGAAGAGCATCTGCTCCGAGTGCTCCCCCACAGTACAAGGGTGACTGAGTGGTAGGAGAGGTGCCCAAGCCAATGCTTCCTCTGGGCACTGTCAGCATCATGAGAAGCGCCCTGCACCGTGCAGGTGGCAGTGAGAAGGATATGCCAGCACGTCTGGCACAGTGGACAGGGTCTGGCAGCCAGGAGGGGCTTGCAGGAGCCCCATGGACCCCTCCTGTCCAAGCAGGAGCCCCGGAGATGTGTGTGGGGGGCCATAGCAGATTGCCCCAACCCTCTGCCTCCTGCCACAGACACAGAGCATGATGCAGACGGGTCAGTTTGAACCTTCCACTGCTAAACCCTTGCTCATCCATCTGGATGGTGGTGATGGGAATGGAATGTCCAGTCCTCCAAATTGCCTAAATACAAGGCAGGATAGATATTAGACTGCAAAAATTCCCTGCATTATCAGTGTGGCAGTGACAGTGAGTTCAAATGCTTAAAAGGATCTGTAAGGAGTGATGGGTAAAGCTGACTAAGCTTCGTGTAATGCAGGTGTGTAGGAACTGTGGAGATGTGGTGGGTGGGAGAGCACAGTTGTCCTCCCTGGCAGGACACGTGTGCTCTGTGCCAACACGGGGACAGCTCCTACCATTGGGTCCCTCTGGAAGGGGAGCTAAAACAGTGAGAAGCTTTTCTGGCTCCATTCCTGTCCACGCATTGGAAGAACACTGATGGGTTTAAATCTGAAAGGGAAATGGGCAGTCTGGGAGGGGAGGATGGAAAGTGAAGCAGAAGCCAAATGACTTAAAGGATGATGGGAGTCAGACTGAGAGCTGGTGGTAAGATAAACAAGGATATCACAGGAGCTGCTGTGCTGGACAGGCTGCTTTGGGAACTGAAATTGTGTGTATGGGTCTGAACAAAACCACAAATGAGACATAAAAGGATTGAACTTCCTAGAAAATTTGCAACATCATAATTGACTGTACCTTATGGAGTGTGAAGACCTGTAATGGCTGATGTTGCCAGGTGGGTTAGGAGCACTCATTTGGTGTGACTACTGACAATCTTGCCAGTGGAATCTGTAAATGGTTTTACTGTCACGCAGGCATGGTGAGCTGATAATTTCGCAAAACTCCTGCAATTTTTGCTGCTCAGAATAATTTTATTTAATAATTACATTTGGTTGCCAAGAAAACAGCTAAAAGAATGTATGCTTTAGGCTTAAAAAAAAATTATTTTCAAGTAGCTGTGAGAGGTAAGAAGAGCGCTTTTGAACTTGCCCTCTTCTTCATTACGGGTGGATCAGAAACACTGCTATGTTGAAATTGGAATAAAGCACTGAAGTCATGGTGATGCCCCATCCCTGGAAGAGCTCAAGGCAAGGTTGGATGGGGCACTGAGTAACCTGGTCTACTGGAAGGTGTCCCTGCCCATGGTGGGGGGGGTTAGAACTAGGTGATCATCAAGGTCCCTTCCAATACAAACCATTCTATGATTTCATGATATGGTGATGTAATCTTCTCATATTTAAATAGGATTTATGTTAAAAGTAGGGTCTGAAACTGAGCAGGTAAATGTCTATCAATCTTTTGGACTGAGCTCTGAAACACCATTGGAAAAGAACATGGCTTTCCCTTTTCCCTGCATACCTCTACAGAGACATGTAATGGACTCTTCCTTTTTAATACTCCAGTTGAGATCTAAATGAAAAGAAATAAGTAGGGGGCTGGCACACATAGGAATTGCAGGATGAGTCATGCTCTCTCCTTCTTCTGGCCCAGAGCACTACTTTGAACTGACAAATCATTGCAAATAGGACTTGGTAGCCACCCAGGCCTCAGATTGGTTTCCTTTGGATTTACCCACCTACCAGATTTTTCCAGCTTGATTATACCATAGTAACTGTACTTCAACCATAGCAGGTGCTGTTCCGGCTACCCCTGTTCTGGAGCAGGAACTCCTTGATCTGTGAAAGTGTGGAAGATCAGTTCTTTGGTGTCCCCAGCTGATGCCTTTCAGTGCCAGCCTCTCCTTCTCCTTCGTGTGAGGGATGGTGTGGCATTATAACCAATTCAACTTACTTTTGCTTGGCTGTTTTTTCATTTATAGTTACTTTTCTATTGCTCATATTTAATAAATTACAAAGAATGAAACAATTTGAAGAGAATGACAAGTTGGTTTGTTTGGTTGGTTTTTTTTAAAAAGTTTTTCCTTTATTCTTTTTGGGTTAAGCTATAAAAGTTTATGCCAGAATTCCCAGCCTTTAAAAACTACATAGGTCATTAACACCTTTTTCTCTCATTGTCAATAGCAACTCTATCTTAGTGATGGAATGGGCCTTTTTCTCTGGAGCAGAATAGTTATCAGTTGTGTTTCTGAAGGCATTAAAGCACAGCTGGGAATGGGACACAGCCTGGCAGTGGGTAAACAAGGGATCTTCCTGACTGTGCATGAAAACCATCAATTCACTGGAATGGCAGCTTGCTTGCCACATAAAACACACTTGCTGATAGTCCTAGAAAATATTTCCCCAGGGCTTGTTAATGGGACGTCTACACGTGGTGACACAGTCCAATTTCCATTCATTTGCTTACCTGCTTGTGGAAACACTAACTAGAAATGTCAGAGTTTTTCCTCCAGGGTTGTCACTCTTGCAGTCCTTCTCCAGGGGTTGCCTTTCTGACTCAGTGGTTAGGTCAATTAATGTTCATATCGCCACTAATTGCATTGCTCCAAGAGTTACAAGAGAAATCAAATAGGACATAGTAACAATTATCCTAGGAGCTTTGTGTGACCAGGACAATTTGGAGTATCACAACTGATTCAGTTGCCTACTAGTCTTTCTATTTATGAATCCCTGAGACTGAACAATTTTGCTCAGAAGAAGGGTCATTTCAGTGACTGCATCTTGCGTAGCGTGGCACGACATTTTCATAAACATCTAACCCAGAGAAATCATATTCATTAGTGGGGCAGTCAGCTGTGAGTAACAATAAGGAAGAATTTACATGCCAGAATGAGCAAAATGGGAAGCATAGAAAGAGTGGCACCAACTAATTTTCCTGCCACCCTGGTTTTTAGCTATATTAAGACTGCAATCATTAAAAAACTGGGCTGCTTCTAATTAGCTTAGAGTGACCTGGGCCTCATTAGTGCCCATGTCCAATAGATAATTGAGCTGTTTTCTTGCACCCAGCCACACAATGTGGAAAAACCAAAGGAGAGTTATGAAGGCCGGATGAGTGCTCAGCATGTGAGATTTTTATTTTTATAGAGAGGAATAATAGCTTCAGTTTTATTTTCCAGTTCAACGCTCAGAGGGAATGTATAGAAATACAGAATGAACACCAACAAAATAGTACAGGGAACAGAAAGCCCTGGCTATGGGAAATAACATGACCTTTTTTTTTTTATTATTATGCTGAAATACTGGGACAGTCTAGTGAAAACTGGCTTTCTGATAATGCCTGGTTATGAGACGACAGCACCTACTGGTGAGCAGTAGCCAAGGGCTTAGGGCAGCTTCTCTCCAGCATGAATGACTTGTCTAAGGTATCAGTGTAGTCTGAGATAAACAGGTTGATTTCCTAGGATAAAGTATGAAAGGATGGAATAGAAATTTATTTTTTATTTAAAGGGAAAAGTTTTACCGTGGGCCTGAAATAAAGAAAATGTTGATAGCAGAGAAAAAATCAAGGTGTTTCTTCTCCTTAATATCAGAAAATCTTGATTTGAAGTGTTGTAAAACAAGGAGGTGTCATCTATAAGTCAAAGGTTTATGATGATCTGACTGAAGGGAAATCTATTTGGGACAAACATAGATGCACAAGAAAATAAAGCAGAGATGAACATTTGCAGACTTTCCAATTAAGAAAAACTTCTATTTCAAAATACAGATAATGCTGTAGGGACTTATATAATCTTATACTGTTCATACTCTCACCTTTAAATTGCCCACTGGAAATTTTTTAGTAAATTTATAGAATTGTTTCTCTCTCTCGTATATCCCCCACCCGTGAGGTGCACAAAACACTTTTTTCTGTGCGTGAAAGTATCCCAGACCCATTTCCCAGCTCCTTTTCCAGAGAAGTAAATATACCAACAGTGGAAGGTTATTTATCATGACTGTTGTAATTGGGCCCAATTGGGAAAATGAGATACCTTCAGTGAATTACAGACATGCAAATGGAAACTGCAGCCACTGTTTTGCTGGGCATGTCTAATAACCTGCAGCCATTCACCATGAGTTCCAAAGGCCAAGCTCATTAGCACAAAGGCAGGTGTTTGTGCATTTCCATTTGTTAAATTAAAATGATCACAGTCATTTTGCTAATAATGCAATGTGCAAATGTAGGCCATCTCAAATGAGCATTTTGAGGAGACAACATTTTTTAAAAGCAAGAAATGAACTTCCTCAATCTAATTCTTTGTTATTAAAATAAAGATATTTCTATAGGAAAATATCTGCATCATCATCACCTCAGTAAGGTGTGAATTATTGGTCTATTTAGCATCTCTTATCCACAGCAGGACTTCAGTGAAAATGTTCTTGTGGGCTCTGGTTTACACTTCCAAGCCATGGGTGAGGGAATGCTGAAGAGCAGGAGGTGCATCCTGTCAAAGGGATCACTGGAGCCTGATTTGGATGTCAGTGCAAGCTCCTGGTGAGCCCAGCAGGGTACATGGCTGAAACACTTCTTGAAAGGTGAGTCAGAAAAGGAAAAGGTTCTGGAAGATCTGGGTGTCTGAAATTTTGGGTTAGCCATCCCCCAACTTCCTTCCTGATGCTGGTGGTGCTCCAGATTGCAGGAATTTTGCTGTCCTGGATGCCCTGAACAGAGATCAGGACACATTTTATGATTAATTATTTGCAGATGGAGGTTAAACAGGGGTCATATTAAGGTTGGAAAATACCTCTAAGATAAGTCCAACCATTAACCCAGCACTAAACTGTATCCCCAACTGCCACATCCGTATGTGCTCCTATAACACTTCCAGGAGTAATGATTCCATCACTTCCCTGCTATACCCTGAGTAGGTTTAGTTTTCTTAGTTTCTTTTATTTTAATTTTTTTTACTTGTATTGTTTCTCTTAAAGTGAAAAATATATTTATATTCTATTTTTGAAAATTCTAGATGAAATTGTGCAAATGGCTCCTCAGACTTGACAAAAGACCTACAGGGTAATGCAGTAAAGCTTAATCTTAACAAAATTACCACAAATTGTGCTAAGAGCATCATAACTTCAACTAATGTAAAAATAAGTGAAGGTTTTCTGAAAAACAGAGCATCCATTTAATGCTTATCTAGAAAACTAAATGTACTGAATGTATAATAAATAAAAACAAAGAACTAGCATTCTCTCACCTTTTTCCTTGACATGACTTTTTTATCTGTTACAAGTAGGAAAAGTCTTTGTATTCTGAAGAGAAATCTGTTTTTAAAAATACACATGAATAAAATAAATATTAGTGTAGTGAAACACTCATTGAATTGTCTTTTTATCTTAATTTTTTTAAGTCTTTGTTATAGGTTACTGTTTAATGAACACTGAAGCTCAGGAAGCAATTTCATGTTAGGTCCAATGTTAGCCCCTTTACTGATCAAATGGGAAAATGAGTCTGCTATGGCAATGTAAATCTAGAGATAGAGGACTGAATTAATTGATAGTTCTCAAAACTTAACATTAATAACACTAGAATTTTCCTCCTCACTTTCACATATGAGTGAAATACAGGTCAAGGCAAGAGTCCTTACCTATGTGTCCTTTTTGTCTCAAGAGTTCATGGTTTGCATGCAGTTATAAAGAGTGGATAGCTCATAACTTAATGATTGAATGCATAAAATTAAAAAAGAAATTAAAAAAAGGTAATGCTTTGTTGCAATGACTTTGTGGTAACTGTCATGTACCCCTGCATCCATTTACAGAGACAATAGACTGCATGGTTTGTGTAAGGGCCCAGCAGTGTTTTGTTTCAATCAACTTTGAAAAGAGAAGAACCCAAAAACTCAAAATTAAGTTAAAGAGGGTCTTCTTTAACCCCTTGGTTAAAGAAGCCTATTTTTACTTTTTATTGTTCCTGAATTAAGAATTAACTAGTAGTCTTTAAATTTAAGAACTGTTTGGTTCATTACACACATGAGTTGACAGTATGAACTTCAAATTTGAGTTAGAAGAGATACTTCAAGTATAATAGAAACTCATTAGTAGCATTAAAGGAAAACAAATAGGAAAAAGTTTTGGATTTAATAGTCATGAAGCTAAGAAAAGGGTCATTCCACAAAATATCTTGAGAGCTAGTTTAAATAGGAATCAGGAATGCACAGTCCCGAAGTCAGTTAAAACTCACTGCTTCTGTTCTACTTTTGCATGAAGGTAAAACCTTCATCTCCACTTCTCAGAACAGGGTTTCACGCAGCAGGATAAAGGTCAATTCTTCCTGAGTAAAGGAAGATATTTGCCACCAGCTAGTGAGGGTCATGTTGGGGATGCAGTGCATGTAAAATCAGTTTTTTCATTGGCCTCAGTGTACTT
This sequence comes from Neopelma chrysocephalum, assembly GCF_003984885.1. Lineage (NCBI taxonomy): Eukaryota > Metazoa > Chordata > Aves > Passeriformes > Pipridae > Neopelma > Neopelma chrysocephalum. The sequence goes on from NW_020897733.1 coordinate 1,961,659, forward strand.
GGGAGAGGACTGCTGGGCACCTTCCACACAGGCATGCAGAATTCCAAAAGTAAAGGTAGAAACCTCATCTGTTTTGCCTGTTGATAAGGCTCCATCTTTTTCACACCATGCAATACCTGCATATTTTGTGTTAGTAATTCAAATGGGAATTTTCTGTTACATTAAAGACAAGTGTTGGCATGTAAGAGAAGAGGATTTGTATATTTTTAGAGATTTGTATGCAGCATTTTTTGAAGGAGGTGGCTTTGGTACTGTTATGTATGTGAACAGCTGGGAAATTTTAGGATTTTAGTCTTTAGAGAAATATGTTACTTGTATGGGCAAGAGAGATCTAAATATCTCAAATTTTTACATGTGCATCTGAATCCAAACTTAGAGGCTATCTATGGGGTATCTCCACAATAAAATATTTAACATTCTCCCTGTAATGCTCAAAACAAGCATTTACTTCAGCACTCTTAAATTTTGTCGTCTTAAACCATGGTGCACCCTTCAGTAGGAGCCTTACTGTCTTGTTGTCAACTATGAATTTAGTGCAGTATTGAATCATTTGTGATAATTTCAGCTTTGTCTCCTAAAAGGGTCTCATCTTGCGTCTTTTTTATGCTGAACATTTCCCCTGAAAACCATGTCACAGGTAAGATATAAAACACAGCAAATCAGATATTTGGATTACAAGATAAATCTTTTTTGGCTGGTATTTATTCATACTATTTTACTGTAGTGATGAGGCACAGGGACACTGACAATTGCAAATCCAAAGGTTCTCTATTTTGAAAAGACATTTCTACCAGATAGGGTGGTAGAAAAATATTCATCAATCATTTAGGACTGTGTCAGGAATTTATTAAGTTTTACATAAGCTGTATATTTCTGCCTAATTATATCATGAATAAACAGCTGCAATAAACAGCAAGATTCAATCTTCTGAATAAGCATATAACTACATTCTTCACTATTTTCTGGTCTTTGACAGCTTAGTAGCTAAACTAGATGAACATGGAATATAGTACATGAAAATGGATGAGAAAGAAAGTGATAATGTAGCATATTTTCTCCACTTCCTTCTGAAATGCTCAGTGTAAAGCAATCACTTCTAAAAACCTCTGTCCATGTATTAGTTAATCAATACGAATGTTCAGTTGGCTCCAAGATATTTTAACACCTGTCAAAGCTAACTCAGCAGTCATTGTTCAAAGCTTACATGGAAGCGAAAACCACAACAGAAAACCTTTCCCATCTCCAGGGGATTATCTCTGGGGGAAAAAAAAGAGAGAGTGATTCTGGTTACTAGAAACGAGGGGGGGAAAAAGAGATCCAATTCTCAGATGATCCAATTATGATTAGAAAAACTATGTAAAAAAAATGGAGCTGGGAGAATGAGGAATTTAATCAAGATTATCTGCCTCTTGTGAGGCACTGTGAAAATCTGCCAAACCCACCTTTGCTTGGTTACCCCGAGGTGTGGGAGGGAAGGAGAAGTAAATGATGCATCAGGGAGGTACTGTGATAGAGCACAGCAAGGGAACTAATTTCCTCTCATACTGGGAAAAAGATTCCTTTTCAAAACCTGTGATATTATTAATTAAATATGAAAGTCTAGTAAAGAACTTGGGCTCCTATATTGCTATTACTGCTGCTTGGAATAGCAGAATACAGCTGCATTTGCTATGGAGTTAACAACAGATCCCTGACTTGTACATACCATTCTCCCCCCCCATTTATATACACACCAGGTTTTATCTCTTCTCTATAATTCTCTCTTTATAATATCTGTCATTTAACTACCGATATTTATATGTCCTGTCTGTTACAATAAATATATTAGCTGTCAGGCTTAATTTCTTCTCTCATTCAAATCACATTAGACTCAAGCATGACAAACAAGTGGAAGGAGTATTTTCTGGAGTTTTTAAAACACAGGTTTTAAAATACGTCTGAAATCTGTACAGTTCTGTCATTAAAAGTGGAAATCAAATGCACCATTTTTGATATTTTTGCTTATGAAAGGGAAGTGGGGAGTGCTACCTTGACACTGTGAACCTGAATTAAAATACTATATTGTTTGGTTTTTTTACGTGTGAATTAATGAATTATATCTTGCAAAAAACGTGGATAGAGCCCTTCCCAAATCTTCATTCGCGAAGCCTGGCCATGAAGATGAAGAATGAATTATATATGAAAATAATAATTTTTACATGTGTATTTTAAACTTGATTTATTACTTCTAAGGAAACTGTGGTTTGTGTTATGACTGCACAGCCAGGTAGGTACAAATATCAACAGACACCATCCAGGACCCTTCCCTCATCCTTGTGGTGGTTCCTCCTGGGAAACCACCGCTCACATCTTGGTGTCTTCTGTGAAAAAGACACTTATCTACTAAAAAAAAAAGGAAAAAAAAAGGATGCTCTATTTATCTTGCATTTCCTTCATCAAGTGGAACAAGAAGAAAACCATTTTTCAGGCTGCTCCTCGCCATTCATGGAGGTTCAGCCACTTGCCCTTGGCAGTGCCTGCGCCAGCAGACAGAGCTGGGCTGGCAGATGCAGGGACACACAGTTCGTGCCCCAGACAAATCCATCTATTTTCACTGGGTGACCCAAAGTTTCCTCTTCAGCTCCACCAGCATCTAACTGAAATAATGAAGTGACCCTATTCCCAAACCTGCCTCCTAACACCAGGAGCAGACAATTTTTCTGTGGAACTGCCAGGGCTGCACCAGCACTGTCCTTGGCCTGCTCTGCAGAAGGGCACACCTCTGCCTCTGGGGGGGAATGTTGTTGGATGATGTGAAAGAAAAGGCTAAATGAGAAATACCTGTGTCTGCCTGGTGCTCGAGAAGTTATGAACCCAGGACAGTGTGGACTATGAAAGCCATTAATATTACCCAGGCAGCAGCACACTTATTTTTGGCTGTATGCCAGGCAGGTGATGAAGAGCTCTAAGGGCTGTGATCCTGACAATGAGTTCTTCATCACCTGTGAGGTGCTTATCCTGATCTTTTTAAAGGTTTTGTTTTAAATTACTATTAATATATCTTTATCTATACATGCATACATGAGTGTGTGTGTCTGTGTCTGCCTGTATACATGTCTCCCCCAAGCAGACAACTCCAGCAAGAACTGTCAGGCCAGTTCAGTAGCTGAGCTGAGGTGGCTGGTTGCAATGACCTCGTGGTCATGCTAGATGTGCAGCATCTCTCCCATGCTTAGAGTCACTTCTTGTTCAATTCATGGATCATTAGTTTTGGATTTATGAATAGATTATGTGGTGATGAAAAGCGCCATATTGACAGTACTGAAAACTTATGTGTATTGTCTTCACTCAAGCTTGGCACAAGCAACACAAAGTGCAGACCTGCAGGCAGTTTTTGGCAAAGCCAAAGATTTCCTTATGGTCCCTAAAGAGATTTTTTGAGGGGGATTTTTTTCCACTCTTGTCCGGTACTAGATCTTATGGGCTCAGAGCTATGGAAATCACAAGAGTTTTCTTGCACTGCGCAGCAGTGACATAAATGATTTTCTGACACTATCATATGGGCATCAGGTCCTCTTCCTTAGATGGTGAATTTGACAATCAAACCTATAGCCACCTAGGGAAAAAATGGGCAAAACAGAGGAACTCTAGGCTATCACAATCATTCCTTCCTGATGTGGAACAATTTGATTGCTATTTCTGATAGAAAGAGAACAAACCAGCATGTGTCATTATACTGCTGTATCAATCAGTAGTAAATGTGTATACTGTACATAATTCTTCTTATCCTATTTCTGTAGGGCTGCAGGAGACCTAGGAGGGATACAAGAAGGCCATGAGAATGACCATAAAAATGAAATGGCATCTGTTTGTAGCAAGTGCTATGTAGACTAGAGCTTGCTGAGTTGGAAAATTGATGACTGCAGTAAAGATCTAACAGGAGCCTACAAAATTATCAGCAGGTTGAGGAAGTGAATTGTGAATCATGAATTGTTTGTTTTCTATAAAGTAGAGATTTTATAAAACCTCTACTTGGAGAAATAAATTTCCCTATGAAAATGTTAGCCAACAGATTTTACTAGGAGAGGCTGTTCTTCCCAACAGGTAATTAAATTACAGAACTGATCACCACAGGGTTACTGTGCTGACAAAAAAATAAAAAATTAGTCCAAAAAGGAATTAATTTGTGCCAGTAAATAGGGTGATATGGATATAAGCATATATATATATGATTGAGCCCGTATATATATCTTTTATATATATATCCACATATATGTAATGTAACATATATATTTAAATATGTACATAGAAAAGTCTTTTTCAGAGTGAGGATAGATTTTTAGTTGTGGTGTATTAAAACTGATTCCACCTCTGGGCACAATTAAAGTAAAAACATCATTTATAAGGCGTGGGAAATGAAGTTTCTCCGGCACAGATAAAGTTGGACTTTTGCAGTTAAGATATTTGCATGACTGCTCCATGCTGCTCTGTAGTGTAAGGCACTCATTGTTTTGATGAAAATCTGAAAACAACAAATTAGAGTCTGCATTAGTTATGTAGGCAAAAAAAGTCCTGAAAATGTACAGGGCTGCCAACACAGTGGGTGCCTGTTCATCCTTTCCCCAGAAAAAATATACTTATATAGATCTTCATCCTCCACAAAATGACAGGACAGCCCCACATGCCAGCACTATTTTCCTGCAACTGTGGCATTCACACGGGCTCCTTCAGCGACAGTAATATGGAAGTTGTCTCCATATGCAACTGTCCTCAAAGTGACATTTTTCCCATCTAGGCAAACAGATTTAGCAAATTCCTTAAACATACTTCAAATTTATAAAACCGTTTTAGTGGTTTTGCCACAGAAGGAGAAACACTGTGAATGCCAGCTGGACTGTGCTGGACTCCACCACAACTGTCTGAGCCTGCTGTTCCTTTGGACCCTCCAGGTCCCAGGCTGGGACAAAACTCAGTTCTGGTGACACTGGTGTGACTGCTCCCTGTCAGCTGCTTCTGGGCACTGTTTGCCCCTGCCCTCAGGGCCCTTGACAAGTGAATCCCTGACTTGTGCAATGTAGTGATGGAACAATCAGTTGAGTCTTTCCTGCTCAGTTTGTGTTGAACAGTGCCCTCTTTTTTCACTGGGAGGGTCAGCTTTGTGTGCCTCTCAGCACCTTGTCTCTCTCTCTGTAGAAACTACCTGAAAGGAGCTTGTAGCCAGGAGTGGGTTTGGCCTCTTCTCCCAAGTAACAAGCGACAGGAACAAAGGAAATGGCTTCAGGTTGCACCAGAGGAGGTTTAGACTGGATACTAGGAAAAATTTCTTCACTAAAAGAGTGGTGAGGCATTTGAACAGGCAGCCCAGGGAAGTGGTGGAGTCACTGTCCCTGGAGGTGTTTAAAAGGCAAGGTGTGTGGATCTGACACTTGGGAACGTGGTTTAGCGGCGAACACAGTGGTCTTGGATTAATGGTTGGACTCGGTGATCTTAGAGGTCTTTTCCAACCTAAACAATTTTATGATTCTATGATTCAAGTCACCAAGGGAGGAAAAAGTAGCAGAAAAATTGAAGCTATAAAAGAAGCTTAGTAAGGAGTCATAGAGGGAGCTCATCACAGCTCACAAAACAAATAAGTTCCCAATATCTTCCATATAACCTCACTGTGCCTATGGAAAATGAGTAAAGCCAATATCATATACCATCAAGTGTTTAATGAGAGTGTGAGGGCAACAGAAAAATCTAAATTATAGCTTTGTTTCAAATATCAACTTTCCTGATGCTGAACAGGTCTTGTTTCTCTCTCATTGCCTGACAGAGTCCATCCAGTCATAGATTGTAGTGGAGAAGAGCAGCTCTAAGGAAGCCAAACACTGAAGGTGTGCAAAACTTTCCCTGGTAAACATGGTTACAAAAATCAGGGAATACAAACCCTTGTTTGCAGGGTAATAACAGAAAAAGGGTAAAACAGAAGAAGCTTTGCTAAAATTTAGAAATATCTTGCAGCTTCTGGCCAGTAACTAATCAAAATAGATGCTTTAGCACAAACTGATGCTGCTGCACGTTTTCTGCTGCTGGCCTGTTGCTCTATCTATTGTTGAAAAGTCTCCTCTTTGCAGTGACTTTTATGGAGAGATCTGAGAGCAGACTGCAGCTAAAGCAGTGCCAGCTAATGGAACTCCTGTGAGGAGGTGACCTGGGCTTGGAAGCTGCTTCCTTAGCAAATACCTGCCTAAAAATGTGCTGAACTTGCTGTATGAAGAACTTCTGGTTTTGAGCAGATTTTGCATATTTGAATATAATCAAGCATAAATTCAGTATTTAACATTTAATCTAATTATCCCTGTTTCTTACATTCATAATGGTCTTTGGGACATTCTGCAATTAAGTAATCATTAATAAACATTCCCATCAGTGTTACATTAGAACAGGTCATTATAGAGTCAGCTTAGGCAGGTGTAGAAAGCTCAAAATAAATAAATAAATGAAAATATTAGCAAATAAATAAAAAGTAAGCTATTCCATGTGTTTCTGTTCTCACTTTTCAGGGAAGGGCTTGATAATTGAACTACATATCATTATTAGAGACTGAATTACCTGTAATTTACACCTTTAAAAGCAAGCCTTTGTTTCAAAAACATTATGTAGATAAATTGTGTATAGCTGTAAAAGTTGTGAATCACCTGTAGTTTCATAATCTCAACCATCACATAAAAATATTTTTACATTTCAAGGTGGAGAGGTCAAGCTTTGCTCTCCTTTATGCCAAGGTGAGTTAACAGCAGTCCACCAAGATCCCTTAAATTACTTTGGATTTCCATAGAATCGATTCATGACAGAATTTGTCATATAACAGATAATAGATGGTAAAATTATTTTGTATAGAAAGCAAATAGAAAATGTAGCTCCTAATCTAATCAGATACTAAAATCTTCAAAGTTCTTCCAAGGATTACTCTGGATTTACATTGTGTTTTTGTACAGAAGAATCAAATCCTGATTATGTTTTAGCATAAGAAAATTTTCTTCATGATCTTTAAGGTTATCATGTTATATACCTCACTCATGAAGTTAAGGGGAATGCCTTCATAAATAATCATCAGCATAATATCACCTGTATCACCAACAGTAATGGACTCTGTGTGTTCAGCTTTACAGAGCTCATGTATAACATTGTTCCACATTCATACTATTGGGTCACTATGAAAGTTTTGCAATAAATTGCAACTTTATTAGAATCCATTTGAGAAAAACAATAAATAACAGGAAAATATATAAGGAAACACAAGTCAGCGGATTTTTTATGTAGATGAAGAAACTACTTGTACTGTCATATGCCCATAGAATGTATATTATTACATTTCCCAGCCAGAAAAAAAATATTGTTCAGATTAAGCCTGCTCTGTAAAAGCTTTTATTTTTTTTTTTAAGTTACAAACAGCTAAAAATAGGACTCCATAATGAAATTGCTGACAGGCCTTAACTACAGCACACGAATTCAATGCTATAATACAGTTGTGCCAAGCTACATTATGTTGCTGCAGTGATGAGTTCAGGGCTGGTTTTGCTGAAGCTGTGCTTTGCAGAAACTTCTGTGGGTCCAGTTAATCCATATCTGAGAGTGTGAGAGGGAATATAAACTGAGCTGAGCAGGGTTGCAGTACAACGCAGGACCCCTTTGTAACACAGGATCGCTACACTGAATAAAATAGTTAGGAGTGGAAGTTTTTAGGACATTTGTGTATTATTAATTACTACCTGAAGGTGGATGGTTCTTGCTAAGTCTCATTTCTGCAGCTCCCAAACTGCTCTAACCCAACATTCAGGGATTTTCTTGCTAACAGGTAATCTTGAGCCAACAATCTCCAGCTCTAAACACTCTCCCATTTACTTCAGTTGATGGGGCACAGACTGCAGCAAAAGCCCGTGGCTATGAAATGATTTTCTGGAGCAAAAGCAAATTAGATCAGACCAGAGATGCCTCTCTGTAATACAGCCCAAGCTGATTTCCAACAGCCACAGTGAGCAAGTCCAAAGATGGCTTAGCACTGCCCACCCAGACTGTTTAAAGCAAATATTTGGGCAGACAAGGATTTCTCTTACAGTCTGGAAGTTGGTAGTTGGTATAGATGGTTGTTGTAGGTCCCTTCCAACTGAACTATTCTATTCTATTCTTGTACAGTGTTTGTCTCTGTTAAAAATAGTGCATTTGCACATCTATGACCAAATGAGATTAGAGAAGGTTTTTACTGGTGCTAATGAAAATGTAATCCACTGGGTAAAGTCTTTCAACAGGATTGCCATTTTTGTCATTTGCTTCTGTTACCTGTTTTAATTCACATTTCTTATGTGTCTTGTTTCACAATTGTATTAGGTATATATCTAGCTATATCTCAGTTTTTTGTAAAATTTTGGGATTTTGACCTTTATTCATCTTTAGGACATGACCAAATTTCTAATTCTTTCTGAAAAAAGATTTTTATATCAGACCTGACAATATTACTTTGCTCCATGTACAAACTATCATCATTAGCAAAAATCTAAGGGGGCTGAATCTCTTTAATACCATTGTAAGTGTGAGTAGAATAGCTATGATGCAATTATCCTAATTAAAGTTAATTAACACTTATTTATGCAAGGTAAAAAGGCCATGACAAAGGGAGAATACAGCAGAGACACAAGAAGCAAAAGTTCAGATCCTCTTAGCTTATGTAAACTGCTGTAGCTTCCTATGAGGCACTGGAGTTATGCAGATCACTGCCAACTGAGGTTTAGCTTTGTGTCAGTTAGAGAAGAAATTATTCCCTCTACATTAACATTTGTGTAATGAGTTTCCTAGTATTTCATAAATTAATATTTATTTGTGTGCGAATGATGTACTTTTTGTTCCATATTCTGCTGTTCTAAAAAGTTTTACTAACACATTTAAAATAGAAAAAATGTCCTATGACTAAATGACCAACTACAAAGAACAGGTAGTTAGTAAAAGTTAGGAAAGTTTGAAGCTAGTGTGTTGAATTTAAAACATTTACCTGTGCCATTATCAGGCAGTTACAAGTGTGAATATAATTGTCATAACAGGGATCATCTCTCTGTAATTCAAAAGCAGAAAAATGCATTAGATTACAGGAAACAGTGTGTAAAACCATCTGGATGAAACTTATGTGTATATGAATATAAATGGTGATAACTTTTTCTTGGTTTTGGCAAGTGAAAGTGCATTTGGTCTGAAGCTTCTCAAAGTGGAGGAATTTCAAGAGATTGCTTAATTTTATAAAGGGTTTGTGCACACACATGCATGCACACACATATTTTTTTGGCAAGTTCTCCTGAGCTGTCTCCATATTCCATCTGGCAAGGTTCAAGCCACGATCCTTCTCTTTTTTTTTTTTGCACTGCAGTATTGTGGTTTGTTAACTCTAAACTGTAACTCAAAACTCAAAAACTGTGGTAGTGATGCCAACACAGACGGTGTCCTGCCAGCTTTTTGCAATTTTCCCTTAACCCTGAGATGCACACCATGTGTGAGAGGTGGATACGCAGCAAGATACTCCCACGAAACTCCAGGAAGTCTCTTGATGATTTTATTCCTTAATTAAGTAATTTGCAATAGCTGAGTGTGGTTATAATAAAGCATCTCAGTATAGCAAGCAAACGTCTAAGATGCATTTGCAGCAAACTAAAAATACACTGAGCTTGTGAAGGAGCGTTGGGGTGACTGAGGAGAAATGTTGGCTGAGTTGGAGAGAAAAAAGTCTGACATGTTGTGCCACCCTGTCCATTGCAAAAGCAGAGAGGTTTTCTTTGTACCTTATTATGAACCTTGTTTTTTCTGACAAAAAACCTTAATAGAATCCCAAGAAGTAAACATAAATACTTACATGTAATGGAAGTTACCTGTTCTAACACTTTCCTTCAGTGTAGTAAGAAAGTTTTGCTGAGGGTTGTCCCTCATCCTTAGCAATCTAACAAGAGGTCGTTTGGTGTCTGCCCAAAACTTAAGTCAGCATTGACGATTTTTAAGCACATTTCAAAAAAATAGCCAAACTCGGGTTTGTTTTCTTTTTCTAATAGGCCAGAAACATTATATTGGCCATGAGGGAGAGAGAGGAAAATAAATGTGTGAAAAGGTAGAGTTGAGAAGTAATGGCTGCTCTTTCATGTGAGCTGGAAAATGCATTTTATTTGATTCCCTGTAGGCAAAAACCAGAATGATCCCAAACATAGTTACATGCAGATAAACTGTAATAAAAGTACCACAAAGTTCCCCATTTTCTCTACTAAAATAGATATGTTAACAACTGGGGACTTGTTTCATGTTCCATACACAGTTATTGAAATTATCAGAATGGAAAGGACCCAGGCAATTGAATTAAAATAATATTTATGTACTGGAAAATGCACCTTTTTTCAGATATAAAAGCATCCAGGAAAGTAACAGAAATCTGCAGAATCTCTCTTGGACCACTACAGAAATTAAATCACACATATATCTCAGTAGAAAAGCTCATGCAGCTTTCTATTGCAGGAGCTCAATAAAGAACAAAAATAGTCTTTTCTGCCACTGTACACTTAATTGCTGAAACAAAGGTGCTATAGCTTGATCTTTAGATTATGGTAGGTTTGCCATGGGGAGCTCAAGTTCCTAGTTGTGACTCTGGCTTTTTGGCTTTTAACACACTTTCTCAATTAAGCTGTGCATGCCCCTAAATTAAATGGCAATTCGTAGTTACTGCAAATTGGGTTTTACCCAGGCTGTGGTTAAAGCTGCCAAATGTCAGAGAGGAATGTCTTCTTAGAATATTATACTGATTTACTTAAAAAATTGTCCTAGCATTTATAAACATTTAGTAAGTCAACTTCAGACCGTTAGCAAATCTTTTCTTTATGAAATATGAAAGGACATCAGTAATTTTTCATTCTCTGAATTTTATTGTTCTGCCTTTTTTGTGTGTTTAGGATCAGTTAATATGATTCCTACAGCAGACCAGAGGGTAATTTAAATTTTAATATATTGCAGTCAGGCAGTGTCAATGCATTATTTCTGTCTGTGGAAAGGTACCAGTTCTCTGACTGACTGATTATGGCAAAAATGAAAAATCATATCCCCAAGATGCATCACAAAAAGACTTAAAATGCACATAAATATGTCAGTTTTCTATGGCATTACAGGCACTAGCAGGATTTGCCAAATGTCCATGTGTTGCAGGTATCTGCGAGCGTTGGTGATCCTGGAGCAGTCACTCGGAAATAATGCGGAAAGATCTGACTTGGCTCCTGAGTTCAGCACGTCCACGGTGCAGAGCACCCTGAGCTGATTGATGAATCCCTGGTGTTCAGAAGGGGGCTGACAGATGAGGATGTAACTCTTACAGTTCAGCATAGTAGGGTCCAGTTCTTCCCTGGCCCACAGACTTTCTGCCTGCTCGTGTCCTATTTCCCCTCCCCTGTCTCTTCCTGTGCCTGTGCAGCATAATGAGTAACGAAGCTCTAATCTCTGCTGAGCCTTCCAGGCAACACAAGTGATACCATTAATATTTACTAATCATCATAACCAAAGCATAAGTCACAAGGGCAGGGCAGTGAAAGCCCTGTGAGTGCTGCCAGTCAGCCACTCTTCACCTTTATCCCCATCCTGTTGTATGAGGAGCCTCCCAGCCGGCTCCCAGCACGGCACAGACACTCTATTAAGCTGTTGTACAGGAGTGAGTGGCACGTTCATAAAGGAGATTAAGCAAGGTACAAGTAGCAGAAAAGCAAGGACTTTGTGGTGTGCTTCATTAGCAGTCATGCAACCCAGCTGAAAGTGCAAGTGGAACCTTTGAATTAAGGTGTAGCAAAGGGAATTATGACAAGGATATTCCTTAAAATTAATCTTGAGATTATATAATAGACTAGTTGCTAAATATATGAACATGTTGATGGCTGACCATTAGCCCACCCTATAAAAGATATAGAAAGCAATTTATCCAGTGTTAAGGATAATGCAGTCTACATTTCCCTTCTCTGCTGAATTACTCAGCAGTCGTAATGTAAATTGACTTCTGTTGCACTTTATGCAGTAAAGTTCAAACTTAGATGACTTGGGAATGGAGTCTCTGTACATCTGTCAATTACATGTATAATGAAGTGTTCCTGATTTATACCAGCTAGGGATATGACTCTGAGCTTTTTAAATGAAAGGCAAGTGTCTTAATGACAGCTTGGTTAATACCTGTTAAACTGAAATCTGGCCCCAATTCTACATCTTCAGATATTCCCATTTTACATGATGCCTAGGTAAGGGTTTGGAATCAGCATTACAATTTTGGTAATCGCTAATTTCAAAGAATATTTTGGACCATTTCTCCTTAGATTTCATATTGGTATTCACACCATTTGAACAAAATATTCAGGGTAGCAGAACTTACTGTATTGGTATAGATCACTTATTCATGAAGTCCAGTAGCCATCTGCAGCAGCAAGCACTAACTGAGAAGGATGCAATCATCTTTCATAATTACAACTAACCAAGTGCACATCAGTGCATACCACTTGTTATAAAATTCTCTGTTTACTGTCACAAATAAACTCAGGGATCAAACTCTATGTTAAAGACATGAATAAAGTGGATTTGAAGTTCAGGTTACTGGGAGCTGCAAGTCCCCAGCACAAACATAAAATTCTGGACTATAAAAATATCTGATGCACTTGCTAAATGACTCAGCAGGATGCTGACTGCACATGTACACAGCACTGAACAAAGCAACCCAGGAAAATGAGAGAAAAATATGATAAGGAAAAATGATGTGTCTGACAATAATAGTAGTGAATTATACTATTATGATTATATAATAAAAATCTTTGTGCAAAAATATTACCTTAATAAGATGTTTTAGAGAAAAAAAAAATTTATGTAATGCAATTGTTACAATAGCGGAGGGAAAGAATGGGTATTTTATGTCAAATGATCCATTTTATCTTCTTGATCAGGTAGATTTTACCAGACAGAAACTGAAATTAAGAATTGACTACTATTATTAGATGTGAAATCAAGGAATATGAATCTGTGCAAGCCTGTTCTGATCATCCCAGAAAGCTGGCATTCAGACACTAACACGTAGGCAGGTACTGTCATGTTTTCCAACTACCCTGTCAGGTCCATCTTGGAGGTATCAGTATTTTAGAGAAGGATTATCTAAAGGCTGAGATCAGACCTGCAAGTGCAGCACGTTGACTTTTTGCCACGGCCCCAAAGCCGGTGCAGACAGAGGTGAGGAAGTGTCACAATGCAATAGGATCTTTCAGCAAAATCTTGATCCCAGCTTACCACAGATAACAACCTCAGTCCGATTCAGGCTGCTGGGTACAAATAGTACTTCTCAGGCAGTGCCTCCTCTTCTTGCATACCCTCAGGCACAGAGGCAGATTAAGCTCAGGCCACTCCTGGCTGCACTGATGCAACTGGAAAGGATTGGTGTGGTAGAAGGGAATTGAAGTCCTAATTTCATATTATTTAGTAAAAGGAATTGAATACCTGGTAGATTTTGACACTGCCTCTGTATCATTAAAACCCTGTAACAGAGTATGGTGTGTAGGCTGAAATTAAAAATTCAAGTATCTGGATCTAAAATTTTTGAAATGTCAATAATCTTTGAATATTGAACATCTGTAAACTTCTAGAAAATTTTCTAACATGGTATACTATATTATTATTCGACTGCAAAGCTCAAACCCCTCAGCAACAGTACCTAAGCTTTATTGTATCTGATAGCCAGAGAGCTGAACTGTTTGTACCACAACGTTTCATTACTTTGGTGCAGGAAAAAATGTGACCATCTTGGGGATGACATTTCTCACTTTTCAGAGGAGAGCTAACCAGATACTGGGAGCAGTAGGATTTCTCCTGCCACCTTTTGCTGCTCTGTGACTTCTACAAGATGTTATCCAAGCTGGTACTTCTACGGGATGGTGCAAGGATGACTATATAAAAATGAGATAGCACACTCCTGTGACCGAGCCAAAAAAGCCTCCAACACAATAATAAAACTTGCAGCACCTCCAGGAGCCAACCCTGTGCATCCATCTCTCTTTTAAAGTCACTCTGCTTCACTGCCAAGGTCAGGGGAGTTAAAATGCTGGCTCTCCCGGAGGAATGCACTGGCTGCCACCCATGCTGTGCCATGCAGGTGGAAACCAGGGTGACAGGCTCTGCAGTTATTTTGGGTGATGCTTACTTTCAGTTCTTCCTGCTGGTGACTTTCAGGAAAATCCTTTCTCTTTGTGAGATATGCTAAATCTGTTTGGGGAATATGCAGTGCCTTAGAAGTGCTTTTCTCCCCAATGGCTTTGATGGCCGATTAGGCTCCTCTTAATTCACTTAGTGGCTTCCTGGCCCCAGGCCTGCGTCTCTCAGTCCCTACATCCAAAAGAAGCCAGATGGAAGAAATATCTTCCAGGGCTAACCTGAAAAACAATCAGTTCTTTTAAATTATTGCCTTCAAGATGGCTGCATATTCCTTATCGTATCTTGCTGTCTTCAGACTCAGTTACCTCCCTTGAAAGTGAGCAACAGATCCAAGCAGATGTTTTCTTATCAAGAATTCATACCAGACCTATTTATTTTAAATTAGCATATCTCATTAACTGTCTCAAGGACACTGTCTGAATTCATCTTTTAATGAGTATCTCAGAAATCTAGCTTTTCAAAAGTGAAATATAACTGCAAATGGCTGTACTTTTAACCGTCTCACTTCCAGCACAGGCTTTGATAGGTGAGCAGTCAAGGATGGGGCTTTTCCAGCCAGCTTTTGGAAAAAGCCATACTACTATTCCCCCTGGTATTTTGGGGTCAGGATACACCAGCCTGCCTAGATCCAAACGCAGGTGTAGGGCTGCTCCAACAGCAATCGCAGAAAACAGAGGGGATCCCAGGAGTACCCTGCAGTAGGGAAGGGAATGCACTGAAAAGTAGGACTGCTTCCATTGCAATCTGCTCCATAGCCTACTGATACATATATTTTCTCTGTGTTTTCTCATCAGGTTTCCCCCCTAAATAACAGCACTAAAATTATTTTCATACAATATTTAATCATTCAAAAGGAAACCACAGTCTGATGTGGTATTTCAATTGAATATAATCCAAAAAGCTACGTTTATTTGTTCTAATATTTGAATGTTAGAGAAGACAGAATGCCTCCCAGCCTTCACAGATTGCATTTTTTTTGTGCTTCAGAAAAGGCCTCAGCAAGTGTGTATGATGTTGTCTATATATCTTCCATAGAAAGGCATCCTGGTATAGTGCTTATTAAAGCAAATATAATTACATTAGAAATATTAGAATATTACACTGACCATGAGGTCTGCAGAAATGTGGGTTTTTTTTCTGAAGGAATAGGCACAAAATATTATTTTATGTTGAGTTTATTTGTGACACTGCAGCAATCAGCTAATTTGCTGTACATGCTCAGATGAACGCTTATATAGGAAGCGTGAATATTGGGGTACTGCAGGACAGGTGTGGGAACGGCCTGAGAGTAACTCAAAGCCCACTGTAACCTGTACTTCTATTGGGGTATTTCTGTCCTAAGTGCTAGTTAAGCAAGATCCAGAGAGGCTCCAGCTACTCAACTACTGGGAGGTAAGTGGAGACAAAACTAAAAGCCTAACGTGCATCCAGATGGGCCTCAGCACAATTCGCCTTTGAAACGCGTATCAAGGGAGGTATGGCTGGAAAATAGAACGGAATAAAGGGATTATGGGGAATGAGTGAATATTTAGAAAAGAAGAAAGACTCAAGGGCAAGGATGTTACAAATAAAAAGAGATTTCAACTTCAAAGAAACCCACGAAAATAAAATATGTAGGAAACCAACCTGGAAATTCTGTTCACACCTGGGATGATTGATTTGTGAGACATTTCCAGCACCTCAGCTGCGGTTATCCATTCCCACAGCTCCTTTGAATTTCATAGAATTTATTTTGAATCCAAGCAGTGTATCACCACGTAACTGTGTTGCTGAAATAGTATTTCAAGGTGCTTGGGACTTCAGTTCTGAGGTGGGGATGTCAGTGTGACTCAATCCATTTAGCACAACATCAGAGCCCATGACAATGTAGCTAAGGGTGTGCCAGCACTTCCATTACAAACCCCATTTTCAAGGGTTTAAACTTGTTGAGTGGCTTAACAATACACTATACCAAACAGCAGTGCTGGGGAAAAAATCAATATTATAATTCAAAAGTATGTAAAAAGGACCCTTTGCTAATGAAAGCAACAACAGACGTGCTTTCTGCAAGAAACTGAATAGTGCCTGCAGAACAGGCAAAACATATACTAACTCAAAAATTATTCATATTTATAAATAGCACACCCAAATTTCACAGGATTGAAGCAGATGGAGGTAATACATAAAAATTTCTGCAGCCAGGATATTCACAACAGCCAATGACACAGGCTCAGAGATCTCTCCTTTTTTCATGTTCCTTTAAATGCTAATGGAAATTGTGTGTATTCATTTGGAGAAGAACTCGGAACCTCCAAAGGAATTATGTTATCTGCTAAATATCTATATTTTTTCTTTTTTTTCCTGAGAGGTAGCTGTTTAGGTCTGCTCCTAGATAAAAACAACAAAATGCATTAAGATGGAGTTTTATTATGCAGAATACATTGCTGTCTATATGCCATAAACCCATGAGGTTTCAAAGCACCTCAGAGATTTCAGGAGAACAAAATCACAACAGTGAAAGTATTTGCATGAGAAACACTGTTTTGGTGGGCAAGGGAAAAATTGGTGTTAAATGGCTTTGAATCTCGTTGTTAAAAAAGGAAATAAATATTTGATACATATAAATAAATATGACCCTAAAGATGCTAATCTTCCTGCAGGGAAAAGTGTATAGCAAAGAAAATAACAGTGTAAACCTCCATGGGAGTACTAATCCCAGGTCAAACTTGCAGCATGCCTAATGTTTTCATTTATTAATTAGGTGATACAGGAATTATGGTAAGGCAATTATACACTAATTTTCTTGTCACTGTGTTGCTTCCACTTAGAAGGGGAACAAGCTAAAAATCTAAGCAATTTCAGGGAGCCCCATCCAAACTTCTCTGAAGGCACAGGCTTCCAGCCCTGATCGGAATCACGTATTTAGTGGCCCTTCACCCCCAGCTATCCCTTGAAAGTCCTGTTGCATGAGTAGTAACTACAGATTTGCTATGCAAGGCAAACTCCAGCTTTATGTTAAATATATGACTCCAGTGGATGGTGCAGCAATGTACACAGGAGCAGGTTTTGACTTATTTCCACTGCCTCTGCACTAGCAGTGGATATAAATCTCAAAGCAAAATCTCTTCAAAGTGTTCACGTTGTCTCAAGCCTTGCGCAAATACAAGCAGCTGAATTTCCATCCAGTCTGGAAAATCTTTTCACCAAATGACTGCCTAAGCATTTCTTCCATATTAAATGGAAGTTGCCTGGGTTTGGCTCACAGAGTTCAAGCTGCTGGACCTGGTCAATACACAGTCACAGCACATTTTATGGTACTGGGTTGGGAATGATGTGATTTTACCTGTCAACAGCCAACACAGAATATACTTGGGGAAGTCCCAAATACAGCTTGCTTTGAAGACACTGACTGTGCCAACAGCTGATCTCCCCTAATTCAGTGTTTCCTTCCCTAAAATAAGAGGATTACAAGAGATCAAGGCATAAATGCTGCTTTTTTAATCATGGAACTTTTGCTATAATTTTCAATTTAAGATTTGAATTCAACCCACTTTCCAAAAAACACAGAAAAAGAAACATTTTTTTTTTTTCCCCACGAGTTCCACTTTCACCTGCTCACAATCTGTTTGCACATTAGCTGGATGTGATGCGCATAATTATTCTCTTCTTTTGACAAATTATTAGGGTTGAAAAAGGAATTTGCAAAATATTTCTTTAAGGAGAACGTTACATTTCTCTGTTTACCATGAGTTAATTAGCCAGAGTTCACATTTAAACAGAATTTTATTTAATCTTACAAAAATGAAGAAAAATATGCAAATCAGTCCCCAAAAACTGCGGTTTTAAAATGGAAGAAATATCCACCTGCCACCAATTAAGTCTGTATTTTTTCATAAGAAAGTGATGGCTGATTATACTAATTTTACCCTTGTGGTAATTGTCACTAATCTTCCGCATATTGTATGTGTCTTGCTCTTATGAATCCCATATCCCCTTCTGCCATAAATATTTCATAAAATATTCAAAGCCAGTCCACAGCCAAGTAATAACAAATGTCAAATGACACATTAGGAAGATTCATGGCTATTTTGAGTATGAATTTTATAAAAAAGCCGAACTCTTTTATTGTGGTCAGTGTTAAGGATTAATTTTAGAAAAAAACATAGTCAGCAAACAGTATCAGCACCTTCCCTGCCAACTTGTTACGAAAGGAGAATTAATGAGGTTACTCAGAGTACTTGGTGGAAGATAGTGCCTATGATGGTCTGTTGTGTGTGTGAGAGTCTAGTTTCCAGAGGCCTCATTCGAGACTGCTCTAGTAAATGAAAAGATTCTTGTTTATTTTGGTGGGCATTTGATGCTGCTACACCTTTAATGAGCTTTCAAAGGCTCTATTCCTGAAGGTTAGGATATTTTTTTGGAGTTCCATTCATTGCCGTGAACTTAAAGACCTTCTGTATCACTTGCTCCCTCTATAAAAGTTTTGGGAGGTTTTTTCCTGCCTAAAGCACAATTTTAGGCTTTCTTTCCTCTACGAATAAAGAAAACACAAAACAGTAGAAATAATTAAGCTCCTCTTTCCCCAAATGTGAGTTTATTGAGCTGGAATTATGGTGGTCAGCCCCAAAGAGGGTGGGAGTCTGTGCAGGTGGGTAATGAGGATCATGTGCAAGGCATAAATACTAATGGTGTGCCTGAAGTGGTGGGGCAGGGGAGTAGCTTATAAAGGTGGTTCCTTTCGTGCAGTTGGGCTGGCAGATTTAAGGTGGGTGTATTGTTAAGGTGTGAGCTTTGTTAAGGATAATCTTATGGAGACAAGTTCTTGGCCATGTGCACGGTGTTTCATGGTGAGCGGCTTTGGGAAGCATCAACCACAGGTATGAAGAATGAGTGAGAAAAAAGTGATAACCAGAGTAAAACTGAAGGATGGTGTTCTGTGTACATGATTTAGTCCACGTTTTCCTGCTCAGTGCTTTAGAACAGCACCTGCCAGCATCTCTTCTGAGGCAGGCAGGGGCAGAAGCTGTTGACCCCAAAGCAGCAGGCAACCTGTTGCTGTGCTTTAAAACAGAATGACCTCAGCAGAGGAGATGGTGATTTCTGTCGTTGTGTCATTGAATAATCAATACAAGAAGCTGCCCCAGCTGCAGGGATGATGCACCTGAGGAGGTGCCAGGCATCCTGTTCTGTGGGTACAGCCGAGAAGGACAGGGAGCTGTATGCTGGACTGGCCAGTTATGTGGTGTGAGTCCCTCCAAACCTGGTCACAGCTAACCTGGTGAGTGGTTTGTGAGGGGTATAAAATGGGAATTTTAAAGTTGAGGAAAGAACAAGTAGGGCTGCCAGAATTGTTTGCTCTAGTACTGAGAATATTGCCCAGGGATGGGTTTGTCCCTCTACTCCTATAAACTGATTTGACTTTTCTTTTGAGATGTGTATCTATGGTACCTTTCACTCTTGAAATATCTCTCTTTGGGTGGGGAAGAGCCTCTTTATTTAAAAATCATACAAAAGTTGTTTAAGTTATGTTTATGATTATAAATTATACACAGTATTAATGAGGCTGTCATAATGGGAAGCAGAGATGCTGCTTTTTTACCCTTGTTACCTGACTGTGACACCTTTGCCTGTTTTCCAAAATCTCTCTGTTTAATATTGCATTTGCTTATTTTGTGATTAAAACTAAACATGGGGAATATTATGAAGTTTCTGCTTTGTTTTGGCATATTTGCCAAACCTTATTTATGTGGTTTTGTTGATCTTTTTTTTTCCTGCTATCCATATTTATGAATGGATTTGTATCCTGTGCAAGGTTGGGACCTTGCCTGCAGCCTGTATTTTACCCTTCTTACTACCTTGAAAACACTCATACTATTTCAAAGAGTGTAAAGATTTCTCTTCAATTGCTTCAGTTTTCTTGTGCACTGTATTCCAGAGTCTCCATATACATCATAATGCACCAAACAACTTGCTAGAATAACATTCTATATAATAGAAAATAGGCTATAAATATTATATTCTGAGTTGTCTATTAATATTGCAAAAATAAGGCTATATTCAAGAGGTGGAGTGAGCTAAACAGGGTGTTAGGAGCCAGGATAAGGATAATTTCTGGTAGTGCAGAAGCTTGTGGCACATGAGGTCTGCTGGTTAACCTGAGAGTGAGTAGGGAGGTCAGAACCCTCTGCTCCCTACCTAGTCCTCCAATTACCACCAACTTCACAGGCTTAGCAGAAGGGAATGTGGACCAGCTCCCACTACGGTGTGTGAACTCAAACTGCCATCAATCATAGGGTGGAGTCAGGCAAACAGACAGGGGTAATAGCCTCTTAGATTTCCCCATTATGATTCAGCAGAGCTCGTCTAATGAACTCCCTTTGTCGAGGTGGACAAATTAATTCAGCTCTCTGGGCTACAGGAGGTGCTGTCAACTCAGCACAGTTCTCCCAGAGCCAAGGGTGTCTTTTGCTTTCACCAGCCCAGGAGAGAGCCCCAGTGCTTCACTGTCCTCAGGATAGGATTCATTATCAGTGTCAAGTACTCTGGAGATTGGAGAACTGAATGGGTATTAATATATAAGTTAAATTATCAGGACACGGTGATAAAACTGAGCAGAGAAAGGGGGTTTGTCTGAAACTTGGGAAAAAGGAGTAAACTGTGTATAGCACAACCAAACTTGGTGAATACTGTCTGCTTTAGGGGTCTACTTTAATAATGCTTGAACTAAAGGTGAAAATGGCTTGGAGACTTCTGTTAACCCCAAACAGATACACATTTTTAGAAACATAATCCCGTTTGTAAATGTAACAAAATATTTTGGCCTGTAGTTTTATATAATTGCTTTTCCAAATGTTTCCTGTTCAGTGAATATGAAACAGTTGATCACAGCAAAACACAAACCTGTGGTTTGCTTCTGTGGGTTTAGCAAGCAAACTTTCTAGGTGCCTTTTGCTTCTGTTTGACTGAAAGGCTCTTTAGGTGGTAACAGGAGCATCTGGGTTTACATGGAAATGATTCTGAAAAAGTCTGGTAGTTTGAGGAGAGTGGTTTGATTGACTGACACTTTTACAAGCAAGGGCCATCTGAGGAGCTGATTTATATGGAGTGTAAATGCTGTGGTGTTACAGCCTTGTCACCCTATAATTGCAAGCGCAGCTCTCCTGTTTTATGTTGTCTCTTAACTGTGTGTTTCTCCCAGCAATGCTGTTATCAGATGCATGAGTATCAGGCTCATCTGGTGGCACTATCCATCTCCACTTTTGGTATTTGTTCATTTAGATGTTACAATTTCTATTCACATGGGGCATACAGCTTTATGCAGCAGTTCCTACTAGTATTCCAACTAGTTAGGTTCAGAGCACTAAAAATGTCATCGATGTAATATAAACTGCTAATTAGGCTTCTTAATACAAATGCTTTGATTGAGTAACATCTGGTGTTTTAAACATCCTTATTGTGGCTGTGCCTGTTGTAGGTGTGTGCAGCCCTTGGGCACTGTGTGTGGAGCAGGGAACACCAGGAGCCTCTGTGGGGTTCTGTCAGGCTGCCCTGCCAGCGTGCTCGGAGCCACCAGTGCTTGTGTGCACAGATTGGCCTCAGACATGCACACACAGCTCTCCCCACATGACCCTGGGATGGTATTTGTGCATCAAGGTGACTCCTGGGAGAAAATCAAGACTCATCAGCCTTCCTAGTTTGTAAAGGAAAGGTCTACAGTTGGTAAAGGCGAGAGAGAAACAGGCAATATAATATTTGGTGGGGTGCTAGTGGTTGAGGGGTTTGGCGTCTTTCACTTAAAGGTCCTGTCTTCAGTCCCTGATAGTTTTGACAGATATAAATCATTCTAGTTGACATTCTCTTGGCTGGATATATGCTGTACTTGCATATTTCCATTTTAGGAGTATTTAATTAAAATATTTTGATCATCACTAGGAATGAATCCAGGTGATACTACAACTTGGTCTAGTTATATAAGTACATCTCTGTGAGATACTTTCCTGCATACTTTGGAAGAGAGATTGGAATCTGGCAGCTAAATGTCTCCTCTATCAAAAATGTCCCTTTATGCTGATGCCAATATTTTGCCCCCAAAAAGGCACGAACAAAAAGAAACTGCTTAGAGACAGAGTTTGTAGCCTTTAAGCAGGAGGTACTTTATTACGACGTCGGAGAGCAGCCGGGTCACCCCGGATCAGAACTGCTCTGCTCTATCAACAAAAGAACAGGTTTATATATGATTTTTACAAGCGATTACAACACTTTTGCATGCATATGCATAGAATTGCAACATACATCATCAATATTCATAACAGGTGGAGTTTAGGCGGAGTTAGAGGTGTGGTCTTCAATTTGGGGAAAATCTGGGATGGGAGATCCGGCCTTCATCCATCGGAATACCCCTGCCCACTCTGCATACTCATCTTGAACTTTGTGAACTTTCTTACTTTGGCTGACTTCTTAGTGTATCTGGCAGAGGTTTCTGATGATTTTGCAAGGATACCCAGATCTTGGCCCATCTTCCTTCTTTATCAGGGAGTTCTTCTCTGTACATGAGTTTCTGTTCTGCTGTACCAGTATGTTCTGCATACTGCATACCTTAATGAATCATTGCCTCTAATATTTTCTAAGACTAAGCTTTTCTGCTCTTGCTTATACTTATATTATGAATTTAGCTTTTTACCTTTTATGATATTAGTTATATTTGCTTTCTGGGGCTTGTCTGGCTTCAATGCTCTCTCAGAAACCTGTCTGGATTTGATTTCTGGAAAAAACCCTCAGTCCACATAATACTTCTTTGGTAGTTTTCTTAATGACAGAAAACCCCCAAAACAAAAATCCCCAACAAAACCACTTCAGTTCACATAGTACTACTTAGTTTGGTGGGTAGCTTTTGCTGATCCCACACTATTTCCTGATCTAACTAGGCAAATAGTCTTTCTAGAACAGGAAATGATAAACTGAGTGTTCTTTAATCATAGTATATTGTTATATGTCCCAGGAGGGGTGGACTAAGCTAAAAGTGCCAACCTCTGATATTTCTTAGCACTTCAGTTCTTGACTTGACCACTTCTAATGCTATTAGCCTTCCTTTTAATACAATACAGATCACCATCACGGACTGTACCCGAGTTATGAGCCAGTTTGTTACTAAGCTTTCTGTGTAGAATTTGAGTAGGAAAAATAGCCATAAACTGCTCATTTCCCCCCCCTGCATTCTGATAACAGTTTGCATCTGTACAGGATTTGAGAGAGGGAGGCAACCTCACAGCTCTGTGGGACCTGAGCATCCCACTGCAACAAATTCCCTCTGCAGCTGCAATAATTGGAAAATTCTTTTGCTAAGGGTAGGTAGGATGGTAGGGCTCTTTGGATGTATAGATGTTCTTTACTGAAAAAAAAATCAAGATATTTGAAAATTTCTTTGGTAAATACATTGTGATTTATAGTTTTGTGATAAGTCAGTAGTTTATTTTGAATATAACATCCAACATGTTTAAGTAATACAATACAGCTTGGCTGCTAGAGCACATCTTCAGAGTTGAAATTCCTTAGCGATGTGTCAAAGCAACAAAGTGCTCTGGTTTGGGATTTCTTTCTCCACCCCTTCTCTTTCTCACCCCAGCAAAACCTTCACATTTTTCTTTTTACAGAAATAATATCAATTTTTGGACTATTTCTGGTACTTGCCTCTCAGCTCCTATTCTCTGCCCCCGACAGTGTGATTTTTCTGATTTTTCTGCTGCCTTTGATTCACCTATTGTTCCAGCTTCCTGCAAGGTGAGAGACATTCAATAGATAGGATTCTGGGAGGCATGAATTTCAAGCAGTTTTTCTTGAGTTACGTGCCTGAGGTTGCACTGCACAGGAAAGTGTGTGGTATAAAGGTATTGCTCTGGTCGTTCCTTTCCTGGTGTAGGCAGATTTTTACTCCACAGTGTCTCCAAACAGACAGGACTTGACTAATGAGTTTTTTATATGAAAGGCAAATGAAAAGTTTAGTCCAAGATGGCTCACTGGAGAACTTCATTCTTGCTGCCACAGCCTTTTTGTACTCACTTTCTCTCCCTTCTTTGTGGGTGTGCACCATGATGGGAATAAACAAGAGATTGCTTTGTGCTGTATGAACAGCAAAGTGCCTGATGAGTGAGTGCTTGAATTGTCTTGCAGAATATCCTGTCTCTGGAAACAGCTGGAAACTCCTAATTTAAATAACCTGAGATGTTATTTTGAGAGACTATGAATGTCACTCCCCCAACTGCTACTGATGCTGCAAGGAATTAGCACACACTCAGCATCTTAGAATCAGTCACCTGTCTTGGGACAGGGTGATAAGCAGCACAAACCTTTTTATAGTCAGTAGTTGCAGCTCTTTTACTTAATCATGGGTTAATAACCATTAGTCTTTTCAATGTACTGCTTAATTTAAGCTCTAGAGTAATTTCCAGTTTAAAGCACTATTCAAAATCAACTTTATAATTAATTCTTTCAGTACTTCTGGGTATAAAGTAATATTGAGAAGTGACACAGATTTCTTCTAGGGATTAATGTTATCACTGGTGTGATAGCATTAATGTCAGGCACACCGACAATATTACAACCTCCTTGCTTTCTTCAGACATGTGCTATTGATTGCTTCATCGATGGCTGGTTCCTAGCTGAGGTTCATTATATTGCACAGCAGAGGGTTGTTTGTGTTTTATTGGGTATGTTTGACCTGTGATTACCCTATGATAAATAGTGGAGCAAGTAATTTAAAAAGAAAAAGCAAGAATTCCTGAAATTTAAAGTAGTTGTTTACTTTTGTCCCTCTTCAGAAGACTCCAGTGAATATGTATACGTGGCTCCAGTGTGGCCTTGTTAGCCCTCACTGGATCAAAGACTAGATAAACTGGAAATACTTAATTTTTACATTACTTTTAATAAATTAAGGAATTCAAAAGTAGCACCATTACTAGTCGGGAACTGAGCATCTTCTCTCTGTTCATCTTGCCTGGCCACCACAACATTTCAAAATGTAGTAATTTTTTTGTTCCTGTGTAGTCTCTCTATCAGGCAGCCCTTGCCACAATTGTGTGTTCTTGAGGAACAACTCCCTGAGCTCAGTACAGAGCAAATACAGCCTTGTGGTACACTGCTGCCTCCCATTTCAGCCTCCTGATGCAGAACTGGGCTGTGGATGGGAAAGCTTGTGCTGCTTGTGCCTGTACACCCCTCCTTTTCTATCTACATGTTTAGAATTTACTGGACAGAGGCACATCTCTAACAGTCATGCAGGTTTTAGAAGGGTGGATCAGCTCGCAAATGAAAAAAGTAGAAAAATTACTTGAACATAATAATTTAAACTGCTACACTTATATTTTCTTCTAAACTGCTCTGATAATTCTTGTGGCAAGACAAATAAATCAGAAGTCTTTCACTTCAATAACTTAAAAATATTATCAGTCTGGCAGCATTTGAGTGATGCTGCAATATCTGACTTTGTGCTTAAGTGGTGTTACAATGTCAGCAGAGTAGTTTTTACAGAATTTTTCTTTACAGCACTCCAGCCTCTCATCTTCAAGTGACATTATAGACCACTGAACAAGAAATTCATCAATATAAGTAGGTACCATTTTCTGAAAGGATAGTACCTACTCTTACCTTGAGAACTTTTAATCATTCATCTCCCATGTTCAAACTTGCTATCACTTAATTAATCTTCGTAGTTTCACTGAAACCTCAATGGTTCCTGAGTAAATAGCTGAAATAAGGGCAGCTTTGATGTTTGAAAACTGTAATAGAAGAAGGCAGGAGATGCTACTGACTTCAGAAAATATTTGAGCGATCCCTCTCATGTGCCAGAGCTGCAGCGTTATGCAGGTCTCCCAAGGGGCTGCTGCTGTGCTACAGTAGGAGAAGTCGGCACTGCTGTGACAGGGCTGCTCTGCGGGGAAAATGGGAGCAACAATAGTTTAATTATCCCCTCGAGTAGCAATTTAGAGGAATATCTGCTGATACTAATGGGGACAGCAGTACACAGAGGAGGACTATTGTAGGCTTGTTCCCTCCCCTCTCACCTCCTCTTGTAGTTTATAGTTTGAATTTGTGTGACGTTCCAGAATAACAGCATGCAATGCTTTACCTTTTATTTGTTTTCATATTTGTGGCTTTATTTGTGATTATAGTGGTTTTTTTTTTTCAATATGTTCTCATGTAAGAAAGGCATAAAAAGGGTGGCAGGTTGTAATGAAAGACCATTGCATTTCATGTGTTCCCTTAAATCAGTTGTGCTTCGCGCTGTTGCTGCCATCAGGCACCGCTGGTGGTTTCCAGGAGGGCTCTGTGGCAGAGATGGACACCAGCCAGTGGTCTCCTGGCTGTGGCAGTAGAGGGTTTGTGCTGTGGGCTCACACTAGGGCAGGTTCAGCTCAGGACTGTGTCACCCTCCTGCCCAAACAGGGCTGGAGCTTTCAAACTAATTCCCTCTGAGTAACACTGTTTTTTTTCTGTTGGAGGAGAGCAGAGCATGGGGTGCTGACTGTACCTGTTCTGGGGGAAACATGGCAACCTTTTCCCCTCTGGATGCCAGTGGGTATGTTGCCTCTGGCTCATTAATTCTTGACATGTTGACAAGGTTCTGCATTGGAATTTTATTGTCTCATTCACAATCTTTACTCCACTTAAACAAAAATGTTAGGTGATTTCCCCAGCTTACCTGATACAATATATAAAATACATATTTTATACTTTTCCTTTTGGGGTAATAATAACTAATTTTTTGCTGCTTAAGAAACAGTGCTGATTTCTGGAAACAAGTACAAGTATAGGCATTGTCCAGATGGGAGCTAAAGAACACCTGTTTAGCCAGGAATACTGAAAAAGTACAATGCTAATTCCTCTAAAGTCATATAATAACATATTTCATATATATAAAGTCATATAATGACATTCATGCTGAACTGCAAACTATTTGAGATGAATCCTTCATTTTCCCTGCTTTTGGATTACTCATGCTTATCACTTAACCAAGATAAACCAAGATAAATCTTATCTTTTTTTTTTATTTTATTTTTCCATTCTTTTGGATTGTATACTAGAGTAGAGCATCTCTTCTGATGCAGAAATGCCATTTTACCCTATATCTTAGCCCACTTAGTCTTCTCCTGGGAAAAAAATTATTTTACTAATTCCATCTTGCTTTAGAGGGCAGTTTAGAACCTCAGGTTTTCAGAGAAACATGAAGAACTGGCAGAGGCTTCTGTAGGCTGAGCTCCTTACATTCATGCTGTTGCATCTGCCCTTTGGTCCTATCTGGAATTTTACAGCCTAAGAACTCTATAGAACTTTACTGTTACAACAACGAGTTGCACACTCTGTTGCCAGTCTGTTATTAAAATAATTCAACAACTTTTCTAGTTTTGAAGTTCACTCATCAATTGCCAAGGTCCTTGGGTTTTAATCTATAATGTGAAGCACCCTAATTGGTTTCAGTGCTATTGTATTATTTCTCTTTGGTTACTCTCTTTCCACAGCTTGGCAACTAATATCTCCTTGGAGACTGCTGTGGTTGTTATTGTGGGTTGCCTTTGTAATTTGTCTTATCTTCAGTAGAAAAATGCCTAATCACTAAGAGTATAGGTAATATATAAATCATTAAGTGAAATCGATGAAGACATCTAATAAAATCAAAGAATGCATTGGAATATGGAAGATAAAGCGAGGCTCCGTGGAATCTGTCAGGGAGATTAACAGGTGGTGGGATCCAAACAGAAAACTTAAGATTTCTGTCAGTCCTTTGACTTGGTGGCACCTGGAGGGTTTGAGTTTTGCTTCTGACAAGCCTCTAGTGCCCAATATTCTTTCTTCTGTTCTAAAAAATCTCTGTGCGTTGTGTCATTGCAACAGATTTAGGAGCAGCAGAGATTCAGCCCAGCAGAAATCTCCAGGACGTGCTCAAAGACCATCTTGAACTCAGAGAGATGCAAAAGTTGACCTAAAGAACTTTAATGAGCCCATCTGCTACCCAGGTCTTTTGCAGTATTGAAGTTCTGTTCACTTTGTAGCTTTTTGGGGTTTCCAGTCATGCGCATAATAAATATGCTGAATAAGTGAGTGGTCTGCCTAAAAAAAGCAACCTATGTTTAATCTGAAGTATCCTCAGATAAAATTGATTTACCTACTTAGGTAGTGGTGTAAAACTGGGTGCTGTTTTTTGTTGATTTTTTTTTTTAAATAAACTGACCACAGGTCACTTAGGCATCTTGTTTCTTTTTCAGAAGTCATCTGTAAACCTCTGAACATAATCCTTAAGCTCCCTCACCAGTTAAAAAAAATCCTATTTTACTGAACCTTAGAGGAAAATGTTTGTGGTTTTTTTTTTCTTGGCTTGTTGTGAGGAGTTGTATTTTTGTCTCACTTCCTTTAGTTTGTCTTGCCTATTCTGAAATTTGAGTCCTAATTTTGAAATTATTTGCTTATTTTTATTCCTGAACCCAAAGGTATTGAGGAAGTCCATAATTTTTGTAAACATTCTGCCGTTATGATTTGGGTGCACAAAAGAAGTCAAAGGCTTTGCCTATGCTTAATCTAATTATTTTTTCTGTCATATTAAAGATGATTAGAAATAACATCATTAGTAACTGTGACATAACAAGCGTATAAAATCAGGGCAAAAACCCCCAGAATTGAACTATTCTCTTAAGAGATAATACTCTGTTGCTTTCCTTACTCTACATTTTTGATTAGTGTATTCACAGTCACCTCGTGTTTCTGTGCAGCTTGAGCTTGGATATCAGCCAAACTCAATCTGAACCTCTTTTGGCTTTGGGAAAATGTAAAGCGAGTGTATGCATTCATTAAGAGAGAACAGCCTTTCCTTGGGGAGAGATGGACCTGGACCACGCAGTGTTAAATGTCTGACCTGAATAGCTGTGAATGTCAAGTCTACTCCATGTTCACCTCGAGTCAAAAGTTTAATGCAGGGTGATGCCATTTATAGATTTTTTTATTTTATTGAATCAATGTTGTATATAGCTGTTGTTATGCACATGGGGGTAGTATATACTTGACGTGACACTATATATAAAAGAACATTTTTAGGGAGGAATATTTGAGAAGGGAGCAGCATGAGTGGGGCTGCCCCACCAAGGCAGCAAGGAATCAAAGGCAAGCATGCGTGGGCAGGGGCATTGACCTCAACAACAAGAGTGTAGTCCCACAGCACCCAGCCAGGTGAGCAGAACAGAGATGGAATGGTGACAAGTGCTGTTGAGAGTGCAGAGAACATTAGAGAAACAAGGGGTGACAAGCTGGCCTAGGGTCAGTCAACAAGTCAGGAACAGCAAAGGACAGAGGTGAGTAGAGCAAGAGCCCTGCCTGCTGCACAGCCTGGGGGAGGACTGGTGTCATGTAAACCCCATGTAAGGCTGCTCAGGGTGGTCAAGAGCTACTGGTATGTTCAGGGCAATAAGGCTTTTTTTGGTTTCAAGTAGAGAAAATACTAAATAATTTCTTGATTTTTTTTTTAATACACTGGTATAAGTTCTAGGTCCTCTGAGGAAAATGTGTTAGTGTTTTGACTTTTTCTGCACCCTTAAGCTGATGGAAACTTTCCTTCTGGAAGGGAGGCAGTTGGTCATCTAGCACTTGTTCTATTACACTTTAGTGGATGTAAAATCCAACAGATGTCACTAAAGAAAGAAAACAAAAGAGTGAAGTAAGACTTTATTATGCTGCTATATGCCTTGAAAGGCTGTGGGGTTTTCTAGCTGGTGGAGATCTTAAGAGAGAATTTTGTGGTGTATGAATCAGTGCATTCATATGCATATAACACAGTGGGAAACAGAGATGACAATATCATACCAAAAAGAGCAGGGTTGGTTGCTACTAAAATAATACTGAGATGAAAAAAATTCATAAAATAGCCTAAGTTGGAAGGGATCAACAAGGATCATGGAGTCCAACTCCTGGCCTTGCACAGGACATGCCTGAAAATTACTCCAGGTGCCCAAGAGCATTGTCCAAACACTTCTTGATCCATCTTGTGGTTAACCTTGTATGTTTTTCCTGGAAAAGAGGAAAAAATGGCATTTGTCTTTCAATATTCTCAGTTCCCCCACCCTAGTTTCTGAGCTTGGGAATGGCTCGATGTCTACGTGGGAGCTCCTCTGTGGTATGATGTTCTCCCAGTGTGGTTTTGGTTGGTGCACGTGCACTGTCCATGCTTTATGGAGGAGGGAAGATTAGAAACATCATTAATGACTATGACATCACACTGGTATTAAATCAGGGGAAAAACACAATCAGCCTCTTCAGGGAGAGGTTTTCTTTTTTCTATTTAAAAGGCTTTATGATAATATATTAATATGGTAATATGTTCTGGTGAGAAGGATGCTTTTGCCACCAGAGGAGGTGACCCATGCATGTGGTGGGGTTTCTTTAACCTGAGGTGCAGCAACAGTTTTTAATGGATCAGTATGACCATTTGTGATGGAGTTTTAATGTGACTGAAATGGTTTGCAGGATAAAAGGCTTGAGCTGCAGTTTGTTAGTTTGCTTTGCTCAGCATAGCACTGACATTTTGGTGGGAGATAGGAATATATAACACACAGAGCTGAGGAGGAAGAATTATCAAGCATGCTGCCTTGTGGGAATTCTACTCCAGAATTTCTTTAACAATTGCCAGGGAAAAATATTTCAAATACTACAGCTGATTTGATGGGTGTGAATTAAACCAGGAAGCTTCAACATATCAGACCAGGACCTGAACTAGCTAGATTGCAGGAAGAATTTATTTGCAGAGCCTTTGTGTAGAACCAGCCATAGGGCAGAATGCGAGGAACATAGATTGGAGACCCGTCATCATCTTGCTTCATGTCATTGTCGTGTGCTCCCTCTTGTGCACTGTGTGCGTGGCAGCAGTAGAGGGGCTCCAGGGACTGTCTCCAGATTCTTTTCATGGAGTAACTGGCTGGAATCAGTTTTGCTTTAGTTAGCATCCAAGACCTAACAGGGGGGACTGTGGTACTGGACCTTATGAAAATAGTTGTGGCAATTGATAAATACATTTAATAAATGTAAGGATAAACAAGCAACATGAATAGGTATGATAGAATAGCATGGTTTGAGAGAGCTTAAATACCATTCAAAGCTAGTTCTGATTTCTGACTTCTACCACACAGATCAACATTCCAGCAGTATATGTCCTGATTTGCATCATCTTACACACTCAGTTGCGAATTTACAGTTGTTCTGCCTCCTACAGCAAGTTGTAGAATCACAAAATGGTTCAGTTTGGCAGGGACCTTGAAGACCATCCAGATCCAACTCCCTCTATGATGGGCAGGGACATCTTCAAATAGATCAGATTGTTCAAGAGCCCATCCAACCTGGCCTTAAACTGTTCCAGGAATGGGGCAGCCACAGCTTTTCTGGGCAACTTGTGCCAGTGCCTGACCACCTTCACAGGGAAGAATTTCTTCCTAATATCTAATCTAACCCTGCACTCTGTCAGTTTAAAGTTTAATGCCACTTTCTGCTGCATTTTTCAAAGTTTAGCAACTGCCATGTCCTCCCTAAATATTGACCCCCTTGTAAATGTTTCCCAATTTTTGACAGTTTTTTGAAGGTAGGCAAAACACAGATCAAGCAGAGTAGTAGGGGGTTATTAGGACCCATCAAGTAGTGTTTCCACTGAGGGCCTTGGTTCTTGGCAGAGTATGTGAGCCCAGGGATGGTGTCCTGGCCTGGTACTGGTGCTCTGTGTGAACTTCCCCTTTTGGGAGCAATTTTAAAGAGTTTTAGGTCTAAAATCCCCATCACACCTACTACCATTTTTAGCATTTATTGTGTATGGGTTCAAGGTGTCTCCTTTCCAGTGCTGCAGTTGCCCCACCAGTCAGTGCTTTAGTGCTTTAGAAATGACATCATTTAACCTTTGTCTTTGTTAGAGAGCTGTAAATCCTGGGCTCTCCTTGGGGTTCTCTTGAGATATTTCACATTCACTTGCTTTAAGCCAAGTGGTGCTCTGTTCTAGCAGCGAAACATCGCTGAAGTCAATAGTGTTATGCTTTTTTTCTCTTTTTATGCATAAATCTGAAATTCCCTGCAGGCAAAAGAGAATAGGAGATGCTGTGCCCTGTGGTTCACAGCTGAATAGAAGTTTCTACTTCGGAGTTGAAATGGCTCATCCCCAAAACACAATGAAGTTGAAGGGCATCAAATATACAGATAATACATGTTTTAAGCACCTCTTGCATGGTTTCTACCATCGTCTTCAAATGTTGCTTTCCCTTTTGACCTCAGATGAATGTATTTGTTTCTTAACTAGACAGGGTAAAAAGTGTTTATCTTGAACACAGATGATGAACATCCTGCAGCTTGTTCTTTAAAGAAATTACTGAGTCAAGGCCATCTGAAGTTAGTTATTTAAACATGACCACTTCAATACCTTTAGTGAAACTATCCTCCTTCAGATGTAGGGGCTGTATTAGAGAGCTGCAATGCAGAACTGAGAAACTCAGTGGATATAACTATAATTTTTGGAAGTTACTTGAAAATTTTGGGTCACAGTTGCAGCTGATCTACAGAGGGCAGTTTCTGTATTACTATACAGCAGTACTATTCTAATACTGTGCAAACTCCCAGAATCTCAATAGGCCAAATTACAACAGGATGTCAGCCCAGACTTTAGAAAAGGTGCTATGTGTCAATTCTATCAACAAAATTCATAAGACCTTTTTGAAGATGCTGCTGGTTGTTTAGCTACTGCCAGACAGCAATGAGGGACCCTATTGTGTTGACTGCACTCGTTGCTCTAAATGTGACATGCCAACTGCAATCACTGAGACTAAGAAACCTTAAAAATATTCTGGTATATCTAGGATATTCTGATAATGTATTTCCTTTTAATTTATTGCTAGCTGCCTACTTAAAGAAAAAGTCACTACTGAGAGCAGTGATGGGGAAAAAAATTCTTCATGAACTATAAAAGATCACTAAGAAAATTCACTACCTCCCCCCCAAAAAAGTGGGGTTTGCAGTTTGTTTGTTTGTTTTTTAGTTCTTGACTACCTGAGATTAAAGCATTTCCAATATTAAGCCATTATTTTATTTGTGTGATACAGGATGGACTGTGAGCCTGTACTGTTCATGCTGAATCCAAAAATTCTTTCTCAGCTCAAGCAACAAAGAAAGATGCCTGAATACTACTTGTAACAATTCTTCTCTCATGTCAAGTGTGTGTGAAAGATGACTAAAGACCCGTGTGGCACTAGCACTGGTGTCACTGGGGAAAATGAGCCTGTCATTACTAATGAGCCAGGAGGAATTGCTCTGAGAGCAAATCCAGCTCAGCCCCTGGGCAGGCAAGCTGCTAGTAGTGGGAAAGATTTAAAAAAACAAGCAAACAAACAAAAACCCCTAAGGCTGTTATGTGTAGGTGTTCCTCACAGTCCTGCCAGGTCAGAGTGAATCTGTCACCTGGGAAGCCCAAATACTTTGTCATCCAGTGAAGTACCACTGCTCTGAAATGAATAAACACAGTGATTTCTTAACTTTTTTTCTCCATTTTACTCCAGATCAGTTTTGTTTGTCTGTATCTTTTTATAGGCTGGCTAAAATGAGGAAACTTGGATAATGTGGTTTAAAAGGGTAAATTGTTCTATCATCTTCCTTTTTTCAAAGCCATCTCTTGGAGGTGTTATTTATCCTTTAGATAAGTTTCTTTTCATTACATATTTGATATTACAAGGGAAAAATTGATGTTAAGTAAATAATAGAAATCATAATACATCTTGGAGAATACAAGTAACAGATGGAATGTACATCATGTGTGAGTAGCAGGTAACCAAAGAAGCCAACAACTTCTCTTGGTTGGTGTCATTGTATGCAAGTTTAATAATATATTTTACATCCCTGAACAATAGTAGCAAATAACTGCTGGGTTAATTCGTTGTTTTGGGTTTTTTTTAATGAACTCTACTTTTGACAGAGTTTTAATATTATAGCCTTCTACTGAAGGAAAATCAATATCTGAAGTGAAAGCATTGAGTACATTCTGTTAAGGTGGTCCTTAACTTTGATCAAAGAATATCCTCATTATTGGGAAAGCCTGCTATTAAAAATAAGGTTTATTCACTATAATTAAGGTTTCCCTTTTTGTAATAGGTAAGACAGATTTTTCCTTTTTCCCCTTCAACATGGGACTCTGAACTTTGTGTAATTATTTAACAGTGGGAGTTGGTCTCCAGCAATAGATCAGGAAATATCCTGGGACACCTAGTTAGTCCCTCAGCAATGGGTAGTTTGTGAGGAGGAAATAACATGCTGATTTGCAGTTATAATTGAAGAAAATTGCTCGAGAGGATTCTGACAGTACAGAAAATAGGCCAATTAGTTACTCAGCCCTGATCCTCCTATGATTCATGATTGCTTCAATTTAATTTTGCTGTCACTTAGGAAGCAAGGTTAAGAATAGATTAGCTTCTTTTAGACACCTCTTAGCTTACTCCTGCCTGGATTTTGGGGAGGTAGGTGGATAGGAGAGCACGAGACTGTTGTATTTTTTTATTTCCACTATGATTGTACAATTTGAGTCTAAATATCAGAATTCTTCAGTGTTGCACTAATGCTTATTCATCACGGAGCTATAGGTGATGATTAAAAACTTCACACACAAACTTTTTTTTTAAGATAAAATGTACCCTACCAGTAACTTAATAACACTTTCATGCTGTTACCTTACAGCACTCTACAATAATCAATATTAAATAAAAAGAACTTCAAGCAAAAAAAATCACAGCTCAGTAAATCAGCCAAGGGGAAGATTGTACAGCTCGCCCTTGAGCAGTACCCAAAGGCAAGGATGCAAATGTGGAGACTAAAATGCCAGTGAAGCCACCCAAAAGGCAGCCTAAGGACAACCTTCCCCCGAAGTCCTGGTCTGTGCCTTCCTGATTCTGTCCCATTATCTCTTCAGTGAAGGGGTTTTATTTGCAACAGCCCATTTCCAAACTGCTGAGAACTGGCCCAAGCAGCTGATGCTGCCTCCTGCAGCCTATTCTGGACAGGGGTGTACCCTGTCACTGCTCAGCAGTGCTCTTGCTCTATTGACTATCAGCTGCTTCTGCCTGTCTCTGCCTTACTCCTGCTTTCCACTGCAGGAGGTTGTTTTTGTCCCTGCAGAAGAGGAGTGTGGAATAAGGGTTGGCCACACCTTTGCAGGCTTCTGTTTCTCTTGTGAGTGTGGTGCAGCTGTGTCTCTATTGGCATCAGCAACAGTGATTGTCTGAGACTGAAATCCTTCTGAAACTCTGCTTGATGCCCCACAGGCACCTCCTTATCTGGGTATTGCCCTCGTGGAATCATAGAATTGTTTAGGTTGGAAAAGACCTTTGAGATAATCAAGTGTAACTGTTAACTCAGCACTGCAAAGTCCACCACTAAACCACATCCCAGGTGCCACATTGACAGGTCTTTTAAATCCCTCCAGGGATGGTGACTCCACCACTGCCCTGGGTAGCCTGTCCCAGGGCTTGTCAACCTTTTGATGAAGAAATGTTTCCTACTATCCATTCTAAACCTTGAAGTCTTTTCCTCTTGTCCTATTGCTTGTTGCTTGGGAGAGGGAGCTGTTCCCTACCTGGCTATAACCTCCTTTTTAGGTAGTTGTAGAGAGCAAGAAGGTCTCCCCTCAGCCTGTCTTAAATGTCACCTTTTCTGAAACCGTATATTATTCATTGCTTGATAGATGTGTTGTTGTTCTTAAGCACATAACAGCTGGAATTCTTGCCATCTCATTTATTTCGTGATTTTTTTAATCAAAATTAGACATCTCCTTAGGAGAATAATGAATCACTCAACTATTTTCATTAGAGAAAACAGCACTGTCAAAATAATGACTTCTTTACAGGAATTAAATGTACCAGAAAGACCAAGACTTTTTTTACTTTTCAAGTTTGCATTGCAAAGAGAACATAAGTGTCAAGCAGTATGTTCCTTACTGCAGACACAGACCAAGGTGATAAAACAAAAGGGATGATTACACAATATATTCAATAAGTATATTTGTGGTGCAGATCTAAAAGTCAGAGAAAATTGCTTGAAAACAAATGCAAAAGCAAAGGAACTATCTCAAGAGGCACAATGTTTGCGTTTCTTCTCTTGTAAGTACAGCCCTTGCCTTCTCCAGCCCTTGCCTTCTCCTTACAGAGAGCTGGGCTCACTGAAGCTGTTTGCCACTGCACAGGATAGACAGGAGTCTGCTAAATTGGCAGAGCCCTGTATTTTATACCCCTGGCAGATAAAATGTATTGCTTGTTTGGTGTAGCAACACAAATCACTTGCATGCACAGGCTGTAGCTCTTAAATTTCAAGAGCACTCAGGAGCTGTGCTGTGCTTGTACCCAGAAAGAGGAGCACATGTGTATTTTTCTGTAGAGGGGGGAAAAAAAAGGTTGCTATTTTTAAGCATGCACATTTTAGCTACTATGGTCAAATAGGTGCACTTGTGTGAGGCCACTGTCGTGCATGGTAAAGGTTTAATTCCAGGCT
Organism: Neopelma chrysocephalum; assembly: GCF_003984885.1. Taxonomy (NCBI): domain Eukaryota; kingdom Metazoa; phylum Chordata; class Aves; order Passeriformes; family Pipridae; genus Neopelma; species Neopelma chrysocephalum. The sequence goes on from NW_020897733.1 coordinate 1,998,370, forward strand.
GAGCCAGGCTTTCCACAGACACAACTCAAATGCTGTTTTCCAAGGAACTCATGGAAGTGATGCCTCCCTTTTGCAGGGAATAGATTGGGAATGGGAGGTGCAAATAAATGTATGTGTGCACATAACAAAAGCAGAAATAAAAAGGAAAAAAAATACTAGTTGGACCTTTATATAGTTGAAAACATGTTTTGATTTGACAATGTAAGTTCTTTTGTGACAAGTACCATTGTTGCTTATAGCTTATGCGATTTCCATTGACTTATTCTATATCCTATATAATAAAAGTTAAGGAGTAGAACAAAACCAACTTGCAGTTTGGAGCAAGTTAATGGTATTTCATTAACAAACTGTAAATAGTAACAGCATAAGCTAGATGTGGAACTGCTTTCACAGGCCATAAATGCTTAATGTTTATTACCAATAAAAGTCAAAGGAGCATTTAGCAAAGCAGTTTACCAAACAAACATTAAATACTATAATGCATTAGATTCAGTGGACAGAATCAGGTTATTTAATTAACAATGAGTAATCCGTTAGGGCTTTATTCACCACAAATAATCTGCAGCTTCACACATTAAAAGGCTTCATGGAAGCTGTGTAGTGGTGGAAGAACAACCCGGAGGTGCCAGATGTAGAAAGTCCCTGTGGGTGAAGAATTCACAGTTGTTGTTTCCAGACTGATATATCTTTGGCCAGGCAGGTCTAGATTTCATGTTTTTCTGATAGGGTAAGTATTCTAGAGAAATCACTATAGAAGTATTTTAAAAACTAATTACTTCATATATGTTCTCAGTCATATTCTTCTGATGCAGGGCATTTAGGTCATCTTTCTAAAGAAATACGTAACAAATTACTAATGAGAATAATGTCACATTTAAGATGTAAAGCTCGGGGATGGTCTTCTCAATTAAACAGTGATGTAAAATGATCATTGGAGGTGACACTATGATGACCTCAGAGTCAAAATGGACTTGGTGACCTTGTATTTGAATTGCAGTACATGTAAGAAACTAGAGAAAATAATGACCTTTGTCCACCAATACTATGGGACAAAAACAGTACTCTCTGAGACTTTTGCATACCCTGAGTGGCCAGAAAAATGGGGATTTAACCAAAACTCCTCAACAAATATTTCCAAAGAGCATCCACATACAGGTTTTCAAACACTTTTCTTTTTGAAGAATTCATCCCTGAAAATGCCTTGCTCTTTTCATGATGGAAACTGTATGTCTGTCTTAGACTGGGCATCCAGCCTAAGGACACCTGATATTGCACCAAGTGAATCCCAGCAGATTTTCGAGGAGGACTCTAATTTGAAAACCTGGAGCAGATAGATATCTGCTCAGTGTTTCTGTTTAAGATTTTGCAGGGTTGGAAACTTTTTGCCAATTTAGCACCCTGGAGGACTTACGTGGGTTGCATCAAAATCAAAACAAAGCTTGGAACTATGAAACCATTTCAGAAGAGAAGATTCGTTGTGTGTGTTGAAATTTTACAGGTGAAAGAAAGAAGGACTGTGATAGTAATTAAATGAGTTGGTCTAAGAGCAGGATGGATATAGCTCAGTATGGACTTCATAACTTCAGTTTGGAATCTTGTTTCACAGTCTTCCCTTTGATAGCAGTTTATGATCATAATAATCATGTGGCTAATGTTCTGTAATTCAATTACTGCGCTGTTGTGAACATTAACAATTATGTAGCAGATCTGAAACACAGTGGGACAAACTGGCAGTATTCATATTTCAGTTAGTTACAGCCTATTGCATAATTACTACAGATAAGTTACTGTTTAATCCATAGCAACGTAAGGAATGAATTACAACAATAATTATGTGGCTAGTACCACCTCTCAAAATGAATAAAACATGCAAAATCAAAATTGTGGCAAGGTTACAGAGGACCTGGTCTAAGGAGTGTGTGCTCTTTCTTCAAAAGAATATAGGTTGCTGGAAACGCTAGGTTTGTGTTACTTTCTATTTCGGATCTTCCTTTTGGCTCAAATCATTATTAAGACATCTTTGGAAATATTTTAATTTTTTTTAACTTTAGCATAGTGGATGTTTTTCCCTTAAAGTAGCAAGGACTTAACATTTCCACTAAGGCTTTTGTTAACCTTAGCAAACTATGTTGGTTCACTAATGTAATCCAGCTCATGACCTCATACACTGTTTTGGTCCCTGACCATCACTTTTGGCTCACAATGAAAAAAGTTGATTTGAGGTAAGTAGTCCACTTCTTTGTGCATAGACTGTGGTGTATTGTTGGCCTTAATCACCAAGTTGCCACCTTCAGAAATTCTCATTTTTGTCTTCGTATCTCATTCAATGTCAGAGTAAATTGCATGATTGATGTTCTGGTCTGTTTATCAAGGAACTCATGCATTCCCTTTTTAAAATCAATATTTAAGAATAAAATAGCCCTGTGATAATTCATTTTATCAATGTAAGTAAAAAATACTGTTTACTCTTTCACCTGAAGAATTAACTCTTAGAAGATTAACTAAAAGGTAAAATTGATGTAAGTGATGACAGGTCTGGCTGGCTCAGCGTTCCTCATATTGGCTCTCTTCACGCAAGAAACAGGGCAAAAATTAAACTATTGACTTCTGCTGAGCAGTGTACAAAACCCCCCATATGTTCCAAAAACGTGGGTACTGAATTGCTGTAGAAATCATGAAAAGTAGCTGTTTCACTTGGTTCTCCAATCTGTGGTGATTCGAGTCATGGCAGTGTATTCTCCTCTTCCTTTGTACCTTTAATGCTAAAGAAAAAGGATAAAATGGGAATTAAAGTTGCAGTGTGTTTAAAAAGACTGAGTAAGATTTGAATTTATATTTGGACCTATGTTACATCATTCCTCCATTGCTGAAAGGTCAGAAGTACAACAGGACCACTATATGTCCCTTCTCTGGTCACCTTCATTCCAATGCCAGTATTTCTGGTGGAACTTTCTAACTGTTAATTTACTTTCCTTATAAGTTTTCATAAACTTGTGGTGGCAGGTGACATTTCATTGGAGCAGTTGGTTTCACTAATAACTTGCCCGTGTTTGTTCTGCCCTTGGGCTTGTGTGGAGCACTACTTTGAGGGTTCTGCCAACAGCATATACACTTCTACCAACATTCTGTTAACCATTCTACCAATGGCTCTTGAAAAGGATTAATTTCTTGTGCTGAGCTCTTCTGTTTTTCTGGATTTATTACAAAATTGAATTCATCTAATGATAATGTGTTGCTATGACCTCATTTTAAGGAAGGTATAATTTTATTAGGATTCATTATTACAGTATTTATTTTTTAATTCCTGTCTGAATGATGTAAATTGAAAGCACTCTCTTCTAATTTGCTCCCAGTCACAAGACAGATCCCGAGTCATTAAAGGGTATTTAAGTGCAAATATAACTGCTGAGGGCACTAGCCTATTTTCAGAATGTGAAAGCACTGGCATGCACAAGTAAGAAAACTCCTTTTATGCATAAATGTCCTCATGTTCTTATGTTTTCTTTACTGTGGTGTCTTCAGCTTCTTTCTGAACATACTTGTAATTTTAGTAAAACCACTCCACCCCTCCAACTATGGAAAATACAAACTTCTGTGCAAGATTGCTTCTAAGTCAGATCAGAACTTATCCCTGTCCTGAAAGAACCAAGACCACTTCTGATTGAGGTCTGAATTCTGGTTTTTGTTAGTTGGTTCTCTTAATCATTTAATTTTTTCACATAAGTCAATGAACAATATTTATTAGATTATAGAAACTGTTAGCAGTCAAAAATAGAGTCAAAATAGATCAGATTCTTCCAATGCCACCAAGTGTGTGTATGTGAATGTGTTTTTTTGTGCACTGAAATAAATCATTATATGGAGATAAACAGAAAATGAAGCCCATATTTTCCTGTGGTCAGATCATCCAAGTTGCAGGGAAGCTGGCCAATATCTAATGGGTACATCATCAAACCCTCATGTCTCACATATGTTGTACTTGTGTGTGTTTTGTACCCACATAGTTATATCTGTGTCTCCTTTTTGAGTCTGAAACTGCAGTTTTCTTATTCTGCCTGACCTGTGTTACAGGGTCCTCTGGTGCTGTCAGTAATTTCATCAAATAGTTGGATTTAAATTCTGACCTGCAGTTCTGTTATGACACGTAATAATTAATAGTTACAGTGAGTCATCAGGAAGGTTCCTGGATGCAAAAAAACCAAACAATGGTTGAGCTACAGGGCACCAACTTTACCCTGTATTTAGGCATGTTCACCATGGAAATGTTTGTGTATTGTAGGCACAAACTTTTAGAGATATTAAAGTATTCACATTTCTGTTGACATCTTCACGGTTATTGTACATAGTAGTTCATTGTCCTCTGATAATTCAGGTAATGGGCTTTGTGAGAAATAAGTTGTGATGTCCTTCAACTTTGCCTTTTCTGAACTTAACTGCATGGACATACTGTAAAGAAGGTTCAACTATATACTTGATTACTAAACATTTAAAGTATGGATCAGTGAATTCATACACAACACTAACTCACCACAACAGTACAGAAACTGTACTTACTCATTAGATGAGATTTGAGAAATATGTTTGTCATTGATACATGATTAGGATGTCACAGTCACCTAAGTTACAAATGGTAAGGACTTTTGTTTAAGCTGTGCTTTCTTTTGTGGAAATGAATGCACTTCATGAGCTTTTTGGTATCTCATCATTTCTGATATTTAACAAGTGTCTGGTAGTTCAAAGCCTGAGTCAACCTGTGACAAAGTAAAAGAGAACTTTTGTTGAATAAAGCCCAGAAAAATGTAATGTGGGAATCCGTGCAGTTTCTCATGAGCTTCTTTGGAGTGCACTTTTTATTTCTGCATGTAAATGTGAGTGTTGCAAGACTTCATCTCTACCTAGTTCATTAAGAAGCCTGGTAATACAGATTCTTTGGCATCTTCCTAAATGAGACATGTCCCCCTCCTTTCTTTTAGCTTTTTTCTAAATATATTTTATTAAAACGTACAGATATCATAGCTGAAAAAAATCTAACCTCCGACAATTTTTGAGATTATAATGCTCTTTCACTAAATCAAGTCAGTGTTATCAACTGTGATCTGATAATGTTCTGTTGAAAGCTCAGTTTAGGTCTTGGTTACCATTCTACTTTCATCAGAGATGTCTTTATTTGGGATATGGTTTTGATGAACAATCTAAAATGGTCTCATGAGTGCTCAAGCTTTATCTTTGATTTACTTGCTAAGGCTCAGATCAGCAAAAAGTTTTGTTAGAAAACACTATGTATGCACAAAACAGATACATAAAACTTTAGAATGAGTGTTTAGACTCTGAAGTCTCATCCTTGTTAATATAACTTGCAAAGTGTAGTTAAATACTTCTGTCAGTAACTGAACCAAAATCATCAAAGTCTGACATGCAGTCAGGATTATATTGTTAACTGCTTATCCTATGTGCTAGAAAGAATCGTTTCACTATTCTCTTTGTCAGGACCCATGTGATTAAAAGTTGGATGCACACACACTGTTCCTCCGGGAATGTGCGTGGTGCCTTCAGAGCAACAGATTAAAGAATTTCTGTATTTTAAATAGCTTTTTTTTTTCTTCACAATGTGAATCACATAATCCCCTCTTATCCATTTTAATAAGCTGTGCTTTATGCTGATCTAGTGAGTGAACATTTGATAAGGATTATAAAAATGTGTTGCATTTCTGTTAAATCACCAACATTGCACTTTGAATCAGACTTGAATAAAGTCTGGAGATAGATGTATTTCCTCTCCTCGCCCGTTTTCAAAAGCACTGATCCCTCATCTAAGACTATTGTACTGCAGCTTCCAATTATAATTTAACTTATGATTGTACCTGCTATGACTGCTTCCCTGGCTAAGGGCTCCAAATGTTTGGCTTCTTCGTTGTGATGGGAGGACAAAAGAGTATTTGCATACAGACAGGCTGCTGTTGGCAGCAGGATCATCTTTTGCAAGTAATGCTAACAACGAGCCTCCGAATATTTTGCAGAGCGGGATGAGCACATTCTCCTGGACTTTTCATCTTTTTCAGTTCAAGTGCCTTTAGCTCACAAAAATCTGTCCCCAAGTTTATTATTCTTGATTCTTTGAAAGAAGTGGTAGCTTTGCTTTTCGTTACTTCAGTGACGGGTGCAGACAGATGCTCAGAGGGGAAGGAGACAGCACTGTCAAACACCGTGAGGCTGGATCCAGAAACCCGATCTGCAGAAAAGTGAGCCGGGTAAAACTGGAGCTGTGCAGACTCCTTCAGTTTCCTTGAAAGTCTGCCATGCTTTACTTGTGTCTATAATCTATTATAGAAACTATCAACAAATATGGATCAATGTGGATTTGGCTGTTCCACACAGCCTTGCTCTGCCTTTCTGCCTGTACCTGGAGGGAGCTGGCTGGGCACTGGCTGCTGCAGGGGCTCCGAGGGTGAGTGCAATGTTAAATACTGACTTACTGCTCAACAGATCTGACAAGAACTTAAAAGGAGCATTATCAGCTTTGCTCTCTGTTGTCCTGGAGGTGTTCTCTTATGTTTTGCTGCCTCTGCTCCCTCTGAAGTAGTGGTGTGCCTGCGGACCCTGAGCCTCTGTCCCTGCTGCTGTCGTGATCCTCCCCATGTTGTATGCACAAAAACAAAGTGTAGCTCTGGGCTGAATTTTGCTGAGGTTTTGAGCTTCAATGAAAATGTGTTCTCCATCACAAGGAGTACACTTAGCATGTATGAAGTGTAGCGGGGAAGGATGCTGAAACTGAAACCATACACCGTTGAAAGCTCAACAAAACCAATATTTACTACCGAGAGGTGGCCAACAAAATGAAAACTCAGGAGAGAGGAAGGAGGAGGAAAACAAGCCCTCAGTATGACTCCCCCTCTCACCCAGATGTTGCTTATGAAGTTTTCTTACCGACCCCAGAATGCTTAGAATTACCCATAGCAGAAGCTGCATTCCTGGAGTGTCAGCAGGCTCACAGGATGGCGGGCATCCCTGCGAAAGGAAACATTGTCATTTGATGTGAAGCTTGTGTTCCCGCTCCCAGTACAAGCCATCTGTTTTTATACAATTAATTGGTGATGTGCTGGTGTGGCCAGCACTGCCCACCTAGAGACCTTCAGTCCCTCCCCCCATTATGTGAGTGGTATCTCTTCTGCACATGCATGGGTACTCTGGAATGTCCCGCACCTGCGTGCTGCACCTCAGGGGGTCTTTCCTAAAAGAGTCGGGAGGCTTACTTCATCATCCTCCTCTTCACCTTATTTCAAATGCCCTTGCAAGGCCATCAGCCAATAATGAGGTACCAATTAAATATAGTTTATACAAGATGCTCCCTTCAAGGGTGAAAGTTCTTGTTTATCAGTGCTTGTTTTCTCCTAACTTGGCAGGAAAAAAATAAACTCTCACAGGTGGCTGAGCCAACCACAGACCAAAAAATAGCATCATCTAATTAAGCATGAATACAGAAGAGATATCAATTTGGGGTTGTCTCAGTACCTTCCTCTCAGACCATCAGTAAGGCAGGATGCTGTCATGAGTACGTCAAACTGCTCCACCAGAGGTTTGGATGTTTAGGATTCAAACCTGTTGCTTATGGTTTGACCATTTTATCTCTAGAAGATTTTTCAGATAAGAGGGGGTTCCCTGCCTCAGAAAACCTCAAGAGACCTGAGGTGTTAGTGCAGCAAGAGAGCTAGAAGCACATCAAGGTTACAGTGATGTGTAAGGACCTGGTAGGCACCTGCCCACAGCTCTGTATTCCCAGCCTTAGCACAGGGCATGGCAGGGAGAGATGGCAGAAGTTGATCTCTACTGGTCAGCTTTTGTTAGTGGTGCGACTGAGGCACTGCAGGGCTCTTCTTTGCACACAGGCAGATGTTTTGGGACTGGGGAACTGTACTTCAGCTCCTGCACAAGCTGTGTGCAAACCCTGTTCTCATTAACAAATGAATTGTATCTATAACCTGATGTTTAGTGGCCTCTGGCAGGACTCTCAGCTTTTATATGGTAATGGTGATTTATATTACCCCACAGTCTCGCTTAAAAATCTTGTTATAGCTGCCAGAGGGTTTTTTGTTTTGTGGTTGCCTTGCATTGCTGCTCTTCAAGTGAAGAATTGAAAGTGAAGCTTGAAGAATCCACAAATGTCTTCTAAGTGAATCTGCTCACTGATGAGAAGGGAATTCTCACATACTGAACCCAAGTAATCCCTTCATTTCAGTGACAGCAATCCCAATGCTCCAGAAGCTCCTCTTGGAATAAGAGGATGCTATAACATCTTTTCCTTTATACAAATAAATTATAAATAGAATAGCTATGAAGAAATGTGTTGACAATACACTTAACATCAACTAATGACAAGTCTGCATAAATAAAACATGAAAAAAAAGTCTGGGTCTTTATTATCTCATTCACATATAGAGCCTTTGCTCAAGTGCCTGGGCTACTTACAATCAGCAAAGAAATGCAAGTGCTTGACATCTGTGAGTAAAGGGGTTGGTATGAGATCCTGAGTCCATCTAAAGAATGTATTTATAATGCAAATGACTGTGTGGAACCAGTATTTCTAGTGAAGAACTAGGTAAGCTGTGACTAATAATGAATAAATCAGCCATCTAACCCTTGCCGGTCAGTCAAAAATAATGATTATTAGGTCTTTTTAATTTGTATGTGATTGCTTAGTAAGACTGAGCACTTAATTCTGTTAAAGAGATAAAGCTGTTACAGGAAAATAGGACCCAAAGGATATTAAAAGATGTTTCTGTTGTAATGCAGTAAGCAAAAATCACTGCATCCACAGCCTGTCTTGGGCTCCAATGCCTCTGGGGAAATTGCTGCCTCCTGTTCACCTCGGTGTTTATAAGCTGTGGTGCTGTAGTCCCTTAGGGCCCAAATTTATATGAAAACCACCATCCACCCACACCAGCCTCTCCACATTGTTCTGGAAGTAAAGGGAGAAACCAGAGCTGAGCTGTCATTCAGTGCCAGAGAGTGCTGGAAACTGGATTGCACCCACATGTTATCTTGGTGTGGGAGGAAGTGTTTAGTTAGGCTTCGCCTAACACTCAGGCAAGATGTCAGGATTACGCTTTCATGGGAATCCTAAGTGTGTCCCTCGACTCCTTCTGATACTAATTAGCAAACACTTGAACGTAGATTGTCACGTCAATGGGAAAAAAAGGACAATGAACCTGCAAGCTGTTTGAGAACTGTTCCTTTGACACCAACTGTCCCTGCCCAGGATTGTGTGCTGTGCTTCTTGCCACTGTAGGGTCAGAATGAAACCATCTGTTTTGGTCTTCTTTTCTTCTGGGGCAGTGAGCCCTCCTGGGCTCTGGATTTGGTCTTTAGTAATGACATATTTCCAGGTTTCATAACAAGACTGTCCTGAAATGCTGGACCATAGTGCTGAAGGTTTGTTTCCTATATGGGAAAACTATTTTCCCTAATTCTGTGGGTTTCTTGACTAGTGTTATCAATATTTTTCTTTGTCTTAGAGCATAGATTGTTGGATTCAAGGTTACTTAGTGGTGTTTGTCTAGTACAAAAGATGGCAACGTTAACATTTTAAGGTGCTCCTGAGTATTTCCAAGTTTTTACTATGAGATATACTATGTGTGTAGCACTCCTGACGGTATGGCACAACAAACCAGCACTGTCAGCATTTGTCTGCAATGCCTTCCCCCCCTGTCAAATTCAAGCCATTTAAAACATGCTTTAAAAATCTTAAATTTTCTGAGTTTAACTTAAAAGTGATAGGATTTTGTTTTAATATTACATTTTCCAGTTTCTGTGCAAATAATGTGTAGCTGCACGTGTATTGCTGGGGTGCATGTGTTATATGATGTGCTAAATGTGTGAATGTGAATACAGAGAAATAGTTTGGATAGGTACATATTTTGACTATACAGCAAAGAATGTGAGAACATCAGGGGTACAAATAATGAAGCAATAATCTTGTGAAGGACGTCCTGATTTCACTGATTCTCTCCATGCATAGTGCTTCGCTTTCTTTTCTGCAGCGAGAATTATCTGAAATCTCTTGCTGAATTTTACTAGCAATGTTGCTGAACTATTTTGCTGGGTTTGTTTTTTTTTTTCTTCCTGGAATGACTAATAAAATACATCTTTGAAGTTCATGGGAGAACAGACAAAAAAACCAAGCAAACAAAATGGGGCTGTTACTGCCTGGGAAGTCATTTTGCGATGGATAAAAGGTCAAAGTAGCTTTTTTCAGTGGATTTTCCTGTTGGGAATATTTATCATCTACAAAGTGCTGCATCTGCGACCTTTGTGAGTATTTTATCAATAACAAAGAACTGAATAATTCTACCATTTTTGAAAAAACCCTCATCTATATTTAAACAGTATGGAAGAGAAAATCTTTGCACTGAGAGCTTTGGAGGAAAGTTGCATACAATAAATGCTGTTTCTTATGGCCGTTATTAACTTGCCATGTTTAGCTGAAAAGGCAACAGGGTGTATATAGTCTCCATGTTTTATGTAGGAGTAATTAATTCAGTTGTATTCAGGTTTTTGCATGTTTTCTTATAAATACCTGGTAGTCATGAGCACAAGTGACCATAACACCCTGGGATGGGGTGCAGGACACTGTTGCTCAGCATCTGTGCTGTAGTAAAAGCCCAAGTGTGGGTTTGGCTCAGAGCTGGTTCTGCTCAAACTCTGTGTCACCACGAGGTTGCCTCACACCTGGGTTCCATCATGGTTTGAAGAATAAGCCCAACCTTCTTAAACCAGGGCTGCAGTCATGAAGAAGTAAAGATGCAGCTAGAGAGGGTTAAAGACATCTAATGACTACATTAGTGGAAAATTGAACATAGTTCATAATTTTTCAGATAACTGATGTCTTGAAATAATTAAAAAAATTATACTAGTTTTTCTGGTCAGGTATATAAGACTTCTTTCTCACCTTTTGCACATCATATTATACTTGATGTTTAGTTCTTTTTTCTTTTGCATATTTCTAAGAAGAGCATTCTGAGTGCATCAGAAAGAACATTAATGCATGCAGATGTGTCACTCTGAAATCACTGTTGTGTTGAAAGTGCTTGCACAGGCTCTAATTTGGGAACAAAAAGAATGTTGTGTGATTTATGGATAATGACAGTTAATGTATTCTGAATTATTAAAAAATTGTTACTGGATCTTGTTTACTAATTTTCTACTTTATTTAAAACAGCAAAATTCAGGACAGTTCAAGGCTGAGATGCGAGTCAAGATTCACCAAATGCAGATATGAAATATACATCCCAGTCAGTAAAAGTCAGTGAATCTGAATGATCCCTTTTTTCTCTGTTATTGAATTGACTCTGTTATATAAAATTAAAAATAACCCTGTGACGTCTGGAATTTAGCTGGATGCTATATAGAAATTTTGGTCCCAGCAGCTTGTGTGGAATAGCTGCAGAATACAAAATAATGAAATAACAGCTGTAGTCACAAAGACAGACACTTTTCATAGTGCTCTAATGACAGCAGAGTGCAAATGAGGAAAGAACTGAGCAATTTGAGACAATATGTCAGAAACCTAAAGTCAAGGAGTGACCCTCCCAAACCTGTTTAATACTGTTTGACACAACCTCTTGTTTGATCTTACTTGTCAGTGTTGCAAAACACATTTTCCAGGCATGTTGAGTTTCTTGTCATCTTGAAGCAGCATCTCTGCTGCAGCATTTTTTGGCAAATGAATCACAGAAGTAACTAAGAAAATGAGTCAGTTCTATTGCTGGTCAAAGAGAAAATTGTCAAGGAAGCCATTTAAAAAATAATTTCAGAATTCCAAGGCTGTGACTGCTTTTGATGGCAGAGTTATACAGGTAGTGATCATTCACCTTGCTCTCACCTTGAGTAGCTTTCTATTAGACATCTGACAGATTCTGTATGTCTAAAATCAATCCGGAAAACTCAGGATGAGTGTCTGCTGTGCTGGCTCAGTTAATCTGCACAGGCCAGAAATACCCCGATTTTTTTTTTCATCTGACCAGTAACATGGTTTATGCAATAGTTGCTTTCCTGGAATGTGGTACAATATGTTACTCTTTTCCTAAACTCATGTTCTTTTATTTTGAATAATCAATAAGAGCGACTGAAATTCCATTTTCAATTGCATGCCATTAAAAGGACTTAGAACGCCTGTAGCAGAATACATCACTTTGCTCAGTGTGTGTGTGCATATACAGATTTATATGAATGTATGTGGTTTGCATGCAGCAGTAGCTGTGCAGTGTTTTATGCTGTTACTGTGTTAGATTTCTTGGTGCAATTCATTGTGGATCAAGGAGGCTGCTGATTATCTGCCCTTGTTTTTGGAGTCAAACTCAGCAGAGCTCAGCTTGACTTGCTGAAAAAGTTCTGTTGGACTTTTCCATTCTGACTCTCAAAATATTAATAATGTGATGCAAAAGCCATTTAAATCATCCACAGCTGCTCTCTGTTGGGTGAATGTGAGATCCGTTCCACACCATGAGCATCCTCAGAGGTTTCCTCTTTCTTCTCTTTCTTTGCCAAGTACTCCTGCGACATGGGATGAAGTGTTTTGTTTCATCAGTCAGTCCCTTATTTTCCAGCTATCCTTTTATTTTTTTCCCTCATACCCTTGCAGCACAGGACTTACTTCAGGTAAAACAATGCCTGAAGCTGTAGTGGATGAGTCCAAGTCTTGCAGCTCTTCACTTCTACCCGAGTCTAGAAGGAAAAAAAAATGGGAAGTTTTAGATGGAATAATAATTGCCACTGTATATGTGTAGACTTCTTTGTATTTGCAGGCACAAATAGTCTCGGTAGGAAAGTTTTTAGATAAAATTATTTTCATTGCACCCAACCACGTCAGCTGTTTTGAATGCAGGTTGGGTTGTAGTGTTGTTTGCTTGAAAACTCTGGGAACAGTCAAGTTATGAGGAAATACTTATATTTCCTCCTCTCTTCTCTCCAGGGATTATTTAGTACTTAGTGCCTCAGAAGCTTAATAGAATCTTCCTTACCATAAATTTTAATAGGTCAGTACTGTAAAATATAAAAATGCCCATATACATTTTCTAAATATTTAACAGGATTCTCTTGCTCAATTATTTAGATCACATCCAGAGTTCCCTCGAAACAAATTTCAAGTTTTATATGGATTTAACAAAGTACACTGTAAAGTAAATTGTACAAACATGTTTGTGTACTGACACCAATGAATACAGGAAAAAATTCAGTCAAACTTCCAAATTAAAATTCAGGGATTTTAGAATTTTCAATGATGTGTTAAGTAAGATAAAAGTGCTAGAAATTACAAAGAGAGACTGAAATGTTTTATTAATGTTTTGGCTTTTCTTTACCAATATTTTACTTGTTTGCTTTTTTCTTCTGTCAAACATTATTCTGTATATATTCTTTTGCTTTTGTAGTTTTGAGTTGAGAGCTCTTAAAATTAAAAAAAGAAAATTTAATCTGAACCTGTGTATACTGGGAATTTTAGGTCACAGACTTTAATCTCAGGATATTTTAACCTTTGCTAACCACTGATTCATGTGGGAACAAACCTATGATTTCTCTTTAACTGAAGGAGCAGTAAAATCGGACTGGAAGGAGAAAGTGGGCAGATGTTTAGGTCTTCTCTGTGGGCAGGTAGGAAGAGTTTAGGCAGCATAAGTAGTATGAAAAACAGCTTTTTCTCCTTCTTGCCCCCAACATGTGTGTAGGAGCGCTGGCACTGCTGCCTTCCCTGTTGCACACCGGCCCTGAGCATTCCAAAATCAGATGGAATGCTTGTCCCTTCCTCAGGCACAGTGTTCATGTTAGGGCAGCTCTGTACTGCTTCCCTGCTCTGCAGATCCCATGGAGAAGAGCTGCCATCTAGGTATTGAATTTGGGTCCATGCTTTTGCTGATTGTACCTGGTGTGCTGAACTACCAGCAGGGTTGTACTTCCAAGAGGGTTCTGCAAGCCTCAGTTTTCTTCAAAAACTACAGGTATTGCTGACAGTTCAGAGGCTGCTACTGCTGTCCTTCCCTCACATAATAATATCAACCAAAACTTGTTGCTAATACCAAGACTTCTGCATTGATTATATAAATAAACACTGGATTGATTGACTGCCCTTTCTGCTTTAAAAAATAGTCTGAAACCTCTCCCTGTGCTCCCCACTTTGGAGTTTTGCTGCAAAAAAATGTCCCTTGCGGGTCCCTGGCTTTGATTTTTGAGGTCTTTCTCCCCAAGTTACAGTACACTCATTTATAGAGATAGCATACTTCATACACTAGCATCTTTATATTCCTCCTTTTTTCAGCACAAAAAGAACATTGGGGAGTTCAGTTCATAGCCTATTTATTTTAAATTTTCAGTTCTAATTTTGCATGGAGTTGTAGTACAGAAAGCTCTCCTCACCAAAGCAATCACAAGAATGTTGAGTCAGGTTTTAAAATAGCAAGCAATAAAAAATAAAATCCTATGTAAATATCTCTTCTTTTTGTTTGGATTCTCTTTCCTTATAATCCTAATCATTCTGCTTTATCTTGGATGCCAGTCACACAGATATACCTGCAAAAACCCCAGAATTTCCTCCAGTGTGGTTTTCTTTTCAGGTACTGTAGAAGCCCAAAACATTCCCATTCAGCTCCTTTGATCTCCAAACTACACTTGGTGTTGGAAGGTTTCAGCTGCACCTTCTGCACCATCTCTCTGCGTGATCTGCCTTAGTGTTGCTTTACTTCTCTGTGATACAGCTCACAAATTAAGTAGTAAATTCAACTTAATAGGAAAAAGTAATCCAAGACATTGAAAATACATTGTACTTGACTTTTTTAGCATTTTAAAGGAAAGGTTTTGCTCTGGATTAATATCCATAAACTGAAGCTTGAGGTTTACTTATTATTTATGTACTTCCTTATTCATTCTCATGTTTTATTTTTTAAAAGAAAGATTAGAAAAAGCACTAAGTCAGCACCTATCAACAAACATTTCAACTTGTTACAAGTAAATTTACCTGCTCTAGCAACCTCTCCCTTACAAAAATTTTTGGAAGGTACATGTTGCTTGAACACCAGCAAGTCTGAGCTCTCTTCGGCACTGGATGGCACAACTGCAGTGGACAAAATACTGTCCAGAGGAGTCCCTGATTTCTTCTTGCTGCCAAAGAAAGCCATAAACAGGGATTTTCCTTGTGAGTCTTGGTCCCAGTGACCGGGGCCACTCACTATGCAGGTTCTCGTGGTCACAGTGTAAAACCTGATCTTCAGATGGAAGAGGCCTGAATGTTCCTGCCACTGCGATTCCTTCTTCTGCTCTCTATGCTGGGGGAAAATAAGGCCCAGATCCTCACTATTTTTACTTTCTTCCCTGAACTCCATTGCAGGTCTCGAGCAGAGTTTAATGGCAATCTTTACAACTCTTGTCAAAACTCATAATTTTAAAACAATAGGAGAAGAATTATCAGGGGAATATGTGTCTGGCATTGGGCAATTTTACTTCCTAGCTAGAGAAGGAGAATCCAGGACATTTAAAAATATAAACCAATTCCTACCGGTTATTTTTCACTTCAAGACAGTAAGGCAGCTTCTAAAGCCCATCAAATGCCTGATGTGAGCTCTAATGAGTTTTAACCTTGCTTTTTGCACAAAAAGCTTTGCAGACTTCCTGTGCTCATTGAAAAATGTGATATTTTCTGATGCAAAGATTGTTTCAAAACCACTCTATAAAATCCCTGTGGACAGAAGCACTGCTGATATTCATGCACTAGCATTTGAATCTTCCTAGAAATGCAGTTTTTTAGCTCAATTTTTTACTTCCTACTATATTCAAGAGGTGAGTTAATCTGTGACTGCATCAACATGAGGCTGCCATCATGAAGATGTTTTTTTTTCATAGTGGTCCAGAGTTTTTCAATGTCCTCTTAGAATTCAGATGAGGAGTTGCTTTATTCCCCTTGATCAGGTATTCTGGAAGGAGAGATGGACCAGTGCACAATGTCACACATTTAAAATGCCAACAGACTGATTTAGTACTTACTGACAACTTGGGTACACACTATAATCTTGTTTCAAGATGCTGTCTACAACGGTGCTGTCAAAGCAGTGTTTGGAAAGTCACTCTGTCAGCAGCTGCAGTGACAAACTTCAGGATTAAACTAACATAAAGTATGAGAAGTTCCTTTTCCAAGAGCTGGATGCCAGAGGTATCACTGTGAGCTGTGCCCATGCACTGTTCCATTTGGAAGGTGCTGGTGATGTGGTTTTACATGGCATTAGTAAATGACATGCAACAATGGATTGAATGTAAGGTTTATACGTAGAAAAGGCTGTTGCCTGTCCCCAGAAGCCTGGTTTAAAGGAGGAAAGCCAATTTTCCTTGTGCTCTCTTTTTGTCCTAGAATCATAAAAGTGTGATTTGGTTTGGAAGGGACATTAAAGCTCATCTCATTCCAACCCCCTGCCATGGGCAGGGACACCTTGCACTAGACTAAGTTGTTCAGGGTCCCATCCAACCTGGCCTTGAACACTTACAGGGACGGGGCATCCACAGCTTCTCTGGACAACCTGTACCAGGGCCTCACCACCCTCACTGTAAAGAATTTTTTCCTAATATCTAGTCTAAGCCTGCTTTCTGTAATTTTTAATAAAGGAAAGTACCCCTCCACACCTTGGTATCCTCTGCTTCAGGTCACATGGAGGACATGGCAGTTAACTGCTGTTCAGAGGGCCTGAGGAGGTTTAATATTGTAATTATTGTAATTTGGGGGCTTAAGTTGTGTAACCTTTTATTAATATAAGGCACTTTAAAAAATCAGATGTTTATGCTAATATATAAAGCACCAATTAAAAGAACAAATATAGTATTAAAAATTTCTTCAGCTGGGGAAAAAACATAGCTCTCATCTACTTTTCTGGTTTTAATACTTGTAGCAGTGATTGCTTTTCCTTTTTGCTTACTCATTATTCATGTTAAATATTTTACTTATTACTAAACCACTGTGATTTTGTCATTTTTCCTTTTGAGAGGGTGATTGTTTTTCCAGTCAGGAAGAAATAAGAGCCATATAGTCTTTATTCAAAGAATTATTCAGAAGAAAGAGACAGGAAGAAAAATCAAGACTAGTAAGAAAGCCATGAGGTTTACCATTACCAATAAAATTTTACCTCATATATAAAAGTTCATGTATGTCTCTTGGGTCAAATCCATTGTACACTTTGTGCTTTATTAGTTTTTGATGTCAAAGGGACTAACTCTAGCTGTTGAAAAGAAGGTAAGAATTATAATTTAGTGCTTCCAGAAGCTCCATCAATTCCGTATATCCTTGGGTGAGTAAGATACTTTGAGACACCTGGAAGACCAATAACCAACCAGAATTTTCACAACTGGCCAATCTATGTCTATAACCTGTACAAACTATACCCAAGGACTCCTGTTGAATATCTGTTCTGCTCTGTTGCTATTTACCTCTGACTACTTGTAATATTATAGATTTATTCTGGATATGAGTGCACATTGCAAGACAAGATATTGATTCAGAATACCTGGTAATAGAACAGTAATTGCTTTGCTTTAAAATTAAGTGACCATACTCATTTTAGAATCTATAGTATTTCATCATTTCTAGTAGTATCTCATGATATGAAATAGTAGAGACTCCACAGCCAATTACCCTCACAGAAACAATAGCCCATGTTATATTTCACAAACAAATGACAATCAGGAAAGATCATCTGGCTCACCAGAAATGAATCTGATTTGAACAAATGTTCCCCTTTTTTTGGGTGGGAGCATGGGGGAAGGTAGGGGAGGAGGAGGGAAGGGGGAAGGAGAGCAAAATAAGATATATCTTTTGAATTATTTATAGATACTTGTATATGTTAACAGAAACTATTTTTACTTTTGTTCATATAAGTATGCTTCGGTTTTATGTTAAATGAATAAAGCAACTTGGAATTAGATATACTCAATAGTTTTTTATGAATACAAATGCAATACAAAAGCAGTAGTCTTCAGTAAATAATAGGTTTTTCACTCCATTACCATATTTAACAAGTAGAGGAAAAAATAAGCTCTGCTTCCTGTACTGACTTACAATGTTCTGCTGGAAATAGGGTCTGATACGTTTTTCTGCTTTCAAAGATTAAATTCCCTGTGGCACACAAACTGCATATTTTCTGAATTGTGGACTAATTTGCATTTTTTAAAACATCTGTTTATGAATATCTTTGTGATAATAATTACTATTTACAAAGTTTTAATCAGGAGAGGGAAATTTTAAATGAAGAATACTGGAGGGAACAGATTTTTACCTTCTGGTCATTATTGCCACAATTTATTCTTCTACAGTCTGTCAGCTCATTTTTTTCCCCCCACTACTTGTTTTATCTCCATTTTAAGCACATTTCTTTTCTCATTTTATGTTTTTTCTCCTCTTACCGGTGGCATGAAAACCCAAGATTGAAGCTGCTATTTTACTTAGTAATCTAGACCTTGTTTGAGAGGGGATGAGAGGATAGTTTTACTGAAGGGGAGTTCCTTTCAAGTTACTTTCAATTGGAGTTCCTCCAATTCTTTCATAAAATTGGAGGAACACATGAACCTGATGCAACTGCTAGACACAATGTAGGCATGTCCTGAGTAAAGAATTGTCACTAAGAGTGTAGCAGTTTACAATAACTTTGGTCAGAATCCCATGGGCTAGTTCAGACCCTCTAAATGAGAAAAAAACACATCTGATGGCCATGCAGAGCATCAGAAAAACATAATAATGGGACTTGTCATTCAAAGCAAGAAACAATAACAAAGCAGCTTTAAGTGTTTTTCTTTTCCAGTTCCTCTGCTGGGGGAGGACTTTACTAAAGATGCCCTGAACCAACCATGCACAAACAAGTGGAAAATCTCATTAGATTTTAACACCTTGAAGGAGCTACACTTCTTTATAGCCCAACCATTTTCCTTTCTGACCCTCTAGCATCTTAATCAATTAAACACCACAGTTCTGACACTGAGTCATACAAAGGTTAGCATAAAGTGTTTTTGCAGTTCAGAAAACACACCTTCAAAGTTGATGCAAAGGGACTTTTGTCTACGTGAGAATCAGTCTCAGTGTTTTATGACACTTCCTTGATCTGCTGCACATTTTTTGGTTCTGCAGACACAAGACCTGAGATTTCTGGAAGTGACAGTGAGAAAAACAAGAGGAAAAGTCTTTGGGGTTTTTTTTATCTCTGATGGCAAGAAAGATGTCCTTGTCTTAATCCTCCTATCCCCCTCCTCACCCCCTGCAAGTTTGCTAGCACTGGCTGATTAGCGCAAGGTAAAATATTATCACGGTCAAGCAGCTGGAAATTTAGTACGTTACTTAGCTGAGAAAAATAGGCTACTGCTGTGTCCTCATTGAAAAATAAAAAAAAAAGAAAAGAAAAAGTGGAGTCTTTAAGTTGGCGAAGTCAAGATGGGTGACTTGGATAGAAAGCTTAATGAAAATTCTACAAAACACAGATGAGGTCAAATCTCTGTTCTCCTCTTCTTTTTACACAAAGGCAAATGTGCTAATCCTCATCTCTGCTTGTCTTGTACATTGTTATAGCTCATTCAAGTGAGTTCCACTGCTGCAGAAAACTCTCCATCCAGCCTAATTAAGACAGCCTGCACAAAACATCGTTAGGTGGAACAAAGTGTAGCGTCTACTTGCAATGCTCTCTGTAACTCTATTACATGGCTTGAATCCTTTAGCTATCAATTAACTTGGAGTAAAACACTTGAGACAGACAAGCCTTTTGTGATGAAGAAAGGTGCTGTTATCCTGAGCTATTACATTATCACAGGATTTTTGCTGTGTAATAGAGTAAAACTTCTGTGCTAGGTTTTTGTTTTTACATCGTGCTGTATGGTTTCTATACAAATAAGAGGTGTTGAATTTCGTTTGGTAGTTCATTGAGCAATGTTAACACCAAAATTGTGTGTTGGTTCTAATGGTTGAAGTGGTGGGTGCAATGTTTGGCTTCTTTTTAGATGTTCTTGTTTTTCAGCTTCTAGAAAAAGTAGGCTTAAAAGACTCTGTATTTTAATCAAAGTAGAAAGACAGGAAGAGTTTTGATTCACCTTTCCATGTGTGAAAACTTATTTCAAGGTGGTGGACTTTGGCCTCAGTAGTGTTTCAATTTGAACAGTAATTCAGAATTAGAGATGGCCAAGAATGAATTTCCTTCCACTAAGATTATGTAATTGGACAGTATATGTCCAGTTTTTGTTGTGTCTTTTTTTGTTGTTTTTCTTTCTTCCAATGAGGAAATTTGAGTAAAATTGAAATATTTCACCTGCTTTACACAGCTAAAGAATTTTGGCCTTTTTTTTTTTTGATTACGCATTTATTTGCACCCATATGGTGCAGATTGAAAGGAATACTCTATTCCTTTTTCTTCTTCAGTGGACAAAAATGTTTACACAACTTTTAGAACTATGTCCACTGGCTTCCAGAGGCACAGGCTCATTTCTGATCTGCACAGCAGGTTGTGGTGGAGAAGCAGAATGAAGGAGTTCCCCTATAGTTGCTGCTCTCTGGCACTGAAGGATGCCTGTGGCTGGATTTTGAAGGAAATGAACAATTTCAGAATTTCCAAACTTAACATTGTCTGGAAACCCTGGAGAAAATGTTGATGCCTTCAGTTTCTATTCCTAATCTATGAAAAAATATCAAAGCATTGACATTTTTTGTTTGAAATTGGGAAATTGCACAGCTCACCAGGAGAGGAACAGCACTCATGTCACAACTCCCCTGTGAGAGTGGTCTCTACTGGTAGCTGTCACCTCCTGTCCACTTCACAGGCTGTGACATTTTTCTGCAGAAAAGAAAAGCTCAGCAGCATTATCATTCCCATATTTCCTCTCTCCTGTTTTCTGTGTTTCTTAGTGTGAGCATCATGAAGTTTCCTGCCTTTTTTTTCCCCCTGGTTACCGCAGCTGTGACAGCAGAAAACCCCAGGCAAAGCAAGGCTAACAGCAAGAACACTTTTAAGACCTCTCCAGGAGCAGACAAGTACCTAACGTGGCATATCTATATGTTATCCTCTCCTCAGACTTTTTGTTGTTTGTTCTGTTTCTTCTGGAGCTGAGTTTCTCTCTTGGCAGCCTTCCTCTGCAACCTAACACACCATCCTTCAGCTCCTCTTGTCCTGAGACAACGGGGAGCCTTGTCAGTGCTCAGTGGAATCAAGTGTTTCTGGAGAAAGAACGAACCCCCCTGACAATAGAAGGAAGATCTAGCGGGAGAAATAGTTTGAGATAGCAGTGGAAAGAGGAGGAGGAGCATGAAGAGGAGAGATAAAGGTAGAAGAAGAGACAGGATCAAAAGAGAGGGGAGATGACAGGCAAAAGCAGAACTGTGGGGGAGAGAACAAGGGAAATGCTGCAGCAGCACCAAAGAGCTTAGAGACTCTAAACAATGTAAAGAGCCTTGGTGTGTTCCAAATTCACCTTTTCTTTAGGTGTGTGTAAGAGACAATGTCCAGAGGTGGTTTTAGCAACTACGTAGCATCAAAGCAACCACCTTATCCATTATTTAAATACAAAATATCAAGGTTGACTGTGGGACTTGGCCCTGTACAAGGGCAGGTGTCTCGTTTCCTTTGGGGGAAAATGACTACATTTTCCTTTGCAATGTCTGCACGTACCTCCTGCAGCTTCTCTATGCCTTGCAGAAATAATGCAGGACCAGATGCACAAACTATGTCACACAGAACCTGCAGTCAATTCCTGCCTGCTCACATTTGCCTAAGAAAAGATAAATATCCCTTTGAAAGCAACAGGCAGATTGGGTATCTGCCTTTTCCTATTACCTTTAAGATTAAGAACATAAGCGGTGCTTTATT
Organism: Neopelma chrysocephalum; assembly: GCF_003984885.1. NCBI lineage: Eukaryota > Metazoa > Chordata > Aves > Passeriformes > Pipridae > Neopelma > Neopelma chrysocephalum. Next base: position 2,020,224 of record NW_020897733.1, read on the forward strand.
TTTTGTCTTTTGAGATGCCATTTAACTTTCCCAAGCAGCTGATTACACATTAGGAATGGGAGGATAGGAGGGTGCTTTTTGTCTTATCTCTGTGATTTATGGTTGAGTTCTTAAGCCATTGGATTCAGACACCTGAAACCCTCACTCATCTCACCAGTTCTAAAGAGAAAAGTGCTTCTGGTTTTGATTTATTATAGAAATACATATTTTTTATTATGAAGCACAAATTTACTATAATGGCTTTCAGATCCCTAAGGAGAAGCTTTTTCAGCCTGATTCACATATTGATAATGTAATACAGTATATTTTCACTTATGACTTTGAAGTGCAGGTCTCAAAAACTCGAAAAAATTGTTTGAAACTTGTAAGTGACTCCATGGAAGTGATTTGTGTTCTAAGGTGCTGATACATGCCTTCAGATTGCCCTGTCTGTGTTGGATGGAAAACAGTACTTTCATATTAATAATGCTGAAGCAAGGATCATTCAATACTTATTTTTATAAATGTTTTGTTCTTTTTTGGAGCAGCATTTGTTTTATATCTGCTTCCCTATGGTGACTGGCATGGCACTGTGTGATTCATCACAATATGACATGACAAGAAAAACATCTCAAAAATACAATATTGTTATCAGAAAAAGAAGAGCCTTTATGGCATTAAGAAAATATGAGGACACACTCTATAGGTGTAAATGCATGTAGCTCCCGTTGGGACTAAATGTCACTTCTGTTCAGATAAGAAGTGAAGAATGTAAGAGCTTTAAATTGTCAGTAAAAAAACATGACAAGATTTACTAGGGTCTGTTGAGTGAAATCACCTCCCTCAGACCCGTGGGTGCCACCAGCCCCACTCAGAGGCTTGGCTGTACCCTGCAGAGGAACTACCCTTCAGCTCTCCTCAAATGGACTCCTTCACAGTGCCAACACTAGACATGGACACACAGTCCTTCCTCCTAAATAACTGAGATAGAATTGAGAAGATATGTTCATCCTTGCAAAAATGTTTGGCTTCTGGAGTGTGTGCTCAATAGGATTCCTGGGTGCCTCTCTGCAGGTTGTGTGGCATCTTGGTGTCACAGAGGGCCTGGAGCACCTCTCCTATGAAGACAAGTTAGGGTTGCTCAGGCTGGAGAAGGGAAGGCTCCAAGGAGAGCTTAGAGTACCTTCCAGTACCTAAAGGGGCTACAAGAGAGCTGGAGAGGAATTTTTGACAAGGCTATGTAGTGACAGAATGAGTGGAAAAGGCTTTAAATTGACAGAGGGTGAGTTTAGATTAGATAACTGGAAGAAATTCTTCCCTGTGAGGGTGGTGAGGCACTGGCACAGGTTGCCCAGAGAAGTTGTGGATGCCACACCCCTGGTAGTGTTCAAGGCCAGGTTGGATGGCACTTTGAGCAAGCTGATCTGGTGGGTGGCACCTCTGCCCATGGCAGTGGGGTTGGAACTAGGTCACCTCCAACCCAAACCATTCTATGATGATCTAAATACTTCTGTGTCCCTCCATCATCTCCCCTGTCCTGTGGCTCTGGGAATTCCCACCATTGGCAATCTGCCATGGAGGTCCCAGGTGGAGCTGAGAAGTTGAGTTTACAAAACAAGGTGAGGACCAGCAAGGTACCTGGTGGGACTCAGGTGTGGGCTGCAGGAAGGAAGAATCTGCCTGGCACCTGGGGAGCACCCCTGGAGCCATGGCAGTGCAGGGCACCCCTGCAGCCCAGGGCACAGATGTGTGTGAGCAGCCCCAGCCCCCATTGCCTGGAAAGCCGTTCAGTTTCTGGAAAAGCAGAGGGTTTCAGCAGCATTAATTTGCTTTGCTTTCAGTGGAGTTCCTAGAAAGGAGAGCTAAGAAGCTGGCAAACCTTCAAGACATTCCAGGAAATACAGCATGTTTCTAATTCATATCATTTAAGCATCTGAGAAGCTTAAAAGCATGATAATATCACCTCCATCCCCCTGCAGCCATTTTACAGGCCTTTTGGAGACACAGGGTGGTTTTAACCCCAGCTTCTGCTCTAAGTTTGTAATCATCTTTTTGCTGAATGTTCTCTCAATACATGCTTAACTTTTGCTTGCGTGGGGCAAGTTTGAAAGCCTGCAAAGTTACTGGCAATGTTGATCTTCCCTGTATGAGGCACTTTTACTAGATCCTCTGTAAACACTCCCTCTAGTAAGCATGTTTTCAAGAACATATTTGGGAAGCAGACAAAGAAGAATTGGGATATTTCTGTGAAGACAAGTTTCTGCAGCACTGACCCAGGCCAGTGGCCGGGGGGTTGGCCGGGAGGGGGAAAACCAATCCCTGCATCAGTCTCACATCAATCCCACTGCTGCTGGGGAAGGAATCTTGGCATGAAGCACCATGGGCTGTTCTTAAAGTAAATCAATTCAATGCCTACATCAGAAAGAGAAACATTTCTGAAAGCTAATTCATAATGGGAGTCATTCCATCAATGTGCAGTTTCAAAATATTTGGATAATTTTTTTTTTGTACTTAAACGCTTTCATGCTGTTCTCCTTGCTGTACCGTTCCAAGGGGGTGAGTTGGAGGCACTAACAAAGTGTTTGCTACAGTGAATGTCAGATAACCTTTCCCCAATTGCTTGTTATCAGCCCTGCCTGATGGCCTGGCTAAGGAGCTGCTTAAAAACCACCTCCTGTACAGTTAGTGCTGCCCCACTGGCTCTGCTGGGGCATACAGGCCTTTTGCTACTGGAGGAGGCAGCCCCCCTACCCTCCCCTTCTTTTGGATCATGACAGGTCACTGCCATGGCAGAGGAAGGAGAGAACTTGCTTTCCAGCTGTTTACTGGGTGGGAGACTCTGTGACAAGGAGCTGAGCTGAGCTTCCCTCCCCACACTATTTGTCCACAGGCAGCTGGGTACCTGCCTAAATGCTCAGTGCACCTGAATACTTCTCTCTCCCTTCCTTACATTTATTTCTGCTTTTTACTGGGGCTATTAGAGGCATCTGAGCTTTAACAGTCCCCAAAGTGCATCTCCTGAAGCAGAGGTGCTCTGGATGGGGATGCCATGAAGCAGCGTAGACAGCTGCTTGGGGAATACACTGAGAGCAGGAGCTGGTGGAAGTGGTTAATGTGAGCCATTTCAGAGTAAGTTGGTGCTGAAGTTGCACTTTATGAATTGCAGGAGGTGTGAGGCACTTAGAAATGCTACAGCAGTGGCCACTAGAAAAGTCACCATTTCTCAACAGGTATCAACCACATGCTGGTACCAGAGATATCACCAGCGTTTCCTATTGTACAGGCAGGAAATCCTAGCATCTCACATGTAACCCCAGGTCTGGAGTCAGAACAGGGAGTAAGTGCAGGGTAATAATGCTTGGTAAGGGCTTACTCAGAAATCAAACAGATGGAAGCAAAATACTGTCCTTTGACATTACAGGGAAAGGAAGGAAGGAAGAGAAGGAAGGTTAATAAGCTTAATTTGTCTTTTGAGAACAGTAATCTTCAGAGTTAACTTTCCAAATAGGGTCATGACCCACAGAATTGGTTCTGAATGCTGCTCCCTCACAATAAATGCAGAAATAGTACAATAACCACACTGTGAACTACCCATTTTACACTCAGTCTGTCTGGGTTCAGCATTTCAATACAAAACACTATTAATCATGATGTCAGAGCTGGAGAATCTTGTGCCTCTAAATGGTTTACAGAAGGAAGGTTTCCATGGGTGCCAAGGCTGTCATGTAAATCTTTTGGGACAGAGCATCTCCATCTCTGCAGTGGTCCCCGGCTATGACAGTCTTTTCCAAACTGCAAGTTGTTCTATGATCTAGAGGACCACAAAAACACAGTGCTGTTTCCCTAACATTCTTGCTTGGCATGAGCTAGGACCTGGTCTCAGCCCCAGAAAGGAAGGCAAATACCTGAGCTTTCCAATTTCAAGATGCTCTGGGATTGTAGTGCTAAGCACACTGAAAGAGAGCACTGCAGACATTATCACAGGTAGTAGCCACAGCACCATGCAGGGAGTGCTCTGTAAAGCTGAATCTACTATCCTGGGACTGCTGAGCATCTGGCCCTTTTTCTATATTTTATGCCTTATTTTATTACTTAAAGACACTATTTCTATCCAGCAGTGACTGAAGGAGAAGAGAGGTTGAGGAGGAAGATTAGAATGTGAAACACAGACTGTTTGACTTCACACTGGTTTCAATGAGAAGAACACAAAGGGGGAAACCAGGCTCCTGTTTAGCTATTTTGACTGAAAACTTGGGGTCAGTGTTACTACTTGTGCATCACTTCTGGCCACCTGTACAGTGAAACTCAACTCTACACCATGTGTGCAGTGAATCCAGATGGCTCGCAACACACGTGTAAATCAGTGGTCGGTCCAGCAGGGATTAACAGATCCAGCACCATGTCTGTCACCCTCACAGCACTGTGCCAGAGCCCTTTCCTGATCACTGACAGCAGCCCCCATCCCTGCAGCCCATTCATTTAAATTTACTGATGAAACATTCAGGAAACTGGCAGTCTGGTGTTTTGCTTACATAAATGGTGATACTCTAAATAAAAATAGTCTGAGATCCTGGCAATGAGAAAACTATTATAAAACAAAAAAACTATTTTGCATCAAAACAGTCACTTATGCTCCCGGGGAAATACACAAGTCTATCTGGAGCTTTCTTGTGTGAAAATCAGGGAGGATCCCAATGTTGTGTTTTATGTAGCTTCAATCCCACCTTCTGGGCCAGCTGGCAACCCTGGAATTTGCAGATTGTAGTCGCTTCTTTAATTGTTTTCCAATTATTCATTTTAAGTTTTTTAAACGAAATCCCAGGCCGTTCAATTAACATCACAGTGCACTCACTCTGCCATCCATCTGCTCAAGTCATCTTTAACTGACACTGTCTTGTATCTGGTATTCATAACTATCAAACAAATATCCAACATAATCCACCTTCTGTTCCCACCTAGAAAACAGATTTTGCCATTTTTTATTCCAACACCTGTGCAGCTATCAATATTTTTCCACTGGAGATTTGTTATTGGTGAATGTACATGTTGGGAACTGAGGTTACTTTAATACATTCACAGAAAAAACAAGTGATCATATATTTTAAGACCAGAAGGGATTTTTGTCTACTCTGGCCTCTTCTGTAACACTGAACATAAAATTTCCCTGCTCTAGGTTCTGATACTGGTTTATTACTAACACTTGAACCAAAGTCTGTCTGTTAAAAAAAAAATTAGTTTCTACTTATATTTAACTGGTAATAAATACACGCTGTTATCCTAAGTATTAGCAACTACCACTGATAAAAATTTGCACCTTATTTCTCACTACAAAAATATTGAATTTTGACAACAAACAGTTTGTTTTATTTAGAATGAAAAGCTTTCCCATCCCCCTGCTGGCTTTTGCATAGATTTTTAAAACCTGTGCTTGTTGCATCTAAACCTTCTCTTTGAATAAATATGTATTTACACCCATTTTTTTCTTAATCATAAAACAGCCTAGCCTTTGATTATTCTTAGAGCTATAAAATCTAAGTAATTAATCACACTTTTTTTGAAAATGTGGCTATGGAAAGAAGATAGTATACTTGCCGACAGTTGTGAATCTAAAATAACATAGCCTCCCTGGTCTGACCTTAATCTCAGGAGAAAAAACAAATCATTCTCTATGACCTTCTTTGCATTTACTATGTTTCTATAATCTTGTATTTTGTGCCTGCCAGAAGCTCTTTCCCCCCTAGAAGGTACCATGGTGCTCCCTATGCAGTAGATTTCCTGCCCTTCTCTGGCCTTGCTGTAGCTCTACGAGTTTGCTCTTAGTTTTCATGATATGGGGCACCTTGTGAACTTTGCAGGTAGGCAGCAAGTTATTGTTTTCATAAAACTTAATTAAAATGTAGAACTCATTGTTAACAGATACTGTGGATGCTGAAAGCTTGATGGGTTCAAGAAGTCAACAGACAAAACTATTGAGGGAATGAATTTCACCTGGACTAGCAAACACCTGGAACCTGTGATTCAAGAGGTCACTCACCCCCAGATCAACTAAAGCTGGGGTCAATCATTAGGAAAGGATCAACAGCTGTGTTTCTCTCCCTACATGCATGATTAAGTGCCTGATCATCAGAAGCAGCGAGGTTTTTTGGGAAGGTGTTGCAGTGAGCTGAGGGTTGTGTGTTGGGGTGTCCTGCTACCAAAAGAGGGGTGTAATGTCAGCTACAGGGATGTGAAGGCTTTGAGTGCTCTTGGCTTAACTTTCATGAGGCTTTATTGATCAGCCCTCTGCGTTTGAAGTGTTGTTCCTCGGAGCAAGCTGCAAAAGGTAGGATAAGATTTCTTGTGCTGTACCCTAAAGCACCTTCCCTTCAGAGAGTGATTTTTTTTTTCTTCCTCTTTTTGTTGTTTCTGTACTTGAATATGAGGAGGTTTGAAGGAAACCTATATTACAATATGTTTTGAGGGGTTTTTTTGCTGCCTGTATTGGTGTAAGTAGCCTGTGCCCCTGACGCCCCTGCTTTGTCCTGCAGGGGAATTGGGTCTCTGTTTCTTGTGTCCATTAAATGAGTAGCTTATGTTTGGGACTTTTCTGTATATAGTTATCTATGGACTCTTATCTTATTAATGCTGCAGATGATTTCCTATCTCTCTGACTTTAAGGAATTTTTAAAAGAAAAAGCATCATCGTGTTTTTCTGGTTGTGGCACAGACTAAGCTGATGTTTGTAAAGCACTTACTTTATGTAAGGTCTTGGTCTTCTGAAAAATAGTTTTCATTTAATGAACTGCTCTGATTCCTCCAAAATTCTGCTTTCCTAATGTTGCTAGCAGTGCCAGAGTGTAAGATATAGTGTTCCTCCTTTGTTTAATTCTTTAATTTTGCTAAGAAGTGTAGTCCCACATTTCATACATACACAAAGTGTTGTCTTACGTCCTTGTCCTTCCAAGTAGTGGTGTATGGAATAGCCTTATTGAGCAGGTGCATGAGGATCAGATGTGACTGAAACAGTTTTTGTACATTTTATAGTTGGCATCTATGAAGGTACAGAGAGACAGAATAAGGCAAGGAAAAGCAGAAGGTTGGGCCATAAACAGGATATTAGATAGGAGTTAAAGATCAGATGTATTTGTACAGGTCTTCACCCCTATTTACTACTCATCTTGGTGCTGTGGAAATTCATGCTGAGTCCATGGGGAGTCAATACCTTCAGTCTCCATCCTCTGCAGTTGTGGAATGTGCAGTGGTGACCACTGGAACTCCATGCTTGTGCTTTCAGTCCTGAGCTTGGCAGGGATGTGGCCAGTGCTGACACAGAAACATTAGCGGTGTTCTTGACAAAGGGGGTGTTACTTGGGCATGCTGATATATGTTCTGGGTACTAAGCCAAGCCTAAATTATCAAATTACTTTTTCCACGATTTGTATTTATACATGCAGGTTTTTAACATAGCTGTTATCTATTTGTTCTTTCTCTGTAATGAGAATTAGTCCATTGCACAGCTCCATATTGCTTCTTTCCTCAGGCTTAGCTGTGCTGCTCTGCCTGGACTCTGTGTATTGTTATCCAAAAGCATTCCCATCTTTTAATGCCTCAAAATCGCAAGGTCTAGTTCTGCAAACCTTAAGCCACATGAGCAATCCTTTGTCCACTGAAATCAATGGAAACCCTTGTGTGAATAAGGATTACACTAGTGAATAAAGGGTTTTCAGATCAGGGCCCTAACCCTTTTTTAATTAACCTTCTAAGAAAGAATTTATACAGGAAAACTCTGTCTCAGTGGTGAGCAGTCAATAAACCATGTCTTTGTAATTCCTTCCTTCCTTTATGGGCCCTTTGTGTGAGGCTTAAGTGAAATGGATCTCACTCTATATCCCTTCCTTGCTTCCCTCCTGCCCAAGCCAATCACTTCATAAATGTCATAATTTCTCTCAATTGTTCCCCTTTTGGGTATGTTTGCTCTTGTCTCATTCAGTGATTTCTAGCTTAACTGGGTTTTTTTTAACATTAGGGCAAAAAAAATAGACAAAATGGACTGAAAGGTCAGGGAACTTCATCTTATTTTAACGTCTGAGAATCAAAATACTAATTTTTGTATTGAGAACTCCATAAGTCAGTTTTTGCTATATGGAAGTTTCTACCAATATTTCACTATTACAAATGATTTGCCCTAAATATAAAGTTCTAGGATTTGGAGGCTTAACTTTCAAGTAATCTCTTGTAATTTTCCATCTTCAGGTTCACCTTAATGCCTTAAAATGTCCCAGTTATTGTTTGCTACCATAGATAACCACAGTGACCCAAAAGCAAAACTAACAGATGACAGAAAATAGAATAATAGTTAAGATGTGCTTGTTCAGCTAAAGTGTTTTCTGATAGCATTGCAGCCTGGAGAATCAAAAGTGTTTAGGAAATGGTGGAGAAAGAGAAAATGAAGAGCTCCACTGCTCTTCACAGAAAAATGTGGGTTTTACTGCAGTCTGCAGGACATAAGAGATTCCTAACCACTGCAAATAGTATAATGTCATTTTCTCAATGCTGAAATGAGGCTGAAAGACAGATGAAATATTCTGCCTTTACGTGATTCAACAGAATTCTTCTGTTCTTCCTGTTTTCCAATTACCCACAAACAGTTTTTTTAATTTCGGAGAGTATTTGTAGTTACCTGTAAATTGTAAACACTCCAGCATACACTTCCTGCTTTGTTTGTGTGTAGCTACCTGGCTGGGACTGTATCTCATGGTGTGATGGTCTTTCCTGGTTTCTGATGGATAATTGTGACTTAACCAAGAAGTTTTCTAGTGAACCTGCACGTGTTTACTCCAAATTAGGTGGAATGTCTTAAAGCTGCAGAATGATTTATGAGAAGAAAATTTCAATTCATGCAAATATTTGCAGGTGTATGGATTGAACAGAAGGTTTGAACATCTTGATTCGAGACAGTACCAGGATAAAATGTTCATTAATTTTCCTGCTGTTGTTCCAAGCCTTAACATTTTTATCTCTAGGAAGATGTTGAATTAGCTGGTGAGTGGCTTAGCTGAATGTCAGTTGTGCCATGGACACTTATTTAATCTTGAAGAATAGCTGGGATGTCATATTGCTCATACTGGCCTCCACCCAGTTCTTCCTGAAGGATACCTTGCACTGTATGTGTTTGCCTTTTCTCTCATCTTTTTTTTTAACTCATTCTCTCATTTCTTCTCTCTGCTTAAACATTTGTAGTCTGTTCAAAATAATTGATTTCGTTCTGTGAAGATCTATGTCTGTAATGACAAAGTCTTATTTTTTGCCTTTTCTTTCTTGGTTATGGTAGTTAGCAGTAGAGATTTACTCAAATAAATGCAGGCACAAGTATGGAAATGCAGTGGACAGCTTCTGATATTTTCAGCTTTAAAAAGGAAGCTGTCTTTGGAGAGGTGTTCAGTGGAGTATTTCTCCTTTTAAAAATTCTCAGGAAATTCAATATTTTTCCTTGGGCATGTTAGGTAAAGACAGTAGGTTTATGCCTGTATGTTTTACAGCTTTGGAGTACTGCTCAGAGAACTTTTAGTTTTGTTATGTCTCTGGGTGCCACCTATTATCTGCTTGAAAAGAAACTCAATTCCACAATTTCCAACTTTGCAAATGGTCTAAGGGTCTGTGTAATGGTCTCAGCTCTGTCTTTCTGTTAACAACATGCAAGTGAGGATTTACTGGGGTAGTAAGAAAGACAGTTTTTCATTTTTGGTGCCCCCCAAGTCAGACATGGTAGTGTTGTATAGCAGCTGTGAGTGCAAACCCAACCATAACCTTGTGGCACCAAGTGCTGGTGTTGCACTCCCAGCCCTATGCAGCCTTGAATCCTGGTGTGGGGCAGGAGTAGTTGCCCTGTGTTAACCACCATGCTCTTTTACGTTTATTCCTACTATTTTGGGGTAAAATCTGAGGTGGGGAGGGCTATTATTATTATAAACTTTTATATAAAGAAATACTTCCTCTGTATTTCTTACTGATCTTGTCATGGTATGTCCCAGTTACTGCACTCCCCTGTCCTCTAATGCTCCTCTACCAGACCTTCAACAAGACACTTCATTTCTGCTATCTGAGACAAGCTGCTCCCTAATCTCAAAATTTCCCTCTTCATTTTAACTTGTGTTTCCTTCCACTAGTTTGTTGTGTCGTACTCGCAATTCCCTTGCTAATGCTCCCTGTGTCTTCTAGACTTTATCTCTCAGTCTCAGAAAGGAATTAATAATCCTTCTGACAACTTGATACATTTAGCCTTTCACCCTAATTTTTTCTCAGATAAATTTTTACAGCCTAAAATCTCCTGATATGAAGTTATATATAGCTCTTAAACTCAATTTTGCCTTCAATGACCTATCATTTAAGTAGACTCAAATATACAGTCCATGATTTACAGGACTTGTGTTTTCACCCAGTTAATCCCAAAATTTAAACCCAGGTTTACCTCTATTCTAAAACCTGTCCCCTCCTCCCCCACCCCTTTATTTACCAGAAATTACTCCGTTTTGTAATAAAAGAATTTTTAAGCATCACATAAAAAGGTGTCTTAAAACTACATCTTATCAGGTTTCCTAGAAAGAGACACTTTTAAAGGGTTGCATCAGTATTTTAGATTTCTAGGTATTCCTGTCTTGATTTTCAAAACAAGCTGAGCATTAAGATTCTCTTAAGACAGCAGTATTCTTTTTTTTAATTAAAATATCTATTAATTTTTGACATAAAATCTAAATTTAAAGCTCTTATTATGACTTGATAAAACTTTTTAACATGCTTTGGTTATTTATGGAGAGGGAGTAAAAGTATAATTTCTAAGGAGGGTGAATTAGCAGTACATGTTACAGCAAATTTTCTATTAATACTTTTAGATAATTTAAAAGAAATCATTATGTGGGACTTGCATGGATGGAAGGAAGACTTTTGTAATCATAACCCTGTTTCTTGGTAATTTCTGTATCAATAAAGTATTAACTATTTTTCCAACCTTCTCATAAGTTCACCTGCCATATTCCCAGGGCAGAAATGCCTGATTCTTCTGGGTAGACACTTTCCATTGCTGATAGTTTGCACCAATTTGAGACTTTAGTACCCACTTTTCAAGTCATCTTTTGCCAGATATAATCTATCTTTTACTGGTGCCTGGTGTCTCTCCAATATAATCCTAAATTTTCCAGAGTAATTGTAGATACTGAATGAAACTGAATGTGATTTATAAGGGATCAGTGATTCTTTCAGGTCCAGTTAAGCTATTGTTTTTAGTACCCCTTTAAAAAACTTATAAATTTCTAACAGTTTTATTTTCTTGGTAGAAGACACTAGATGATTCCAGAACATCCCTGTGTGTCTGGTCATTCTGTGTTTGTTTTTTTTTTTCTGAAATTACCAGAAACAGGTCTGGGAATTAGACTGTGTAATTCCATTTAACATGGAGAGATAAGGCACTGTAGATATGTGTGACGGCCTGACTCCAGAATACAGCAGGAGCAAGGGGTTGCAGAGAGCCTGGGGTTTGCACCTTGAGAATGACAAACATTGCAAGGATAGGAAAGAGTTCACAGGGACAGGGTAAAACAGGAATGTTTGATAGTGCAATAGACAATGTGTTTATGTCAGGCAATCAGAACAATGTATTATAACAAATTATATCAGTAATGAGAAAAAGGTGACACTTCTACAGAGTGTAATGAGAGTTAAAGCCTATAATGTGCTGTATAGCTTAACAGCTGGTATTAAATCAGCAGACAAAACATTTGCTGAGATTGTGGAAAGTCTACAAAATTACCTTTCTGGTATCTGCTGAGTGTATCTGCTTTTATAAAGAGGATCAAAAGAGAAAATGAGACAATTCTTGAATTTGTCAGTTTGGAAAGGGTTTAAATGATGTGTTAAGAGAGTGGATAGTGTATTATATGCAGAAGTGAAACAGTCTAAAAATGATTATTGACTGAAATAATTGATCCAAAGCAGGACATGGAGAGCAGCAGGGCAGTGGAAGACACTGGGACTCTGTGGGCAACCTGTGTAACCACCAAAGAGTGTCCACTAAAACTTAGACCAGACAAGCAAAGCATAGTGTCTTGTCTCTGTCTTATCATGCAAATGTGTGCTGATCTGAAGCAGCTAAGAGAAAATGGGATATACAGACAAAATGTGCAGGTTGCTTCCAAACCTATTAGCCCTTACAAAGGCAATATAAAGAAAGCATTTGGAGCTGTGATGCTGCAGAGGATGATGTCTATTGTGGTCTGTTGTAGCATATTGTAAAAGCACTAGTATCTTTACAGCAGTTTAAGTTAGGATACAATAAGCAAAATGTTATTGGATTTTGTTAGAAGTGAAGGGAATAGAATGTGAAATGTATTTTTGACAGTGTGCTCAGACACCAGGGACAAAGCAGCAGTAAACTTGATGTTTTAAATGGACAGAAAAAAAAATCCACATCTTCTAAGTGCTTTTGCAAGGAAGGTAATGTGTAACTATAAATACTGTATTCTTCTGTAGCATGTTATAAAGGGAGGAGGTTGTGTACTGCATGATAGACAGTGACTGGAGATGTGATTTAGATGGACTGATAGAGCTTAACAGTTCTCCAAGCTTTCAGTGGTGTTGGGAGGAGTTGTGCGTGACCCACAGTGGAAATGAGCTGGACACTTCCATGTAGTTTTCTACAGGTTTTACGAAGATATTAGTATGTTAAAATTCTTTTTTTAGGAGAAACTAAGCATAGAAGTGGCTAGGTTGCTTCAGTACCTTGGAGAGCAAAAGAAAAAGGTGGTACAAAAAACTCTTTCAGAAATCATATGACAATAAGAGCGGAACACTACAATGTGTTTGTACTAGCAGTAATAAAATCAGTTCAGGCTCTGCACATCCAAACTGAATTCAATATTAACTCATACTTGCAATTTAGTAACTTTTAACTGAAAAAGTGGGCGAAGTTGTTCCATTAGTTGCTGGTAAGCTCCCAAATCTACCTGGAGAAATATGTCTATAAAATGGGAGATTAAGGTTGATAGCGAGAAATACCTCTTCAAAGACAGTTGCAATATCACCAGCTAATCCTATCAGTGCCATCAGTACTCGTTTTTTAGCACTGAACAATAAAATAGATGCTTTATGACATTCTTAGCACTCAGTGGTATGTGGAAGTTAGTGCTACAGAGCACCTTAAATAGCACCACTGAGAAATTGTCAAGAATTTGAAGGGAAAAAGAAAAAACAGACTTTTTTTTATTTTTTTTATTTTTTTCTGAGATTCAAGTGTGTTATGGATGGCAGAGTTTCACCTAAGCCTTGTGATTCATCTTTGGGAACCTTAACCTTCAAATATTCCCCATGTGTGCCCCTCTTTTCAGTTATTTCTGTAGGTTTTTGCCTACGGCAGTAACAGTGTTCGATCTGCAACATGAACTGTTGCAGAATGAATAGAAACACATTGATTCACCTGGCATATTGGGACTTTTCATGAGTAATGGTGCTCATATTGTACAAGAAAGTCCTTACACACCTTTGCCTATAAAGCTACCTTATGATGCTTCCCTAAGTGGAAGAGGAGAAGTAATTTCACATCTGATGGAAGATCAGAGTGAAAGGTTCATTGCCTCTATATTCCTTACTTTGGCAAAATGGAGCTGCGTGGAAATTGAGAAAGGATCTCTGAGCTATTCTTGGCAGTTAAACTTTTTGCCAGTATTGTATAAGTAATGATTTATGCTGATTGAAGATCATCAACTTCTAGTTTCAGCCTTAATCCCACAAAAAGGAGTTCCAACTGTAACTATTGCAAAGCTTTCAGGATCAGAAGATGGCTCAACTGATTTCAAAACTATCAACAGCTTCATGAATACGGATTATTTGCCAAACTTTCCATTGAAAAATCCCCTTTAAAGGGGGGGCCATAGACTCTGCACAGCATAAATTCAAGTTCTCGAAAAATGCATTAAAATGCAAAAATAATCTGAAGATTAAAATTTTTACAACACAAAGAAGGCAGGTGTTTATTCACAAACTGTTCCATTCTTCCTATAACTGTGTGTCTTATAACTCTTCCTTCTCCTCATCTTTGGAAGAATTTTGTGCTCCTCTATGGTTTTCACAGCTTCATCCTTTCTCTAGTGTATCCAGTCATGTACTGCATCCCATAAAAATTTCCTTCTTCCCTGGTTGTTTTTTGTCCTGTATCATGGTAAAGGGAAGAAGTAGCTTGTGCTTCAGCTCCAAACCACATGTATGCAAACCCACAGGTCCTGTGTGACTGTGCTACCTCAGGGCCAAGAGCAGAAGAAAATGTGAAGGAGCCTCATCTGTGGGGTCACTCACTTGCAAGTGGCTCCTGTACCCCTTCTCAATGATGGCTGGGGTGGGTTGTGCTTGGGGATTTTTGGTTTAGTTTGTTTCTTGTGGATGTTGTGTTGTTTTCATTTGTTTGTTGGTTTGGTTTTTTTTTGGGGGGGGGGGGGTTGGGTTGGTTGGTTGTTTTTTTGTGCATTTTTGTTTGGTTTTTGTTTGTTTGTTTTGGGGGTTTTTGTGGTGGGTGATTTGGTTTTTTTATTTGTGGGTTTTTTGTTGTTTAACAAATTGAAATCTCTAAGCTCTTTACTCATATGGCAGGTTAGATTGAATTTGGTGGGTGGGTCTAGACGTGGTTGGAGGATGGAAAGAGTTAAACCAGGTAGGCATGTTTAACCTCAGACATGGCATTCTGCAAAGTACCTGAGAAGTTACGTGATAAGCCTTGTAAAATTTGACTGCTCTTGTTATTCTTTCATGAGGGAATCATCACCTAGAAACCAGGTTTAAGATGGCTCCGTTTTTAATTTAATTTTTTTAAAAAGACGTGTTGGGTCTGTTACAATCATATGACTTTTTTTTAAGGCCTATTTCTTTCAAGTTCCAGGTATAGGAATCCTAGGAATAGGAAGTACTCCAGGTGAAGTCTGTCTCCCTCCCCTATCTCAGTGTCTAGGGACTTCTACAGAAATAGAAGATACAGCATAATGGTCTCAAGGGTTTTAAAAAATTCATCTCATGCCTAAATGTTTTCATTTTTACCTGAGTTTTACTAGCAGTGTTTTGTTTAGACTATGCTGGGCCATTTATTAGGTATGTACCTCTCTCTGTTTGTGGGAGCTAATGCTTTTACTTCATTAGATATTCACTAATGCCCAGGATATAGAAGTGCAGGGACTGGAAAGTGTAAAATTCTCATTTCTGAAGCTGGATAAATTGCATAAATTTAAAGAGCAGAGTGTAATTCTCACCTTAAGGGCCCTAATTGTTTTTTGAAATAAGTAGCTCCTGACACAGTGCATTACTGCAAAGATTTATTCATACTTTAAAGAAAGGAGTGACTCACACTGTAGCATAGGCAAAGATAACTTACAATGAAACACCAGCTTTCTGTGGGGCAGCTGGAATACAGAACAGGCCATTACAAATCAGATCTTGGCTGTGGCACTGAGGAGCTGCATTTTGAACTCTTGAAGTTGGTCGCTTTTTTTTTTTCTAAATCCCAATATATATAGGGATATTGGAAAGAACCAGAGTAGATGAGTGGTTCCATGAGTATTTCTTTTTATTCTAGTGAGAAAATGAAGTAGTGAGATACAGCAGAAATAATTTATGGGAACTTGGTTGATAATGTCACAGCATTTGTCCTTTGTATTGTTAAGCAGAATTGGTATTGAATGTAACACAGACAAGTAGGATGTTTACTTGGATGTTCTGCAGAAGGGATGCTTATTGAAAATACAGAGCATCAATACAGCCAACCAGTGATGTGTTCTAGTACCAGCGAGCTTCATGTTTGTTTTTACTTGAAGGAATTCTTTTAGAGATATTTTATACGAAATAGGAAAGTGCAGCTATAACAAATACCCTTGAAAGTTCCAGAGTTATTTATTTAATGCCTGCTAGCCCTACTCAAAAACACATTATACATCATCACCTACCAGACTGCTCGTGCGTTGCGTTGCATGTCAGCTCTGATTTTGATGGTTAAGGCTGGAGTGGTTTGTGGTGCAGCTTCCCAGGGTGTTCACCTTGTGTAGCAGGAGAGCCTGTTAATGAGCACGGAGCAGCTGCCTGCACACCTGTGGGGTAGCTGGGGTAGCTCCAGCATGTGGAAGGGCACAGCAGGAACATGGGGACAGCTTTCCAGCCCTTTGCAGTAGGATGTGCTTGTTTCCATCCAGAGGGAGGATTATTTCCCACCCGTCACATTTTTGGAGAAATGCTGAGGTAGGATAACTGTGCCATGATCCTGGTATGGCAAATTGTTACATATTATTATAGATAATTTCTGATGCATAATTAGGCTTTTTGTATTACAAACCAGCAAGTATTGATATGTGGAAGTTCTAATGTTATATGTAGCGTGCTGGCAATACACACAGTAGTGCAACTGGCACTGCATCCTTAGTTTGGATGTGATCTAAGAAGTGGTCACCAGATAAACAGAATTTCTGAGCAACTGAATTATGGAGGAAAAGTGCTTTTTAAATACTTTTTTCTGGCAAATTCTGCTACTATCTTTGTGGTAAAATCTGCTCAACATTTACCTGATTGATGTAAAAATACTATGCAAAAAGGTGCAACTTGGAGCTATGGGAAAAGCTTAATTCATCAGTCAGAATCAGATGACAGTCTTGGATTGTGATGAAGAAATAAAGACTCTTTGTGGCCTCCCTGACTGTCAATAGAAGTGTTTATAATCCAACATATTTGATGTAACCTTTTTTCTTTACCACCTTTTGTTAAGTTTTAATTTCATAAGTGGTTGTTGACATTTTGGAGTGAATGATAAGAGGAGAACATCAAGCAAACAGTCTAATCAATCTGAAAATATGCTGAAGTGGGACTGTAACAACATTTTCTCATCCTGCACCTTCATCAGGTTAACCCTGGTCTAATGCTCTCTAGAAGGCTGCCAAAACACTACCTTCCATTAAATCATATAAGAATACCTTTATTATAAATTTACAATTATTTATTGACTATCTTACAAATTAGTTCCTCTTTACTTCTTGAGTAATAATAATACTGTGCTCAATTTTTACTTACTTAACATAACTTTCTAATATGAAGTAGGTCCACAAGATGGCCCTTTTGCCCTGCCAAGTCTTGGGTCACGGGTGAGCAAAGAGACCAGCACTGTGGCTATTGATCTCTTCTGTCCCAAAATCCTATATTCAGAAATGCAAGCTGATTTGTGTGCTTCATTAACATTTGTTTCTTCTTCACCACGATAACGAGCTGTTTGTGTCTTGCTCAAAAATAGACATAGATTAATTCAACGTTGACAGCAAAATCACCAAGGAAGAAAACCGCTGCACTAGATAAACTTTATAGGTCACGTTCCTCCATTTTCACAGTCTGGGATGACTCCTTGTTTAATAAGGCATGGCAGGGATTGTGATTATCATAAAATAATCAAACCCTGGAGTATTTTAAAGGTACAAAGCGTAACTGCCAGTGTTTGACTTCCTAGGAACAATTCTATTTGGTAACATTTGGTATCATCCAATTTCAGAGATGCCTATTTGAGCCTAATTAGTAGGCACATACATGTTTGCATGTATTTATGCAAAACCATGTACAGAGAAACTTGGAGGCACAAAAAATTTTATATTTACTGGAAGAAATGGATTAAGAATTTAGAACAATAAAAATACAAAACACTTATTTGAGAAAGAAGTAAGAATTTCATCTTGCTTGTAGTATCAGTAATAAGAATTACTGTTCCCTTTCTGATGCAGGTGTAGAAGTATTTTGCACTGAAGTAAAACATATCAGTACTGATTCTGAGAGGTTTCTGAACATGCCAGAGGCAAGGGATTAGAGTAACAGTACAACTCAAGTTAGGGAATTTGTCAGCAATATGCATCTATCAGGTAAAAATATACACCTGAAAATCATTGGGACTGGAATGATCTGATATTTTTTTTCCTTGATATATTCTCTGTACTTATTTCAGAGACTCAGCAGGGTAGAAGACACTGCACATTGCAAAGGTTCATTTTCCTGTGTACAACATGTGCTAAACTGAACCAGCAGCTTTGCTTTTCAATTCCTGTGGTTTCATCAGGCCAAGACAGACATGAGCCTTTTGTGTTCTTCTGCACTGCTTTCTGAGTTCAATGGGAATTTCAGGAAGTGTAGGATGGTTGGACATATTTCGTCTCCCTGTTCTTCACATCTGTTCCCTTAAAGGTGTGAGATCAGTGCAAATCTGTGAGACTGCTTCTGTTAGATGGAGTGGGAACCAGGTGTGTCTTCAGCCTTGTAGATCCTTACAATATAACACCAAGGCACTGGGGCTCTTTTTAGTGTTGAATAGAAAATATTTTTCTTATAGCAAAAAAACTACAAGAATTTAGAATGCAATTGGCAACACTTAATAATGCATTAATTCAATTGTTATCCTATACAACAATTTTAATAATGTATTTCTTACCAGACACAATTTTTCAGTGTCCAGAGGTTTTCCTCCACCAGCCTTTGATTTAATTATTCAAAAAAATATTCCTTAGTGTCACACTTGTCAGTATTTGTGACACGTCCCTTTGTAAACATTGGGCTCAGCCACAAAATTTGATTCTAAACTCAACCATTTACAGTCTTCAGGAAGGCTTAGAACTGTGCTTGGAATTTAGGTGTAAGTCTTAATGTAACCTCTCCAATGAAAAGCACAGATTCCTGCAGATCATTATACTGAAATTCACTGGCACCAATCTGAATTCAGCAGGGATGTACTGGGGGGAAATGGAGTGAGATGCAAGTCTTACAGCAGAGGTAATGTTTGTATATGGACCTAGGCAACATTTTGGGCTTTAATTCTCATGGGTTTATGAACTGCCGTAGATTTGAACATCTTCACTTACAGCTAATGTGCACGTGCAAATCGAGTACACACTGTTATTTAGGGTTTAATATTGACTTCTTTGCATAAGCTTCCTCATTATTTTGATTAGTCACAGGAGCATGGACTGTGTTTTGGAGCATGTTTGTCATGCTGTAGATGTGTCATAACTTTGTCACTAAGACAAATGACTGTTCATGGAAGAGAGGTCACACCTGTGGAGAACAGGTTCTATGAGACAACTTGTGCATCACCTCAATTGATGATTCCCAGGTTCACACATGTGCCAAGGTTAAAAGTGCCTGATGTTACATTTCTGATGTTTTTTGTGTTGAGAGATGTGCAAAGTGTACAAAGACAAAAGCACACAACATATTTCTTCCTAAAATTGTGCTGCTGACTCTCGAAGCCAGTGAGCCCCAGGAGTTTTATAATAAAAATAAACTGTCATCCTGAAGTATTTTGCTCAGTCATCATGTTTTTGCATGAATCATCAGGTATTTATTTTTTTTAACTTTACAAAACCCATACTGTTTACCTATCAGTTGCAAAACTCTTACAATGGCCTTGAAAAATGCAAAGTGCTGCTTCAGGCCATCTAGTAAGAATATTGAAGGCCTGGAAGTTTAATTTCTCAATATCTTTTTCCTTCAGCTGTTGATATCATACTTATAGGTGTGGTTGTCATACTTATTGCTCAGTTAACTCAGCAGTATGAACCAGTTCAGAACTGGTTATCATTTGCAGTACAATTATTTACATACTAGTAGTGGTTTTCTGTACAGTTTATAAACAAATGTAGAAGATGCAAATAAATTAGCAAGGCAGGTTAAATTTAGTGCCAGCAAAAGCAACTCGATTCACATTGCTAGGTTACAAATGAATTGAATCTGTTTTCTACCAAACACAGAATTAATCTATAGAACTCATTGCCACAAAATAGTAAGCTGTTAATGGAGTTCATCGACCAGATATTTATATGGCTATTGAATGTCCACAGGGGTGATAGACAGTGTGCATGAATTGTTTTGACTATTGTCAATCCTCTTGGTGCCCGCAAATTAGAAAGAAACCTTCCTAGAAAGTGAGTTATTCCATAATCATCCATTATAGGATCTCCTGAATCTCCACCAGCTGACTCTGGTTGCTCTGGGAGATTCACTGTCCTGTCTGACACGACATAGGTGTTGAGAAGTTAAGATCAGTCTTATTAGTGATTTAATGACAAGCAAGCTATTTGTCGGTGTTCAGTCAGTTGTTTGTCCTAGAAAGCACTGAAGTCTGATCAGATCCTGGAGACATCTGGCTGAGCTGGTTTCTGGAAGCAGATGAGAGGTGATGGGCAGCAGTCTATGAAATGTCTTGGTGCCATGTATAGAAATGCTTTTGTTTTGCTATGATGTGTAGGAGCCTTTCCCCATCCTGCTCCCTCCATGTGATTGTGCCATTGTTCCCCTGAGCTGTTGAATGTTGTGGGTAATATCAGACTAAGCTGATTGATGTGCACAAGTCTCCATCCCACTGTGTTCTGGCAACAAAAAGACAAGGACCAATGAGAAACTCTGCTAGACACTCACACTGGGTGAGGGCTGAAGCTTCCCTGGAGGCAATGCTGCTGGGCTTCCCGAGTGCTAGTGCCCATGCAGAGATGGACTATATCCAGAAGGTGTGTATCCTCTATCTTCACCTTCTCCATCAAAATCAGAAGTTTTGGCATTTTATCAATTCAGCCTGGCTTACGTGATACCCTGTGGCCTGGTTTGCTGAGCTACTTCCAGAAAGGCAAAGTTGTTTCAGATTTTAGAGTGCACGTTTTTTAAACTAATGGAGCTGCATTGGAAGAAATCTGAAATGGCAATGAACTTAAAAGCAATATGAAATACCACTTCTTGGAAGGTGAACAGGCGGAAGGTGAACCGATGTTTGCATAAGGATAAATGAATATAGTTAAATAAACAGAAGACCTTCAGCTTGTCATGTAGCTTCTGAAGACTTAGAATGAAAGGCAAATTTAGCAAATAGTTAAATATTCATCTTTAATAAGTAATGTGCTTCACTAATGTGCACTGTTGTACTAATACATATAAGGAATATTAAATGGTAAGGATGGCTTTACTGCCATTTAACATTCATTCTTCTGTGATTAGGGCAACGCTCTCAGCAAGCAGCAACAAAATTCCATCTTAAACTGACAGAGCTGAATTCCCAAGGAGATTGCCACGGTGAATGACATGGCAGTGACTCTGTTAAGCCACTGACATGAAGAACACTTTAAAGGATCTTGTCCTTTTGCTGTCTGCAGTCCCAGTTAAATGGTTAAAAAGAGGGAAACAGGACTTTGAGCCTTCAGATACCTATTGTCGTGTCGACCTTTGAAAGCTGAGGGGTTTATGGCGTAAATTTGCAACTCAGGATATTCAGGGCTTCTCACCCAGATTTTTCTCTCATGGAAGCTTTATTCTTTTGTAATTACAGTAGTTTTTATAAAGTTACTGTTATGTTATAGAGCTGCTTTAAATGAGATGAGTGACTTGAAACAAATCTCCTTAAAAGCTTGTATTCTATGAACTACCCAGTAAGAATCCTAGGGGGGTGGGAGAGGGGAAAGCTCTTTGTCTTTTCTAAGTTTGTAGTTTTCCCCCCAAGGTTTGGTCTCAGCTGGTGACGTAAGTTAACCACACTTCTGATTTCCTTATTCCTATCTTATTCTGTAATGGAACCTCTCACTCCAACATGCAGAATTGTTGCTTCTGAACTATTAACGCTCAGATGAAGATGGTAACGTGGCAACTGCAATTTAATATCCTCTTTTGCTTTGCCATCAGACGGATTGTGGATGTAGGAAGTGAAGCACTGAAGTGCAATACCCAGGGTGGTGTGTAAACGGGTCAACACGTTTTTCAGGCACCTTTGCCAGGAATCATAAAATGTGTGGAGCAGCCATTTAAATTTTTATATTTGGCTGCATCTCATTCAATTAGTCTATCAAATTCCTCATTAAAGTTCTTGAGCGTTTAGAACTACATAATTAAAATACCATTACACTCGGTGGAGGGGAAAAAAATTCTTTAAAGTGCTCTGTATCATTAGGAAAAAAAAATCCTACTAAGGAGTGATATTGCATTAGTATTCATTACTTTTAAAACATGTTGGAAGTGGAAAGGATAAAAAGAATTCATTTTATGATGCCACCTCCAGGAATGACTTAAGGCTTCAAGTTTATATTGATTCCTTTAGTTTCTGGTTACTGTGTGATTGCTGTGTACATACAGGAAGAATTGACTGAGGTGAGACATTTCAGCAAGGCTCCAACTGTTCAATATCTACCCATACATTCCTAAATTACCAATTTCAGTACTGATTTATTTTATGAAGACACTTTTAATGAAGTGATTTTCAGTTAAAAGAATGATAATAAATTATAATTTTATGAATTGTACCTTTTATTACCTCTCAGTGATTACTGATTGTGGTATGTAAGAAATGAATAAATAAAAATCAAACCCCAAACCAAAACAAGCTGAAATGCAACAACCTCTCACTGCAGCAGGGAAACTGTTCCAGAACTAGATATGGTGCCTTTAAATAGAACAACTTGAGGGATTTTTTCAGTCGTGTCATAGACTTTCAGAAATCTGCTGTTATTGCCACAGCAGACAACTAATGGCCTGTCTTGTTTTTGCATTTTAATACACGGGGCAAGAACACCAAGCACGTGGTGCCCCTGGGAATGACAGATTATAAGAGCCTTTGAGCAGGGTGCAGAGGTGTGTGTCTCACCTGGCTCACCTGTGAGCAGCGTTTGGCACAGATTCTGAGCTAAAGCAATATGTCTTACTCTATATAAAACATAGGACACAGCACATTTAAAAACTACTAATTTTCATATTTTCATGGAGAATAACCTCTAGCAAAATTCAATTTGCTCTTCTCTTCACTTTTTACTGCCTTTTAAAAATAATTGTATCCCTAGGATTTTCGGTAATTGGTTCTATTGCACTTACAGTTAATTATATATTTTTGATGAATGTGTTCTATTCTGAAATCATTTGCTTAGAATATCTGATTATGATTTAATTTTCATGTTATTGTCCTTCTTAGCAAGCTGAGGAATTGGCTTTCAGATAGTGATGTGAATGGGTTTTGGTGACAAGCTTTATGGTCCAAGATAAATCACTGTATTGTACTTACTAAGCTTTATGTTGTCAAACATGTCAAATATTACCTCTTAATTGATTTCATTTTTCATTTTAATTAAATTTTGTATTCATGAAAACCACTGGCAAAAGCCAAGTTTAGAACTGAAGCTCTGCGGAGACACGGAAATTGTATCTGTTGATACCAAAGATACTCAGGTTTTGTCTGTAACAGAGGTGCAAAGACATGGAGTTCAATATTTGCACCTGTATTTTTCTATGGTTTAATTTTAGATGGGCCCTTCAGAATCTAAAAGTTGCTGATTTTAAAGTTTATTTTAATTTTGCTTCACTTGAAGCAATTAAGTGGATTTAACTTCTAGGCAAATGGAGACAAGCGTACTGTCAAAAAGAATACATGAAAAAGTAAAAGATTTCCACGTTTTTAAATCACACTAGATGTTTCTCTTTGGTGGCTGTGAAGTACCATAACTTTATTTTCTAGGGTGATTGAATTAGATGAGATCTATAACTAGAGATCAAATAATATATCTTGACACCTAATGAAAAACTTGTCTTTGAATTTAAATCTCCCAATACCCCAGCCAAGTGGAAAAGGACTCATACTTGCCTAGAAAACCCCAGAAACCAGAAGCGGGGGAGGATTAAATAAGTGACTAATTTGCCACTTAAAATACTGGAATGTGATACCTAAGTACTGGCACCTTTTTTTTTCTTGCATGCATTGTGAGGATTAGACTGTCCTTGACTTCCTAAACACGAAGTGTCAAAACATGACAAGGAGGCTCAGGCAATTGAGAAGATAATTCAAAGAGAATTACTGTTGGGAAAAAAACAGTTTCATTTTAATGACATTTCCAGAGGTCTGAACTGTTCCCTTGTTTACTTGTTCTTGCCTCTTTACTTCAAGAATTCAGTCAACAGTAGTTAAAACACTGCTGGAAATCCTGTCTTCACGTTTTCCTCACTGAGAGAGGTTTTTTTCCTCAGAAAATATATTCCTGTACGGGAGTTTTCCTGTCCAATTTTTCAGGTATTGGCAACTTGGATACTATTAAAAGACACTACATGAGCCAACTGATCTTGTGACTAAAATTCTGCAAGTTCTGTGAGATGCTGATTGCAGCTCCTCTTTTTCTGTTCAGCTAATTTCCACCTCTGCATAAGATTTGCACTTTAGCAAAATATCTTCAGGAATTTGGCTGATTTCTATGAGTGGAATCAAAGTGCCTCACACTGAGGTAAAAAGTGAGTTTCTAGGTAGATAATTCCAGAATGTGAGTTTCTAGGTAGAGATTTAAAAAAAATAAAAAATTCCAAACATACAAACAAAAAACCCCAACCAAAACAACCCCATGCTTAAGAAGAATATGAATTCTTATTAGAGCTTTCTAAATATGAAAACTTCCTTCTGAATGACCTAAGGTGTAACATATTTCAGATAGTTTGGTATTTTTAATATAATTTTAGTACCCCTAGGCATTATCACTTTATATTTTAAGTTAATTAATGTGGTTCTGCTGTGTGGTTAAAGAATAGACAAGGTTCACATAATGAAGACCAGTCAAAGAAGATAATTGAAACTGCTGGGAGTTACATTTACCTTTGCATCAACTTTCCTTTAAAACTCTCCTTCATATAAATCTAATGAACTGGAATAATCCAAGTCTTCATCAATAGCTAATCAAAAACATTCTGATTTTTTTAATGGTGCTGAGAAATCACAGCTCCAGTTGCACTTAATGGAAACTGTGGTAGCTCACCACTCATTAAAAACATGTTTCGTGAGGGTTTTTTTTTAAGGAAGAGGCAGGATCTGACAGTCTTAGTCCCAAAGCCTCTGAGAATAGATCTGGCCAATACTGTTTTTTCAGGCAGAAAACAACTTTCCAAAGCTGTAAACTTTAATTAACAATTTATTAAAAACTCTGATGAAACCTAGTGTTTCCCCCCCTCTGGGACTGCATCAAATAAACATTAATAATGACCTTAGTATGAAAGGTTTGACATGATATGGCTTCTCATAATCACAAATTAATTTCTCATGTAGATTTGATTAACCACAAGAAAATACAAAAATTGCATTTTCTATACACTCAGATGTTTGTATAAGCATATAATATATAAATAGATATTCAGTCATATACATATATAAACATTTATGCTTAGTGTGTGTGTATATGCCCATATACTTTGAATTTGTGGATAATGAATAAAAGTTTCCTATGCTGGCAAGGCTTTCACTATTGTTTTAAAATAACTATTATATTTCTTGGTATCTTGAATAAATATTCCAGATATCTTCAAGAGGAAAATATTAATTTAGTGTTACAAACCAGCAACATTAAATGGATCAGTAAATACAAGGCCTGAGTTTTATTTTGTCTGTTTCTTTTGTGTTTTATAATTGAACAGACTCTATAGATAATTAGACTCCTTTATGAATTTTATTAGGTTTTTAAATTGATTGATGGTTTTAGTGTGAGGCATCCAAAAATCTGAAGCTCTTCCTTTATTTTTCCTATCTGCTAATACATCTAATTTTAAATTGGTGTCTGTGTGCAATGCAATGGAAGCACTTTCATTCTTATCACTTCTTCTCTGCAAGCTCCTCTCAGGCAGCTGTTGAATAGTGTGAGGGGGAGGCAGAGCTGAGTGTGTTGTGTCTCACTAACCTGAGAAGAGCACCCACCCTGTCCCTCTGTGCTGGGGTTGCCCTGCTGCTCCTCAGGGTGACAGCAGCTGCCACAACTTACAAACCTTTGGGTTCTTAATCACTTCAAAGAAACCTCCTAAAGAGTAATATTTGGGTATTTCCATGCTTGTTTTCATGCTTTCAAGGCCAAATGCACAATTCATATTTTCACGTGCTTTTGGTGTTGACCAGCTGTACTACTGGAAGTAGAGGGTTTTGAGTATCAATAGGGGAAAGTTACAGAAAGGACTTGCTCTAGGAGGAATGCAGGGCAGAGTTTGGGGCTTAGAGTGGAAATGTAGCTTAAAACAAGATTTCAGTATTAAGAAAAATGCAAGTAACTGTGCTCCTCTGCTTACTTGGACATGTATTGATAAGAGAGACTACCCAAGGTCTCTTAATAGGATCCTTAAAATAAATGGATGGCATAACCAGGTGCTGCCAACATGATCCAGCAACAGCCCAGACATGGTGAGGGTGGAGACACTGGGCTGAGCCAAAACAAGCTCCTGAGCAGGACTGGGTGGAAGTGAGGGGAGGTTGGTCACAGACATTGAGACCTATTGGTGCCCTTAGGGCTATGATGGCTCCTTTGATAGAATTTTAGAATTTTCAAATTATTACATTTTAGGAGCCTAAATATTAAGCTCAGCTTAAAATCTGTATTTTAAAGGCTAGAAGTTAGCTTCTTTACGATTTTAAAAAACCCACAAAAATAAAAAAACAATAATCCCTAAAACAGACCAACCGAACAAAAAACCACAACGAAACACTATGTTCAGCAAATGTGCACAATGAATTTCAGGCCCACAGTGCTAAAACAACATTATTGTAAAAAGTCCAGTTCTTTATAATCTGGCAGATGTCATGGCCTTTGGGATTTGTGGAAATCTTCTGCTGCGGAATATGCAGTATTAGCCTTTGCAGGATTTAGAGACACATTTGTTCTCGGAGACTAAAACATGTTTCAGCCCACAAAATTTAAACCCTGTATATTAAGCCATTACTTATAAATTTCCAAAAGGGTCTTATCTAAGCCAGGAGCTACTTTTGGTGTCTTTGAACCATAAAAATGTACAAATGCAAAATACGAATGAAATGAGGAGACAGGTATGTGTGTGCACAGATTTCATCATCCAATGCACCCTCAGGGGCAGATTCCTCATCCAAGACAAGAGGCCTCCCCTGTAGCTGCTGCAGTCATGGAACTTAATAGTTGAAATTAGCAGTTAGCCTTAGGCACGTTATCTTGTTCTGCATGTGGCAATTTTCTAAGACTTTTTACACCACTGAGCAGTCCTGTTGCTTTGTGGATCAATGCCTCACTTTGGATGTCAATTTGCTCACAGTTTAAAATGAGGTTATCAAATCAGGTGGTTTGATCCAGGATCTCTTGTAGTGTATACCTTATATAGAAAATAAGCTGGATTTTATGGTGTGTCAGTAACCTTTACAATAATAGCACTTTTTACCATGAATTTTTGTTTGGAATAGGATTTTCACTAGACTTTGGATGATGCAGTAATACAGGCTTTGTAGAGCTACTGTAAAGCTCTACAAGCTTCTCCATAATTAGCTTGGTGATAACTGAGTAGCTAAAAATTGAAAACAGAAAATGTTCTAATGTATATTCACATGGGATACTGTTCATATCGGTCTGGTCATTAAGAAGCTGTTTCTATCAGTATCTAAAATTGGAGAACATTTGTTATCATTTATGAAGCCTCAGCAGCACTAAGTGCTTCCTGTGGAGCCTCAGCTCTTCCTGCAGAGTCTCTGTTTCGCTCCCTCACAGCTGCTGCTCCCTTGTAGTTTGTCTGTAATGGAACTAGAGAAAAAAACCCACATTCATCTCTAAATTTTACAACCCAAGTATATAATTAGTTGCACGGCTGTGCTTTGGGAAGAGTACACTGGGGATTTCCAGCAGCCCTGTGTCCCTTGCAATTCTATTTCCTCGTGTTTACTGTAGGGCTCTCAGACTGGCAGCTCCTTTGTGGCAGTCTGCCACGTTTTGTGTTCCAGAGCTACCCCTCACTGCCCCCCTGTGCTCCCAACAGGAATGTTAGAAGGCTCACTGGGATGTCTCTAAAACTACAGTGTGTTTGCAAAAACTCACCAATTTCTGTGCCTTCAGTGTTAGCAGCACAAACTTACCTTCCCCAAATGTTTAGTGCTCCCTGCAAAAACTACCTTTGTATAGCACTTTTCATTGGGACCATATAA
The DNA here is from genome assembly GCF_003984885.1 of Neopelma chrysocephalum. Classification (NCBI taxonomy): domain Eukaryota; kingdom Metazoa; phylum Chordata; class Aves; order Passeriformes; family Pipridae; genus Neopelma; species Neopelma chrysocephalum. Next base: position 2,048,140 of record NW_020897733.1, read on the forward strand.
TTCCCTTGCACTATTTTATACTTATAGTCCTTTCCTCTTGTTTCTTTTTTTTTTTAATAAACTGCACCAGTATCATGTTCAGATTTTTTTCAGCTTAAACATTCATAGGACAGAAAATTATTTGTAGAACTATAAATTACCTATAACGTGGCTGGTGTGCAGCCCAAAAGAAGGTAAGTACTTTTAGAACTCAGTCCAGCAAATACATGTAGAAAAACAATGCCTCTCATTATAAGATGCACTTAAAATTGCACTTTTAATATATTTTCATACCCTGTACATTTTTTTTATTTACCCCTTCCCCAGAAAATATGTGACTGTAGGTGCTTTTTCTCACTGTGATAATATTACTTAAAAAACAATCTTCTTGCATGTCCTCTAAGAAACTGCGGCAGAGATCCTGGTAACATTTATTGAAGTTTTCAGGGTAATTGAGCTTTGATGGAGCATAGACATAGAAATAAGCTGGACAACTGCCAGGAGCCATATCTTAAGTGCAAAGAGGTATTTGCAGTTTGAGGAAGTAATACACACAGAACACACATAGTATAGGAAAAGCTGACAGGATAAATCCTGGCTGTAGGTCAACAGCATTATCTTCACATGGGGTTAAAATTGGGGTTTTGTATAAAGCAGTTCTAAATGACTTTTAAAGAAATTAAAGAATGAAACATTGGCTGGTTTCTTTATTGTTCCAGAATTTGTGCTTATTATGGATTCCTCTAGCTATAAGTGTAGTGCCATTCTTGTTTTCCTATTTTGCTGAGGCCTCAGTTATCTGACATTGACTTTTTTTTAATACTTCCCCATGACCTTCCATCAAAGGAGGACCGACTTGTTAAGGGAAAAATGTGCTGTCACCTTTTACTTACCTCTTAAGCATGTAACAAGGAAGTTAGAAGCCCAAGTAATTTCACTGAAAACCTGCTAGCTATGTTTTTCAGAGTTGACCATAAATTGTTGCTGCATTATTGCAGAATTGTGGTATGAAGGAACAAACAGCCCTGGGCCAACAGTGTAAACTCAATGGACGTATCATATATGTGCAGCACCTATATTTGCATCAATTAAAAACTAAGAGAAACCATCACGTTCCTGGGCACTTACCCATTGCTGTTGGGAAGAGAGGCCTTTGGCCCCAGAGAACCAACCAGAGCGAGGGTGCTGAGAACAGATCATTGTTCAGGCAGGGCAAGGAACTTCCCATTATCCCATTCGACTCCTTAGCAAGATTACAGGGGTTTGTAGAAGGATCTGTTTCTTTATTTCAAGAGCATTGTTTTGCTCTTAAACTGCTAGGAGTTCCACAGTGGGGAAAGAACAATGATGTGGGGAGGGACCATGAAATCATGATCTAGATTAACGTCTACAGGTATCTGAAAGGAGGGTGTCAAGAAGATGGAGCCAGGCTTTGGTGCTGAGGAATAAGATGAGAGGCAGAAACTGATGCACAGCGAATTCTACCTGAATATGAGGAAGAACTTTACTGTGCAGGTGATCATGCACTGGAACAGATTGCACAGAGAGACTATGGAGTCTCCCTCTCTGGAGGTACTCCAGACCCATCTGGACTCAATCTTGTCCCATGGGCTTTATGATGACCCTGGGGGTCAGGGAGGTTGGATCAGACAACACACTGTGGACCCTTCTAAGCTGACACATTCTGTGATCACGTAGGCACGTGGTTCCAGAGTTTGAAACAACAGAAAATTAGTTTCAGGCTCCAGTGATGGTGGCACAGCTGACGCTTGGCCTTGCCCCCCTTGGGCACTACCTGGCTTTCCTGGATATTGAAGAACTTGAGGGCATTAACAGTCATCTTGCTGTGCCCTCTCTAAAAGTTTGAAGGCTCTTCAAAATGGCTCAAATAGACAGGAGATAAGGCTGGAGAGAATTTTCATCCTTTGGTGTGTCAGGGGAGATTTAAGTTGGGTATTAGGAAAAGATTCTTTACCCAGAGGATGGTTGGGCACTGGAATAGGCTCCCCAGGGAAATGGTCATGGCACCAAGCCTGACAGAGTTCAAGAAGGGTTTGGATGATACTCTCAGGTACATGGTGGGGTTCTTGGGGCTGTCCTGTGCAGGGCCAGAAGCTGGACTTTTATCATACTTGTGGGTCCTTTCCAATTCAGGAGATTCTATGATTTAATGTCTTTTGGTGTTTGTAGGGTCAAAGCCCAACACAAATGCTGCAGTGGTTTCCATTCACAGGTCATTTTTGACTGGCAATTTGTGGCTGGTTAAGGCCCCTTTAAGCCACTTAGGTGGTATAAAAGGGATGGATCTCAAATGAGCAGGAGTCTTAGTAATATTGATTATTCTCACCAGGTATGTTCTCCCTCTTTTCTGGCACACACACCCAAATCCAGCTCCTATGATACTTGGTTTGTAATAACTGATGGATAATCTTCTGCGTTGCTAATGCATTTTGCCATGTAATCTGGATCACGGGAAATGTGCAGGAACATATGACTTGTACTACCCTAAATTAGTAGAGCTGCTCATCTCATAGTCACTTGGTAAATCCTTTTCCTTGTTCCTTCATGTCTCTTTGCCCCTCTGGAGAAACAGGGTTTTTATGATAAAAACCACTGCAATTCTGGTAATTGTCAGTGTAATTAAATATCTCTTAAGTTTCATTCTGACACACAAGAATTCCAAAACCAGTGATTGCTCTTGATTAACAATCAACTCCAACGCAGGAATACAAAAAGAGGGTTTTTTCTGTATCCTTATATTTCCCTGTGTGTGCTTCCAAATAAGCCTGTCACTTTTTTTCCCCTGTTGCTTTGCTCACGTAAGAGGAGCTCTTTGTAAACATCTGCAAGCATCCTACTTCAGAGCCCCCTTCGAGATCTCCTGTGCGAGAAAGGCTGCAAAAACTTGACAAGGAGGCGGTGGGTGATTTAGTATCAGTATTGCCTCCCTGCTGAGAAGTCTGTTCTCAGAGGTTTTGGTGCTCCCTTTGTTTTTTCTATCTCCATGTGTTGTCTGCTGTACGACCTCTCTTGAGGAAAGCAGCTTTTTTGTTGTTGTTGTTGCTGGTTTATTCGACACCAGGGACAGCAAACTCCCGATCCCATGGCTGTAGCTCTACACATTATTCAAGTGCAAATAACTAAGTTCATACAGGGTGCATTCAAGAAGGAAGGATGCAGCTCTCGTAAAGCATTCCCAGTTTCTCTTAGACAAACTCGGGTATGTGTTCTGCACAGCTGTTTTTAGATGTGGAAGGAAATAAGCACTTAAATGAACAAATCAAATGGAATTCCATTATTTAAATAGCCTATTTTTTCTTCCAATTTTGTTGCATTGATATAATTTTGAAAGTCTGATGGGAATGTTTTAGATAGTTAAGTCTGAGGTACATATAGTTCATCGAAGTGAATGCAAATGGAATATGCTTTCTAATGTGTTTGCTGCATAATAATACAGAGGTTTTGTATCTGTTGTGTGTGTGTTGATATGAAAAAAAGGGTAGATTTGTTGGTATCTCAGTGGTTGCCACATATCTAGCAAGAAAGCACAAAAATTTCCAGGTCTGTTTGCTAAGCACACCTGGCTTCCACACTAATTTCCTTTAATGGTAGATACTTGTTTGCATGAGATGCTGTTGCTTAGTTTCTTATACAGGGAGTTTCAGGCTGCAGACAAAAGGTTTACTTTGGGACTGCCTCTCAGCTGAGAGATATGTAGCCTTTTTCTATGCAACTTGCATAAAAATCAGGCAGATTTCAAAATCAATGTGTGCCTTCTGTAAATTCCCTCCCCACGCATGAATTTCACATATTCCAAAGAGTCAGGTGAGAAAAGCCCCTGCCATGGTATGATAGCAAAATATCAGTGATGGTTTAATCTGTTTGTACATGAGACCTATTCATGCTAGGTTGAGGACAAAGATCAGTTTATTTTGCAATAGTTCATAAACCTTCATTTAGCATTAATGTACAATATCTCACAGCATAACGACGGCATGGCTATTTGAGGAAATGGAGGCAGCATTTGCATGCTAACAATAAAGAAGGGATAAACACCATTTCACTGAAAGGCAAAATTAGGAACAGAAACAGCCAGCGTAAATTAAATGTTTATAATCATTACTTCCAAGCCATTTAGGATTTCTCCTCACTGGCAGGCACTGCCAGCCTGCTTTTATGCAGCAGGCAGACATACGCTTCTCCTGTATCGCTTGTTGTGTTTCCTTGGGCCTCCCGAGGGGTGCCTTCCGGGCATTTCATAAAACTTGGTTGGGATTCTGAGGTATAAACTACTGCTTGCTATGTGAGAAAATCACAAAATGTACTGTGGTAGCCAGAGGCAGAGGCGAGGATGAAAGGTGTTTGAAAGAACGCCCAACACTGTCATTCATGGAACAGAGAAAAAGAGCTGGAGTGTTGTGGTCCCACATCTTCTGTTGGCCTGGCTGAGCTGTCTAGGTTTTGTCTTTTTATCTCATTTGCTTGTTGTTTTTCCTTTTGATAGAGAGAACATATCACCTCTCTTAATTTGGGGAGGGGTTAACCAGGTCATATGGCTTTGTTATGAATGAAGACAGACTACCTTTGTCTTCCTTTTATGCTGCTGTGGGGTTGTTTGGTTTTGTTGTTGTTTTATGTTTATTGTTTCAGTACTTTCTGCAGACCTCTTCATTTGCTAAAGGGTTTTAGAAACTAAATATAAAACCCCACCAAAACAGGCTAAGTAAAACAGACTTTTAAAACACATATTTACTATATTCTAATTCTCTGTGGATGGTGACTCTGAAACTATATAAGTTCATTCAAAATTAATCAAGTATTCTGGTATAGATCACAAAAGTAGTGACTGCAAAAAGAAGAAAGGGTTGCCAAGCACTGGAACAGGCTTCCCAGGGTGGAGTCTCTGGAGGGATTTAAGAGGTGTATAAGTGGCTTAGTGATGGACTTCACAGTGCAGACTTAGTGGATGTATTCCATGACCTTAAAGGTGTTTCACATCCTAAACTATTCTATGATCCAAAAAAAAACAGGGATGCACAAGTCCTCTGGAAAGAGGTGAGAGTCTAGCTAGTTATTCCAGTGCTGTTCTACCACTTTGACCTCAAAATAACAAATGGGCTCCTTATTGGTGTTGTTTGTCAAAAAGGCCAAAGAATTGTGTGAACTGGGGTGCAATGGGCCAGGTGGTGCTTGGACTCAAAAATAAAGTGGGAGGAGAAGCCTTGTCATAGAGATGGCATGTTCCTGTTTATTGCTAAGAGGCTCAGACTGAGCCCATTACTGTTGGAGACCTTTCCTCACAGGTCTTTAGCTTTAGGTCTGATGTGCTTTAAACATAGTTGCCCGTTTCCACACAGGGGCAGAAAGGTCATTTTAAAGGATTCTTTGCTTGCCACGCTGTGATGTGTGCTTCTTCAGTCATGACACAGAAGGGTGTGATAAATTATTTCTTTTTGTGCACAAAGGAGCACAGTTTTGTGTCTTTGCTCTCTTCCCTAAGAGGTTGACAGCTGTGTAACAGAATGGAAAAGTGGGGTTCAGCTATAACTAAATTTGACCTACTTCTACCACGTATTTAAGGTACAGCATCTCTTATTTGTGAATTATTGCAAGTTGCCAATCCAACCTGTGCAGTGCTCATGTTGGCAGTGCTGCCCTGAACACCCATAGAGGATGGCACTAGTCAGTGGTGACAGATACCAGGCCCTACTGAGGTCTTATTCTCCAGACTTTTCTGCAAATAATACTGGTACTTGTAGTGAAGAAACTAGTTATCTTGCTAATCAAAGGGTTTGGCTATTTTCCCCAATATAAATAGCTCATGTGGTCTCTTCATTGGCTTATTTTCCATCTCTTGGGCCATGTATAACATGAATTCTGTTTAAAAAGAAAAAGCTGTGTTCATCTTAAAAAACAGTAAACTACTTTTAGTTATGCTGAGTTTCTGAAAGAGTACTTGGTGTTTGCTATTGCCAGTCTCCCTCCTCTTGAATCACCTCTTTTGATTCTCCTCCACAGATAATAGTTCTTCACCCCTGAGAATTTGTTTTCATTTTGTTCTGAAATGAAAACAAGGAGCAGAGGAGCTGATTTGGATTATATTGATTAAAATTTATTTTTCTTCAATAAAGTCAAATAGAGTTTTCTCACAATATTAATTCTATGATGATACTGAGGGCTTTGTGTAGGAGGATCACAAAGGAAAACACAGTACAAAAAGATACAATGTTAAATCCAATATGTCTAAATAAACTTTTCTGTTCCATTAATTCCTATATATGTATGGGGACGTATCTTCTGAGTATCCAAGTTACTATATTTCTACAGAAGAAATAACTGGCTAAATCCCTAAATATCTCTTTGGATCTATTTTCAAGAGGGGAAGCTATAAGCAACCCTCATTTAGAGTGAGGAGCAAATATTTAGTTTACAAAATTTATTTAAAAACATTGTAAAATTTGCAAAGTTTCTCTAAAAAGTTTTGCATTGCTTGGATCTCATATGTGCATTTCTGTTATCCAGTTAGGCACCAAGGTGAAAAGACAAGAAGTAAGGAGGAAAATTTTAAATTGACCAGAAATATAAGAATAAAATACTTGGGGGACAAGAGATATTGAATTAAGTCTTAGGCAGAATTTAACTTCACTTTCTTCTATTCATGTTTTATGACCTACTTTGACTTTACTGAATGTAGAAGGTACATGGGTATGTTTGACTGAGTTCTACAAAATCAGAGTTATAAATTCTTATCTTTGCAAAGGTCGCTGTGCCAGGACTTTCTCACAAGAGCACCCTAGTACATGGGGAGGAACCTGAAATAAGCACTCTGAATAAAAATAAGCTATGTTGTCTCAAACACTAAATTAAAATGCGGGTCCTCCTACCACCATATGTAGTGTAATCTGCAGAAAAGTGGTTAGAAATAGCCCACCATTACTTACACAGCACAAGTCCACATAAGTAAAACATCACATGGGCCTCCTCTCTGTCCTTTTACAAGTTTTGAATTCTTTAATGGTTGTTTTTTTCTTTGCTTCCCTGTTCCTAAGATATTGAAATGGAACATTTTTGTGACAGCATTAATTAAATTAATGTCATCAAACTGGGACCTGAGGAGCTTTCTGGACTGCATCAGAGTCTCTGGCTTTACCCAGACTTTTTAGCACAATTACACTTGCATGTGGACATTACTACCCAACCCGTCAGCTGAGCTGTTACTCCTGGCTCTTGTTTGGTGCCTGGGTTTGCTCTGCAGCTGGGATCTGTGATGCCCTGTACTTCAGACTTGAACTAATTCTACTATGACTTTCCAGGATGCAATTTTTGCTTGGGGTACCAGAAGTGAACTTTCCTGTAAGATGAAAATTTAAGTTTTCTTGACTAAGTCCCTGTCTTCAAAACTGGAATTTTCAGCCTGTTTCCACTGAAGAAAAAACACTTTTGACAAAATGGTCACAAGGGGAATGGTGTATATTAAAAGTGTCTGCTGCCTTTCAAAAAAAGTCAAAGAAAAATAAAATCAAGATTTTGGAGTTAGTCCTAAAGTCTTAGATTCAAAGTGCAGTCAGCTTCATAAGTATTATTTTTGATGCACTTGTTGAAAATGAAATTAAATTTGAGTTAATTACTATAAGAAAAAAGGAGGCTGATGCTTTAGCAAAGCACTATGGAGCCACTGACAGTGCCATGGCTGGAAAAGCAATAATGTCTTATGATTAGATACTAGTTTTCTCCAGCTGTGCTGTTTTCACCACACTGCTAGGGGTAGATGCTTTGTTTCCTCTGGGGTGATACAACTTGATTTAAAAAGGAAGTCATAAACTAGAACATATGACACTGAGAAGTAAGGTTATTAAAGGAATTAGCAGACAGTAAGCTATTAAAGGCTGTTAGGGTCTATAAAATTAGAGTGGAAATGGTATTTGTTGACATTTGTTTTATTTTCAATGGCTGACAGGAAATTCAAGTAGAGTTTAAAGTTGCAGGATTCTGGTAACTTGTGAGGAAGTGTGAGTGCTTCCATCAAGACATATTTTGGATAAAAATGAAGAAGTGATGATAAGACTACCTGAAGAGCATTTTTGGTATGTGTAAAGAGTCTGCAGGTAATTAAAATTGAAATTTTAGAAGCACTGCCTATTAATCACCTGACAGAAGTTCGCTTTGTGACCATTTTGCAATGATTTTGGTACTTGGCTGCTGCTCTTTCTGTCTTCAAAGAAGTCTGCTAATATCTCTTGGCTGTGCTTGGGCTGAGCAGATGCACAAGAGGAAAGCTGGCACGCTGTCTGTGTGCCTCATGGGTTACAGACATTCTATCATCTCGCTGATTTATAAGGAGGGCAATTAAATGCTTGCAGGATTCAGGGGGTTTGTGTGGGTTTGGTGGCTTTTTTTTTTATACTAGGAAGATCCTTCAATTGGCAGGATGCAAACTGGTATAAAAATAAAAGATTTAAAACAAACCACCCAGAAAACTCTGTGCTTCTGAAATATCTGAAAACATTATTCTTCTTCACCACTCCTGCCTTGGGAATTGAGGAGCTGGTTGTGCCTTGTTGGTCCCAGAGCAGCTCTGAACAGCTTCAGATCTGCTTCAAATTTTGCCCAACTGTTCATGGCTCAAAGAGTGAGTCTTTAAAGCAACATTTCTGGTTTTGTGGCCACATCTGTGCCATCAGGTCCACAGCCCTGCAGAGGCAGAATGGCAAGGTGCAAGGCCTCTGCAAACCCTTCATGTTCTCATGTGCACAGTTGGATGGTTACATGTATGTTGATGTTGTTATTTTTATTTCGGTAAAAATACTGCTATTATCCAAATTGTTGACTTTGGTTTTGGAGAACAAATATGTGCCTGAAAAGACCTTTTTTTTTCTTTTTTTTTTTAAGAGTTGTCTAATAAGCAGTGTGTTTCCCCTCTGGGGACACATGAAGGGATTAATGTGCTGAATTCTGCATCTCTACATAAATCTCTCAGGGAAGTCAAAATTGATTCATTACAATGGTGGTTATGCCCTGAAATTTCACTGAAAAAATACCGTAGTTCCCGATCTTGCTGTCCACATTCACCATTCTAAAAGACTGTAATAGGATCATATCATCTCATTGGGACCAATTTTCTTCTGTCATATTTAAGTACTACAGAGGTTTTAACGATTTAATGGCTATATTTCACTGCTTAACAAGAGAAACACTGTAATATTTCTCATCCTGTTATGAGTGCCCCTCTCCCGGTGCTCTGTTATTAAATATAGATTAGCTTTCCTGGAAAGAAAAAAAGGGCTATCGTGTTCTGATGGTTTAGATCTTTCTTATTGCTCTCCTAAATAGTTTGCAGAAACTTCCTCTCCTATTCTCATCCACAGGAATGTCATTTCTAATTTGAATATTAAAATGCTAACAGTGTTTAAATAACTTTTTGATCAAAGAAACTTGCACTCTGAGCAAAGCTTTCTATCCGTCTTCCAATGACTTGTGTGCAAAAGTGATGGGACTTGGGTATCCTCATCTTCTTTGTCCCTGGGAAAACATGTATCCAAAGGAGGAGGCTGGATCATTCTTCTAGAATGGAGTTTGAGGAAATACTAATTCTAACAGTTGGACTGAATTATATTGGCTACAGTGAATAGTAATTTCATTTTAATGATGTACTTTATGAAGAACAGAATATCGGAGCTAATCATATAGAGCACTTTTTTTGGCCTTCAGCCTTTTTACACTTAAGCTCTGTCAGGTAATGAACAGGAACATTCCTTTCAAATATAGACACTATTTAATGAAGATGCATAATAATTTGCCTATCGCAAAAGCAAACTCAATATGAGAGCCAAAAAGCAGCATTTTTTTCTGATCTTTTTTTCCTATCTTTTTTTCCCCCCCCCATATCTTTTTTTTTTTTTCCTATTCATGAATACCAATCAGTTTAATCTTTAGTTTGGTCATGTGTTAATTGCAAAGCAGACTTCTCTAGGGTATCTTTGAAAGCCTTTTCCTTTTTTTTTTTTTTGAGATAGACAGAAAACTGTATGTCAAGAGAAGCTACTGGCTTGAAACAGAAATAATCTCAAACTTTCTTTGGTGGGCCAGAGTATTGTGTCCTCATTAAAAACATCTCACAGTTCGAGCAAGTGAGGAGTCAGACCAGCTTTGTGTCCTTGCCCCACTTCCAGTTCTTGGTCTGTAATGATGTGCCAAGCTTTTCTAGTTATTCTGCATTGAAATTATTGTCAATAAAGTTTGTCAGTATGGAATGGTGATGTTACCATTCTGCAAAAAAGACTTCCTAAAATTAAACACCGAGAAGTACAGAGCCTTTTTTTTTTTTTTTTTTTGCCTGTGACACCTGCCAACAGCAAGAAGGAAGAAAGCACCACCAGAATATCTGAAACACACATATCACATTTTGGTGAGCAATGATTAAAGCCTAGCTATGTAAGACAATAACACAAACATTGCTACGGATAATATCTTATCCTTTTATTTTAGAACTAACCTTTTGATTCATACTTTTGTGAATTTGGATTTTTTTAAGACTTTATTTTCATTTTGAATATGTGCTTTTTTTCTTCTTCCTTTTGTCCAGTAAGGTAGAAAGGGCTTTTTGAAAAGCCTTTGTGTTTCTGTTGACCTATACAGCTGAGTAGCTTTCAGTTGTAGTCTGGGTGAGCAGTTGACCTTTGTATTTCAAAGGAATCAGAATTTTTAGAATGGTTCCTTCCCATTCCCTTCCCACCTCCGTAAAGATATCCAACCAAACTCACCTCCCTTTCATTTCAGTAGGAATTGATTATTTTGTAACTCAACTCCTAAAGTTTTCTTGGAAGGTGTGATTACTGTGTAGTGCCTGGTACTTGTCCACCCTGGCGAGCGTGAGAGTGACAGGTATATTTTATACTCCATTCCAATATCTGTACTTCTCAATAGCCATTGACTGCCAGCTGTTTCCAATAGCCTTTTCAGGAACAGGAGGACTTTTACCTTACTGTCCATAAAAATATGCCTCTGCTGTTGCCACTAAACTTTATGTAAGCCATAAAATATCTTTTGGCTCCGACTTGAAACACAAGGAGAATGTTTGCACAATGAACATCAGACATTGTCAATGTTAATGTGTAATGTCTGTTGGCAGAGTTGTCTGTAAAGATTTTTTAGCCAGCCAAATGTTACTTCTATTTCACTCAGAACTCATGTCTGTCATAGGATAGGAAGAATAACAGGTTGTATTAAAATTGGCTACGGGCGGTTTAATTTTTTTCCTGTTGCTAGCCTTTTGAGTAACTCCTGGCAGCAATTACATATATGTAAAACACATTCTTTTCAAGCCTTCTTTAGCTGACTGCGGATAGTGGAGTGCTCTATTGAAAATGTAATGGCAATTAAAAATATTTATACACACGTGTATGCACATACATATGTATGTTTGATATAGGTATCTTAATGGATATCTTCAAAGTGATATGCTGGGTCTCTAACAAAAATGCATAAAAATAGTTAAGTCTTGCAATTAATTTCAGCAGTTTCTAACTGACATTATTAGTATCCACAATGACAATATTTCAATCTATTTAGACTATACTTGGAATGGAGATTTTAAGCTTCATAATTGATAGTGTGCAAAAAACATCATCTTTTAATAGCTATCAAAGCTACACATAGAAAAAAAGAAGAAACAATGCAATAACTCTTCTTTTGTCATCTTTTATCTTGTAAGGTTGTAAAGCTTCAGTACTCACTGTTGTGAATAATACAGATATATCATTGTGCACCTCTCTGTGTCTGCACACATCTGTGCATCATTTCCAGTGTAAGTGATGTTCCCATGAATACTTTATCAAACTAAAGCCTCAAATTTTTCACACAGAATTATAAGCCAGGTCTGAAGTCTATCCTCAAGTAGTGCTAATTAAGGTGTGGAGTTTTTGGTTTGGTTTGCTTTAACATGATGTTTCAAGAACTTTTTTGAGAACTTTCAGTCAAGATGTTGAAATGAAAGGGAACTTCGTTATGTGGATGCTCAGCTATAAATTTATTATACTATATGACTCATAAGGAAAAAATCTAAGGTAGGCTCCCTTAAATCACCCATCCAAAGCTAATCCTTTCATAAATATGCCAGACAGGTAAACTCCATGGAGGGAGAAAAATTAGTTGTAGAAAAGTTGAACATGAGCCAAAGAATATGTGGCTGTAAAGTTACTCTGAATGTACAGATAATTCAGGCAAAGATCCTAAACTCTAGGCTGATCAGACCTGGGCTAGCAGGAAGGAAGAAAAGTGTCCCTGGTGACTCCTGATGCTCCTAAGATCCAAAAAGGAGAAAGAGCCCAGTTAGTTTAACAAGATGTGCAATAGTCCAGCTTTATGTGAACTTTGGAAATAGTACCTAGTTGGAATGTCTAAGAAGGAAATGTGCTTACCCTGTATCAGAACAGCTACCAAACCCATCTGGTGGATACTTCCACATTTTGAGGTGTTGTTCTGAAATCACAGTAGCATGCACTGTTTTCCAGCATGGAGAAGGTTGTGTCTGTGCTGAGCCACATGGTGTGCAAATTTTTCTATCCCAATATAAGCTTGTTCTTGTGAAGGCTTCCAATTTTTATTTTTTCTAGTGTCCTATGAATGCAGAGAAACCCCTCCTACCTTCCCACTTTATGCTTTTCACCATTGCCATACCTAAATAATCATCTCAGGATCAAAAATGAATATATTCTTCTGTTTTCACAAGACTCCTGAAGTATTTGTTCATTTTTCACAACTGAGGAACTACAGAAGATAGATTTAATACTTTACCTGTAGTTTTCCTCAGAGAAGACAGGAATTCAAATCAAGTTTCAGAATCCTTACTTGACATCCTACCCACAGGCCATTCTTTCTTTAAACAGGTGAGCATTTTACTATGGTGGGGGCAACTAGCAACTGACGGCCACTACAGGTATTCTAAACAGGGATGAAATTTTGAACACCTTTTTCCCCAGGAGAAGATGAACATATCAGCTAAATTTATATATATATATATAATATATATATATTTTATATATATATATATATGTAATATATATATTATATATGTATTCTTCATATATAATATATATAATATAATATAATATGCCCTTCAGAGAAGGGCAACAAAGCTGGTGAAGGGTCTGGAGCACAAGTCCTATGAGGAGTGACTGAGGGAACTGGGGCTGTTTAGCCTGGATAAGAGGAGGCTCAGGACCTTATTGCTCTCGACAACTACCTGAAAGGAGGTTGTAGTCAGGGGGGTTCAGCCTCTTCTACCAGGTAACAGGTAACAGAATGAGAGGAAATGCCCCCAAGTTGTGTCAGGAGAGATTTAGGTTGGATAATAGGTCAGGTATAGGAACAGGCTGCCCGGGGAGGTATTTAAAATACTTGTAAATGTGGCACTTGGGAACGTGGTTTAGTGGTTCACGTACTGGTGCTGGGTTAACAATTGGACTTAATGAGCTTAGAGATATTTTCCAACCCTGATGATTATATGGTTCTATGTATCCCTTAAAGGAACTTGAGACATAAGTCTGTACGGTGTTTTTGATAGTGATTCATGCAAGGTATTCAATGTTTTTATGACTCTTTTCATTAGTAACTGGCTTTAGAGTTGCTGGAAAGCAATTGAGAAGTGGGCAGCAACATCACTTGCTTGTGGAAATGGAGCAGTGTTGACTGAATGCTTGTCAGTCAGACTGAACCTTATCTTTACCCCACCAGAAAGAAGCAAACTCAAGAAAACAAAAACAAAATGCAGAAAAGAAGCATGTGCTGGATATGCTGAAAAAGAAAGTTAATTTGCATAAATAATCAGCACTGCAAACACATATAAGCATTCAGCTACCTATTCATATGGGAAAAATTGGGCCCCAAAGCTTTGCTCTGTCTTGAGGTCCTCCCCTGAAGTCAAGAAATGAGCAATCTTTAAAATGGTTCATAACTAAGAACTGAATCCCTGATTTTAAAAACAATGAAAACGTATAAGTAGCTCACATACCAGCATTCCCTACTGTACCCTTATGCCTGGGCAAGAAATGGGATTTTTCACATAATCATGTATAGTCTTATTTATTTTTTTGTACTTCTGTAAGTGTGTTCATGAGTAGCTAATACAGACAGAGAGGCCAGAGCCAAATCCCCAGATTCAACCACTTCTGAGCTGTGGAGTGTTCAAAATCCAAATCAGGGCTTTACAGCTTGAGCCCTTCTCTAATATTTATTCAGATTTATGATATATGTAGTACTTTAGAGCTAATTCTTGTTCATAATGTATCTGTTGTTCAGTCGTGACTATAGTGTATAAATATCACGCATTTATCTTTGAGCCTGTAGACATTTAAGCCTCTGTTCTTCGGGGCGTTATTTATTTATTTACGCCTTTGCTTGTTTGATAGATGGCAGTAGATAAATGTTTCCTAACTGGAGATGTCTCATTAGTTTTTGCTTTTAGTATCATCTGTCATATGACAGCAAACAACAGGGAATTTTTGCACATTTGTATGACTGCATTGCATTTTCAGTTATAGCTGTTCCTGTGTTTTCACAGGTGATACACAAATATAACCTTATCCTTAAAGACTATTTTCAAAGAAAAATACATTTACACCATAACCAGAGCCCTACCGTCTTGTCATTACAGCCCCACTATTTTCAAGGAAGCAAACTCGTTCTGTGATATAGAAGGTGGAGACTGGGAAGCTGGCTCTGCTAAGCCTTGCCTAATGCAAACTGCTTTAGTATGCACATCACATCATGCCGGCTATACTGCAGGGAGCAGGCAGTTATCGCACAAGCGTGCATCCTCAGAGCCAGGATAAACACTCCGTTACTCTCCCTCTAAACTGCTCTTCTGGGAGGGAGAGAAAATAAATAGGGAGCGAGAGAGGCATTTGAAGTAACCTTTTTAAGAAGGAGGCAGCAGCCAATAGAACCTTTCTTTTTTTTCTTTTTTTTTCCTTCTTTTTTTTTTCCCCCACTTCTTACTAGAGAAATTCGTGTTACCTCAGCAATTAAGGAGAAGAGCCAGCACCTAGGGTTCCAGGCTGTGAGGGGGAGTAGCAACTTGTACCAGGTAGGAAGCCCTTTCAACATCCTTTTAAATCCATGCAGCTCAGTTACTACTTGCTATGTTGCTGTACCATGTCTGACTTCTGGGTACCTTGTGTCTGCTAGTCACCATTCCCTGAGTGAAAGAGACCTTGGGGAGCTTTAATTGCCAATGACCTTCAGGGTATTTCTTGGAAAGACACTGGTACTTAGTGCTGTAAAGTAAAGCAATCTATACTTTCGTCTGACGGCTTACAGTGTGCATTTAGCATCAGGATGCAGCTGGGTGAAACTGCAGCTGTTACCCTTCTATGAAACCATGTCACAAATGAGTAAAAATTAGCCATTTTATAATAACTGAAGCAGCTGCTCTGCATTTTTAGCAACACGGCTGTATTACTTTCCAAAACTTATTACCATAAATTCTTTTTGTGCTGGAAAGTCAGCAGATATGCTTTAGTGTATTCAAAGTTATTTTGACAGTTATCTACTGTATTTTCATAGTTACTTATGCATATTTTATTAAGACTTCTCTAAACTTTCCTGAGGCAGCTGTGTCTTATGTGGCAGGTTAATATGCCTGCTAACAAATAATTTGTGTAGTGATTGCAGTGAGTGGTTACTATATTCGCTGTACAGTGTTGCCTGCTGTGAGCCTGTGGGAATGCTGGCGTCTCCTGAGATGCCTGAGGGATGGGGTGGGATGGAGCCCTAGGTCACACACGCTTATTTTATCTGCCTTAGTACTACAGGGCAGAGGGGAAAGTGAGGAGGAGGTGAAAGCTGTAACTGGGCTTCGTGATCCTGTTGTGCAGTGTTTTCCTTCCTGTACTTTTATTTGTGTTCACTCCCAGGAATGAATGGTTAGGTGACATCTGTTCAACCTGTGTTGTGTATATTGTAGCAGGGACGGGACTGAATAAGTTTATTAAAAGCAGGAAGAGCATTTGCATAAGTTCCTGGGTTAGGAATCAATCCTGCCTGGGTCACCGTGGCATCTTGAGACTCAGTTTCATTGTGTGATCAGTTTAAGTTGCTGTCTTCTGAGCAGTTAAAGGAGTCTGAGGCAAACTTTTGCAAGCTTTAACATTTTCTTCTATACATCAGACCAGTGACAGGGAATTCTTAAGGGTAAAAATATATATGTATTTTCAAAGTGTAAGCAGTGGTAAGTACACCATGGCTAAGGATTCAGTTGCTTGCAAGAAAACTTGAAAATAATGTTCAAAACTGTCAGAGCTTAGGTGCCACTGCTGTAATAAGAAAATAAATACTGATAATAGCAGAGCTCTCTCGGTACCTGCACAACCTTTTCTTGTATGTAATTGCTCTATGCAGAAATAGCTCCATATATTTTGTTTAAAGGTATCTTGTGACTCTTATCTGTAGGAAAAACTATTGAGGATGTCTAAATCCGTAGCCTTTTTTCTGACAAGCATAATGAAAGAAACAATTCTTAGAAAATGAGAATTGTGTCTGATAGCAATAAAAGCTAAGGAGGTAAAAAAGAAATAGCTTTGAAAATTATGGCTGTGAAATAGAGGTGAGATCTAGTTAGTGACCAGCATTGGTTAGAGGACCTGGCAGCAGGTGAGAACAGTTTTACCCTCTGAGAAATGCAATGCTTCAGAGAATTCACACTTGGAAAGTACCACTTCAATTAGCAACCAAGATAGGGAGAAAACTGGAATGGGAAAGTGATGTCTTGACTCCTTTCATTTCTCTTGATATATGAAATTTGCGATGAAGGAAATTATACCCATGCCCTTCAGGGGTTTTTTCACAGGTCGATGTAAAACTAAGTGAATCATTACTTTAAAGAGAAAAAGGGGGTAGTAAGTTGAACACATCAACATGTTTCAGTATAAAAACTCTTATAAAATTCAGGTTTCAGAAACATTTAAAGTAAATTACATCTGGTTGGTGAGGGGTTTGGGGTTTCTTTTTCATTTGTTTTTCTTATTTGTTTTGTTTGTTTTTTTTTTTAACCTCCAGTCCAAATGCTCACCCTAAGAATATGTAGAATTCTCAAATGTTTTCAAAACCAGTTATGAATTGACTCGGGCCTTAAATTTTGGCTTGAAAATGTTTATTATTTATTAATTCATTGTCACACTTTGTAGGTT
Organism: Neopelma chrysocephalum; assembly: GCF_003984885.1. Lineage (NCBI taxonomy): Eukaryota > Metazoa > Chordata > Aves > Passeriformes > Pipridae > Neopelma > Neopelma chrysocephalum. The sequence goes on from NW_020897733.1 coordinate 2,065,302, forward strand.
TCTCTGAGAGAAAGGGATCATGAGGACTGTGCATTGGGATTGGTTTCTTGCCTTGGTATAGCTTTCTATGCCTCAGTTTACTGCTAGGTAAATACCTATCAGGAGGTAAAAACCTATACAGGTGTTGGCAACTGTCTGTTGTGAACCATACTGCAGATCTGAATTTTTCCAGATTATCCTCATTCACACTAGTTGTGATTTATTTAGATTTGGTGTTTTTCTGACTCTATTTCGCCTTGTAGCTTATGGTCTTGACTTTAATTATTTCTCTGGATTTATTACATGTTGCTTACCCTACTGCAAACCTGCTGAACAAACACTTCATGACTATAAACCATGTTTTAAATCATAAAACAGATAGCAGAAATCTTTATGCTTCATCCCTACCCTGAAAGAGACTCCCTTTACTGCAGAGAACTTAGTGGGGATGTGGGATGGCCCTGTCCATGGGGGGGAAACTGTTAACTTTAACAAGATCCTTCAGGAGCTCAGGAGTCACTGATAGAAAATCTATGATGTCTATGTGTCTAAAAGTAGACTGGATTGACTGTTGCAGAAATCTTAAGACTTCTCAGCAGAAATGATGCAACTGGTTCTGCAGAGTTTTTTTTACATAAAAAAACAGAAATACCTGACTTCCAGAGGTGTCAAATCAGACTATCCAGAGGTATCAAGCATAGCTGACATCACATTGTTGCTTTCCAATGTGTGGGTACCCCCTTACATTGGTGGCTTTGACCAAGGCTCCCTGTCTCTCTATTAGTTTCCAGAACTACTCTGTTCAGCATCCATGTGGTGGAGAACTGGCACTCCTAGTGCTGCTGGAAATCAGATGATGAAGCCTCAAATTTTTTGCGAGGGTCTTATCTGTTAACAGATAAAAGAAAAGGTCCCTCTATAGAACTAATTGATGTTTCTTGGTGCTTTTTGACATTTTGCTAAATCAAAAAATTGGCCTGACTGGAGAGTTTGATGTTAGTATAAGGACTATCAAAATGCAATGTATGAAATTCTGGGTGTTGATATAATTCTGTGTTACTATGGGTCCCCAGAGTGGCCATTATCTTTTGATCTAGGTTTAGTTAATTTTAATAACCTCCTTGTTTTTTTGGAAGCAAAACACTAAACACACAGTCCCAGTAATGTATGATGACTGCAAATTAATACATGAGGATTTCCAAACAACCTCACAGTTGTGATTATGCTGAACAGACATGTCTGCACTCAGGCATGTCTTCTTTTTACTGTGAGCATGAATGACAGGATGAGACAGGATTTTTCTTTCTCCACTGTCAAGATATTGGGTAACATTTTTCCAAATGAACACTTGAAGACAATCAGGGACTTTTGTACTTTGCTTCCGACGTATGCAAGGGATTAGAATTAATGGTTGGACTCAAGGGATCAGGATTAATGGTAAGGCTGACTAACACTAACTAACCGTTGGAATTCACTGCCAACTTTAACAAAATAGTAAGTTACTTAACAGTACGCAACTTTTGAGATTTATTTAAGCAATAATCCCCAAGAAACCAATCATTACTAGCAATTAACTGTTGGTTTGTGGGTTGCTGGACCATTAATGTTCTAACAAACTGACTGTTAACCAAAGTAACTGCAACAGCAAATTCTGAGCTGGGTATTTGCTCTGACTGCAGGTTTCCTGTTATGTAACTTCTTTATCTGTCCTACACTTTTTTAGCAGCTAGGGACTCATTAAATAATTTCTTCTCTGTTAGTGCCTTTTGATGCTATGTGGAAAACCTGTGATGTTGGAGCCAGATTTATCATACCTATAAGGCTATACTTCAGACAGGCTGTGGGAATTTTGTTATTTTTTCCCTGAAACTTTATTGCTGCTTTTCAAAAGACACTTAACGCAATGTTTAAATAATAATTTAAAATATATATATATGACTTTTAAAACTTTTTTTTTTCCTAACTGAAATTATAACAGCCCTGATCTGATTCAATCAGTCCTAGTAGCTGTGTTTAGCACAAGGAAGTTTTGATATAGGTCACTTTTAGGATAGGCAGAATTTGGGATATTTTGGCCTTCTTAATATCCTCAGTCTCATTCAGAGTTTAAAATGGAAAGCAAAACAATGCTGAGAGACAGAAAATAAACTGGAAGATGAAAAACTGCTATTTTAATAAGTTTATTTAAATTTCTGGGTTTATTTAATGTTGTATTCTATTTAATCATTTTATTTTTCCATTGTCAGGAAAAAAATAAGGAAAGAAACAAGCTAGATATAAAATTATATTTCTTATAAAGTGGGACAGCTGTTTTATCTCTGTGGGCTTTGCTTGCTTCATCCAGAAATCACCAATAGCTCAGAGTGCAAGTGTGCATGTGTTGACTTTTCCTTAATGCAATTGAGGTGGGCAGCTCTACTAAGGCTGATTAGAACCATCACAAAATCTGCCATGCTACAATGAAATGAAGGGAGATGGATTTAGGTCAGTATCTAATGAGGCCCACATACAATGCTGGCAGGAAAGAAAAAAAACCACCACCTTAAAAGTTAAATATGTAATCTGAGTAATTTAGAAAAAAAAAATTAAAAAACCCCAGATACTGGCTTAAATTCTTTAGTCTGAATTTTACCTAGTACAGAAAGTGATGCTATTTTTCCAAACAAAAAAGGAAATATCAGAAATAAAAAGGAAACATTGTAATTGTACGATGCACCCTCAGCAAGTTTGCCAGTGACACAGAGCTGTGTGGTGTGGTCAGGAGCCTGGAGGGAAGGGATGCCATCCAGAGGGACCTAGACAGGCTGGGGAGGTGGGTCTGCAAACCTCATGAGATTCAACAGGGCCAAGAGCAAAGTCCTACACAAGAGTTAGGGCACCCTGAAACACAAACACAGGCTGGGGAGAGGATGGAGTGAGAGCAGCTGTGAGGAGATGGACTCGGGGGTGTTGGTGGATGAGCAGCTCAGTGTGACCCAGCAGTGTGTGCTCACAACTTGGAAAGTCGACTGAGTTCTGAGTCATCTAAAACAGGATTACTGGTCAGTGCTTTTCTTGTGAATGTGGCTTTTGTAAAGATGTTTGTATGAACATTTGATAACTATATGCTTAAACACCCCCTCAGAAAACAAAATAAAGTGAAAAACCGATTCAGGTGCCAGGATGCCCTCAGGAGAAAAAGAAAGCACAGTATCTTTTAGGGCACCAGCAATAGTAGATTGGTTGTTTGCAAATGACTCTTTGGTGGTTGCTGAGTAGGAAATATCAAGTCTCTGTCACTTATGCCTAAATCTTTTTTTTTCCTCTCTTTTTCTTCATTTGCACATGCTTAAAACCAAGGGTCCAATAGTATGAGCTGACAGGAATTAGCTTGAGTAGCCCAAGACATTAAACATTTTTTGCTACCATGACTCTTGGCAATTTTGAAGAGAATTACTCTAGGACATGCACTCCCAGAGCTCGTTTCTCTTTCTGTAGTAAGTCTGAATAGTCTTTCTCTGTGTGTGACTTTCGTCTCTGAAATTGCATGAGACAATTTGACAGGGAGCTGTAATACTTAATTATTAAAAATCTAAATATATAGTATTCTGCAGAGAAGTAAAAATGAGCTTTTGTAGACCTCATAAAATTGTTTGAAGCCAATTCTTCCAATTATGTGTGTGAAGAATGTAAAACAAACAGAAGAAAAAAATTAAAATTATAAGAAAGTCTGTGCTTAATTTTAAGACTATTTAGATTTTCAGAAACAGTGTTCACATTACAATCTTTGGCACTAATGTGTTTAGAGTTTGATGTGATACTGGAAAGGTTTTGCTTATTAGACTCAGGTGAGTGCTCCAGGAAGCTCTTGGAAAAGCTCCAGTTCTCCCACTTTGCTATCAGTTAATTACACTCTTACTTGAAGTTCATGAAGTTTGCCTAATTATTTTGGAATGTTTTGGAGCTACATTTACATTTTGAGCAGCAGCACAGTATATGAGAGCAGAGTCCAGCAAATGCCATGTGTTGAGAAACTGAGATTGTTAAATGTTCCGTAACATTTAGGAAAAGAGATGTTAAAAACTGGTGAGTAGGTCTGCGTGGTGTATACCCTGTATCTTTGCAAGTGTGATCAGTGTGGGTTCCAGGGCTGGATCAGTGTAGATGCGTCCTCTACACATCCCAAAAATATATGTGGTCAGAACGAGGACTGAAGGTGATGCCTCATGTCATGTCACTTAGGTGATGCCTAAGTCCATGGTAAAAGGTTGTGTGTCTTCTATGTGTATTTCTAGGGAGAGAAGGATACTGAGAGGCAGGAGGGACAAGAAGAAAGGATTCTCACAAGGTCCTGGTTTTTTGCTATGCAGTACATTAGCACTACCTGCTCCCATACACTGTATTTCTGTACCATGTAACAGCAGAATGACCATTTCACTAATACTTTCCTGCAGGATAGAAATGGATTTCAGAGTTTTAAAAAGTTTTTTTGCAGCTGCTTAAACAAACCCAAGGGTAAAATTTACATGTAGTTTTTGTGCTTCTAATCTCTCAGCTAAGGAGTGAAAGGGTCCTTCTCCACTCTTCATTCTTTCTTTCATTATTGCTGGCTGTGTGGCTAATGTTGTTGAAGTCCTGATGAGCATCAATTGCATTGTTTTCTAAGTATTTCTAAGCTGTCTGGTAAAAAACTGTGAAAACACTTATTCTCAATGTAGGTCATCTTTCAAACCTTTGAGATGGAAAACTCAAAAGCAGGAGGAAAAACTCTAAAAAATAGATTTCTTTGTAGCACAGATAGATTGATCATCAGAGGTAGGCTAAGACTTCATTTTCATGGGGTTAGCACAGGTTTGTTCATCACTCAAGTTTATATTTCAATTTTCCAGTGTCCTAGAGCTAGGATACTTAGTCAAGAGGAGGTTTCCAGTGATAAATAAGACTTGCCTTTAAGTTAGACTTGTCTAAGTTAGACTTGCCATGAGAAGTATATGGTTTTCATTGTGGTAACTTCTTCGTGATAAATGAAGCAACTGCTCTGTGCCCAGTAAATGTGAGTCAACTCATACATGGCTACATCTCCAAGCAAGAATTCACATTACCTGTTTTGTGTGGAAATGTCACAACTACACTGCTGTAAAGTTTTAAGTATGATCACTTTGGTTTAGGCAATATATTGTATGGAGACTTCCAGAAATGTAAAAAATGCATAAAACCTCTGATACCTTGGGTAAGTACAATGCCCACATGTCTCTGAAAATTGTAGTTGTTTTCCAGAGAGAAAGAGCACACAGTTCTGGAATTTTGCTTAAAGTACTTCAAAGTCATTGCAGTGATGATATCCATTACTGTAATCTGCTGGAGACACACTGAGGTTATGCCAAAAGGAGGGTAGTGGGATTATGTGTCAGTCCCTCAAGAAATGTTCCTGCAATATCTTGTTTAAAAATTTTTGTAATTCCCTTGAAAAATAAATTAGCAAAAATATTTTTTCTGAAGCCCAAAAAGTTTGTGGGCCCTTTCACAAAGAGAGTTCAGAATTCCCACACAGGAAGAATAAAATGACCTTGAGGACTACAGTAATAGTAGCTGAATGAAATTCAATAGGACAAAGTGCAAGATCAGGCACAAAAACAATACATTTCTGTTATAAGCTAGGAGCTTGTTAATTGGAAATGACAGAGGAGGAGAAAGTCATAGGATGACTGCAAACCACCAGTGCAACATATCAATGAAAAGGGCAAATAAAATCTTGGGCTGTGCTGGATGAGATATTTGCATTAGCAAAGGAAATAACAAATTACTGGGTCCTGCAGAAAAAATAATCTAGGATATTTTTAATAGTTTTCTTGGCCTGCTTTTAATTGAGCTGATTTCAAACTGGAACAGGTGGAAAGAAAGGTAACTAGGGTTTCAGAAGAATGGGAAGTCTTTTATAAGAAGAGACTGAGAGACTTTGTTGTGCTTAGTCGAACTAGATAAATACATCAGAAGTAGAGCAGTAAATTAAAGAGTTATATAAATAATTTTAGGTTGGAAATAAATGTGTCCATCTCTCAGAAGTGTGATATCCTGAAGTCAATTTTAATGGTGTTCAGAAAAAAAACCCAACCTACCCAGCCTTTGAGCTGAAGAGATCCCTTTGTCTTAAAGGGGAAAATCTAACCTGCCTGCCAGTGACTGAAGGGAGCTAGCTTCAAGAGCAATCATGTCTAGTGCTTCTAAGCATTTAAAAGGAAAGGCCAATATTGAAATCAGTTCTATAGTTCAGACATTGCCAGGTTCATGTGTGGTTCAGTCTCTGCTTACTTGGATTGTAATGAAGGTGGGAGAAATCAGCACAAACCATAAACTGCTAGAACACTGTTGTCAGACTGGGAAGAGGTGCAGTGTTGTAGTGGCACTGATAATGCAGCTTATGCTCACTGACACATTCTCTTTTTATTCTGCCTCTAAGGACATATTCTACAAATACCTTCCTGGATATTTGTTCAGCTAAAATATTGCGTGCCAATCTACTTTTAATCTGATTTTCCCAAATCCCATGGCTTAGATCCAAGTGGGCCCCATGCTGGTCACAAATAGAGCAAAGACAGGCTTGAACTGCTCTCATGCAAGCAGGTTTTTATTTGAGAAATTGCCTTAATGTATTAATGGACTCCCATAAAATTGCCATCTCTCCCATCCTGTTGATCTGAAATTTTGGCTTTGCAGGTGTTGGGTGATTTGTTTGGGGTTCTTCTCCTCATAATGAACTCGCACTAATTTCTTGCTACTCTTGGTGTTAACCACTTCCTCCTCGCTGAGCTGGAGTGGTACTTTGGAAAAGAGCATCTCTTCTCTGGTGTGGGAAATCAGTAGGTGTGGAACAGGAGGAATTGCTTTGTCTGAATGGTCCAGGCAGGGGCTGGTTGGGAAAAAGGGGGAAGAGTGACAAATGTGCATGACAAACGAAGGAGACTAGGATGAAGAGAGAAAAACCATGAAGACAAACAAAAAGGTTCACAATGGAAGACATGGAAAGAGGAGGAGAAATATTAGTATAAGCAAGACCAACACAAGCATAACAAATGACCCTTTTTAAGTATTCATTTAGGCTGAGGAGAATTGCCACAAGTCAAGTCACATAAATTTTAATTTTTACTGCGAAGTTTGTAGTAGAGCTAAATTTTGCACAGCTGAAACTGTATGTCAGCCTGTTCCTGAGAAGTATCCAGTGCTGTCACTACATTGAAGGAAGCTCGAAATCCCCCATTTGTATGTTTAAGGCTATCTTAAACCCAGTCTGAAGGTCTTTCAGCCTGAAGTCTCCACAGGCAGCTTTGCCACCTCAGAGGTTTGATATTTTGTAGCCATTTCCAGTTTTTCCATGATGGTTTCACATTCAAGGGTGTTCTGTGTTGAAGTAGCCATTGCTCCAGGAGAGTGTCTGAGGTCAGGAGAACCCTTCCACAGCTGACAGATGTTCTTACAGAGTGGTGTGCAGCTGGAGTGAGAAAAGGTGCCCTGGGATCCTGCCAGAATGGCGGGATTGAAAGACAAACTTCTGACTCCACTGAGCTCTTGTGTTATACTGTAAGATTATCCCATTCCTCACGAGGTTTTACGCTGGGATCCACATCAGTGTAAGCTCAGTAACCTAGAGGGAGAACCCAATTCTTCTGCTTGCAGAATGGTTATTGTCTCTGATGCCCCTACCTGCACACTTCCAGGATATAGCAGTAGAAATTCAGCAATGAAATGAGTTGAGAAATTCTATAATGCCTGAGGGTACTGGAGTAGCTCTGAGAGTAGATAATAACTGAAGTTCCTCAAATACTGTCAAATGGTAATTGTGGGCTCAAATTGCAGTTTTATTGTCACAGAGTAGTATTGCTGGGAGGGAATTCTTAGAACCACCATGTTCATGTATAGAAGCTCTTTTTTTCCTCCCCCCACCCTGAGTTTTTGCTGGATGATATTTTCTTCACCTTTGATATTAAGACTTGTATATCTTTTGATTTTACTGCTGAACTACTGGTTGTGCCTAGTTAATGGACAGCATTTAGGCAGGTAATGATGAGGAGCAAAGATGTTTTCTTTTAGAGTGTGTGATTGAAGGTGATTGTGAAGTAATTTCTAACAAGAAATAGTCTTATTCCAGAATGATGTTCCATTTTGCTTTTTTAAAACTTGTTCTTATGTTGTCTGAACACATGTTCCTCTCAAAATGGGAGTCAGGGCAGGAATCATTTTCTCTGCATACTTTCTAAGCCAGTCAATTCCAGTGATGATAGGACAATTCCTGCTTAAGTGGAAAATAACCTTGTTCGTTGTCCTCAGAAAATAAATATATCTCTGCGACAGAATCAAAGGCTGATACAGAACCAAAACCAGCCCCTACACCCTCAAGTGTGCTCTCAAAATATTATTGCCAAGATAAACTTGATTTTGTTGGCAGTTAGACTATTTAAGAAAAGGTAGTAAGTAAGGGAAGCCTTGAGTTTTGGGAGAAATATTCTAACATACTAATTTAAAACTTTAAATTCCAGTATTCTTCCTTGAAGCTTGAAAATTCTAATTTTTTTTTAGCATAATGTAGAGAATGACTGTATGACGTAGAAAAACAAAGCACTGTGACTGAGTGATTAGGGGATATATACTTCTAGCATGTTCACCATCAGAAAAATGCATGATTACAGAAGACTGAAGGAATAGAAATTACTCTTCATATGTCACCTCTTACACCATTCAAAATCTCTGCCTATGCCTCAAAGAGATTCAGTTCTTCTCTATTAAGAATCTATAGCTTGAATCACACAGCTGACAAAGTTTCACATAAATTTATCTCGGAGTATTGCTTGAATTGATTTAGGATGAACTGTCTTACTTCAGAGAGACATGGGTCTTAACCTGTGCTTTTTGAAGTAATTATTTTTACTGCAGGTGTGAAGAATACAATAGTTATGTTAAGATGTGACAGTTTTATAAGCCACAGTGATTGTGAACATGGGAAAAAATTAAGTCCAAAAACAAGGCTCAGCAGTATTGTTGAGAGCATTGTGGGATACAAAGCTGAGCCAGTCTGACTTTGCATTAGCTTCAGTCTTTCTGGCATTAGAATAGGCTCCTGTTGGGAGACATTGGTCACAGTCACAGACTAACTACTGGAAAACATCTGTGTTAGGTTCACACCAGACTCCACGAGCTGCTGGTGCTGAACAGTCATGCCACAGAACTGCAGGCAAAGAGATAAAGCAAGTGATTGCTCAAATTGTAGCCAAGTGCCAATATACCTTATAATTACTTTTAATCTTTTCAGAGGCATTAAAAATACATTCAGTAGTGCCAGCTTCTTGCATTTTTTGTTAGGGTACGTGAACTTGCTGATGAGGACAGAATGCAGAATGGAGATGAATGCAGAAAAGGAGAGAACAAGCATCCTGACAACAATCAGGTGTTACTTGGGCTTTTCAAAGAGAACTTTCCTTGAGCCTCTTGAAGCACATCATTTATTACTGGAAGTGTCAAACAGATGAACAGTGAACTCTGTTCAGCAGCACTGAACACCAGGCCACTTATGCATAACTGGAAGTGCTACTCTTATTATCATAGAATATTCTGAGTTGGAAGGGATTCACAAGGACCATCACACCCAACTCCTGACCCTGCACAGGACAACCCTAAAAATCTCACCATGTGATTCTTATTGCTGTGTCAGACTTGGGTGCTCACATGGTTGTGAGAAGAGTGAGCTGTAGCTCCAAAGTTTAAGGTTATTTGTGGCAGTTTCTTTTATGCTCTCATGAAAACCAAGGTCTGTGGCTGCTCTGAAGAGAGAAAGAGGGGTAATTTTTGCTGGAGAAACTGCTATTGCATCCTGAATCTCTTTGTTTACTCCTCTCCTCTGTCACAGCAAGTGCTCTTACCACACGAGTTTTTGTGGCATCTGCTCCTGCCACACTGATTCATTCACCTTGGAGAGAAAATGAAGCAGAATTGCATGTTGGTAGTGGCAGGGAGGAGAGCAGCAATTCTCAGCTTTATTTCTCTTTGTTTCTCATTGAGCCCTTTTTCTCATTTGTTAACTCTAGTAAGCGTTCTCCATATGTGTTTAGTATTTTCACATATGTTTCTGTGTCTATTTAATTGTCTACAGTAGACTCTTCCCATCTTTTCTTCCTGCTTCTTGTGTCAACTGTCTGTTTAGATTTTAAGCTACTCAAAAGGAGCCATTTCTTTGTGTACTTCCACGCAGCATTCAGTAAGATGCAACCCTGCAGTTAATTAGAGGCTCTGAATAATCTTGCCAGATAAAAAGTATAATTACTGTTAGTACTCAGGTTTTGATTTTTTTTTTAATTGTCATTCTCTATGCAGGGGAAAAATCATAGGTTTTTATCAATAACCACATTTCCTAACGTGCCTGTGTAGATTCCTACAACCCACAGAGAAGAAATCTACCAGCAGATAGCAGTGTAACTGTAGTATCTCTGTTGCTCACACTTTAACAATGCACCACTTTTTGTGCTTGTTGTAAAACCTCATGGTTTGTGCTATTGGGAAGATTTTAAGGCTCTTCTGTATAGAGAAGCAAAGCTTTATGAAGGCAAAAAGATCAAAAATAAGAATGCTTCCTTCCTGAAGCATAATCTGCAAAGGCATGTTGTATGTGAAGGCTTGTCCAGAACACTGTGTAAATGCTGTGTCTTTGTAACAATACTCTAGTATTTTAGAATACTGAGTTTAGCTTCAGGAACTCCTCATTACTCTTTGATATTTATCTGAGTGATTTATAATCTTAGTTTTGGTGTAAAATATTGGTACAATTAGTTTTGATAATGATTATGATTTTTGTCAGTAAGATGATGATACAAAGTATGCGTTAATGTCCTAGTCTTATATTACTTTGCCACCACTTACTGTTTGTTTTTTATAAAATTGAAAACAAAAGGGTTTTTTTAATTAGTTTTTTTAGGATTATCTGTGTTGTTTAGGTCCTGTTTGTTGACATCTAGTCCTTCAGTGATTGCACTTCTAGCATCTGTAATTATGCTCAGAATGGAAATAACAAAACCCCCATGGCAAATGCCAAGTTTTTAGTAATTCATACTTAATAGAAGTTGCTCTTTCCACAGTTAGCACCTGCTATCTTGAAAATACGTTAGCGCCAGACATCTCTCAGAGACAAGATGATGTACTTTCCCTGAGAATTGCTGCTATGAGGTGTTTAAGATAAATGTGAATCTGTCTTCCTGTCCTTTTTCATGACAGCAGCAATAGGAAAGCGCCAATCATTTGGTTAATGAATCTGTGTGATAACTTCATGACTCTTCATTTTCTTCTACTCTGTGCTTTTGGCAGTTCTAGAGATGTTAATCTCTCCACATTTGCACAGGAGAGGTCTGCACTGGAGAGAAGTCTTTACATGCTCTACCTACAAAAGATCAGTGTGTCAAAAGGCAGCTCTGTTGATCTGATCTGCATCTGATTAATTCCAGCAAGTCCCCTTGTCTGTCCCAGAGAGCTGTCACCCTTGCATTTTGGAATCCACCACTCAAATGTCACTTTGGGTGTGATAACAGCTCCATCATCCTTGTCTCTGCTGAGCTCTCTCTGTACATCCTCTGTGCCAGTCACAGTTCAGAGCCAGGTTCTCTGATCTGGTCTCCTGGGTGGTTTTCACCATTGTCTGTGTGAGGTGTTGGACGGTGAGTTCCTGAGGACAAACCCCTGAGCTTGGGCAATATACACACCCTTGCTCTTAACCCTCTAGTTTTGACTATATTATGTTTCCACTTTCAGGTGTTCGTTTTAAGGTTGAAACGATTTGATACAAAACACTCTTCAGCTGTACTTTGTGGCCTAACTTGGTGAAAGAGCTGTCTTGTCCATTTGTAGCACCAGATCCACATAGAAATGGCCGTGCTGTGACAACAGACGTGCTATGGGACAGAGAGATCCTTAGATCCCAGAGTTACTGTTCAGTGGTGCTGGGTTAACAATGGGATTTGATGATAGAGGTCTCTTCCAACTCAAATAATTCTGATTCTATGAATTTCTGCTTGAATAACTGTCGGAGACACCAGGCAGTCTTCTGTCCTTGTGGATTGGCTGAAAATGTCTTGCAAGATTTTTGTCTGAAAATTCTGCTAATACGTAACAAAGTCAATCTTCAATGACAATGTGATTTATGATAGTTGGGAGGGAAAAAGGCTGAGCACGGATTGCAGTAGTGACATATTTTCTCTTGTCCATGTACCCTTAAGTTGTGAATTTTCCTACCATCTTATCCTCACATATATGAAAAAAAAAAACAACCAAAGATTAATGCTGGAATGGGTGCAAAAAATGCAAAATGTAAGATAAGGAGCAGCTTGGGATTGAGGCAATACTGGGAGATGTAAGACTTGACAGGGCCATTATAAGTAACAGAGCAAGTGTCCGCTCTGGCACGCTGTAAGAACTCCTTGCGGAATGTTGGCATTTAGAAGCTAAAACATTAGGCAACAAAATTTGAACAAGCGAAAAAAAGTCCTTTTTCACCAGTATTTTAAAACTCTGATTCTCTATACTATAGGATGTGTAACATACAAAAGTTTATATGGTTTCAGAAAGTGCTCAAAGAACTTTATGAAAACCTTGTTCTGCTGAAGACTATCAAACCCGAAGGTGCAACCTGAGTTAATTGAATAGGACAATTTCACTATCTTGAAAATTAAATACGTGAAAATAATGCTGATTTTTATCTTCATAAAAATCATCAAGTTTGGATATTCCTATATATAAACTGAACAGGGGTTAATGGTATTAGGTAGGACATAAGTACTGAAGTTGGCAAACAACCCTTTAATGGTTGGTTTAGTTTGAGGTTTTTAAAATTTTTTTAATGTGTTTATGGTCATTTGTACTCTTTGCTTTTCATAACTAGTCTATTATTACAATGAGTCAAACCCATCTATAGTGCATAGACGTTATTACTGCATGCTCTATAGAGAAAATAAAGTAAAAATTAAAGTTTCTCATGGTCTTGATCATGATTTTCATTTTTTTTCATAAGTAAATTATTATGTTTTTTATTTTTTAACTCATTAGAATGAACAGCGTGGGTAATATTTTACATTTATAATGCTTTTTACATAAAACCAGAGCAAAACTAATTATTCTTTTCCTGCTTGACACTGCCATCAATCTTATGAGAAGAAATTGTTTCTGCACTATCAGGATTATTTTTTTTTTGCTAGGCCATTGCTTAAATGCAAAGTGTGTCACTTTATTATATCAGAGTGTATATTTCAATGATCTGGGTGGCATGGTTATAGCACTGCTGATCTTATTGTAGTGCTGTGAAATGAGTAAGTAAGGGCTGACAAATGGCAGGGAAATCGATCTGTGCTCTGTTAAGGTGGAGCTCGTTATTGCTGGACACGACAGGCCAGAACCCACTGTTTCTGTCAGGAGACTATTTCAAATGCTGCCAATGCTGAAACCAACAGTCACTAAGAACCCAACACAGGGCAGTCACACTGATGTGGAGCAGATCACTGCAAATTCTCACATGAGCAAACACTTGCAGGGCTGTAAAGCTGCAGGGGGGAGCCCTTGGCAGAGCCAGCCTGTTCCCAGCGTTGTCCTGACTGGGGTCCGAAGGATCTCTGTGGAGTGGTGGCTGTGCAAGCAAGGCTGAGGTGCTTTTCCCTTTCCTCCCCCTCTTTTAGAGGCTGGGCACGTTGACCTTTTCACAGTTCAGCTCCCTCCTCTAGGTAGCAAATCTCAAATTTGCTTGAGTGGAGGGTCCTCCTGGGCATTTTACCTGCCCTCTCCTCAGGAGGAGGTCAGAGTGATCGGATGTGTTCTGACTCCTGTGGGCAAAGTGAGGCCATCCAGGGGTAACAGCTGAAGAGCAAGGTCTCTGTGTGAGAAAGAGAGAACAGTGGTGTCAAACTCTTGGAGTATTAAATAAATGCAGGAGTCCATTTTGGTCAGGCCTTGGTGTGTGGTTCTGCACAGCAATGGGACTGACACTGTCCTGGTTACTGTGGTCAAGCACAGAAGGTCTTGTTTGAAATGTGTCAAAAATGTGTTTTTTTTTTTTAATGAAATCTTAAATTACTTGTTAATGTCTTAAAAGGACTTTGGAAGTACACTACAGAGGCATTGTGTTTAAAATACGTTAATTTTAGAGTAATACTTAAACGACTTTGAGAAATAACGAGTAATTTTAGTTGAAGACGCATTGTAATTTTCGTGGTTTGGACAATAAACAGAGCACTGTCTGCAACAGCAGTAACAACCTAGAATAGTTAAAATTACATCAGGTTCATCTTCTGCCAGAAAAGGCTATAACCCAATGTACAAACCCAAAGTACTATGTCAAATAATAAATAAAATAGAACCAAACAGCTTACAATCACAAGGCGATTATGTTCTTAATTCCTTAAGAATGGATAAACATACTATTTCCTGCACTTGTACTCCTTGATAGATGAATGAAAATATATTTAAAGCAGTCCATGCATTAAAATTCCATGATAATTTATTCATAATATAAATACTAAATTCAAATGCACTATCACCTAAAATTAATCCATTCTTGGTAAACACTGTAATGAAAGCACACAACACAGATAGTGCAATCCAGCTTCTGACAGTTGCCTTTGCTGCTTTACTATTATCTATGAATTATTTGCAAGATGGTTGAAGCATGATTGAATATGGGAAGCTGTTTTTATTTTGTATCAGTCAATATTCCTGAAAATACTTTGTCTTGGAGCAAAATGTTAAGAATACCATAAAACATATCATGCTGCTTACAGTTAAATGCTAGAGATACATGGATTATCTAATTGTTTTTCCTTTACAGTAACACTCTGCTCTCTAGTCAAGGGATTACTTATTTTAGGCACTAGGGAGCAACAGTTCTTCACTCTTCTGTTACCCATATTTTTTTGCTCTTTCTGACTTCTCTGAACAGCAGTTATCAAAGAACAAGTGGAACCAATCCTGGGGTATTCCACAGCTGTTGCTTCATTTATGACAAATGTCCCAGACATGCTACCCATATTTTTTCTATTGTTACTATTTCAGGATCATCAGAGTTGTTTAAAAAAGAAAAAAAAATACTCTTTCCTCAGAATGGCAGAAGGTAAAGCATCCCAATGATGCAAATGAAGGCTCTGTATTTTTCAGGCAGGTGTTTAAGGTCTTTTATTCCTGACAAAACTGCGAAGCGCTCGCAGATGCTATTAAAGACCAGGGTAGTTCCTTTCAGCCTTCTGTACCAAAAGCCTCAAGCTGTTGAACTGACACGTGCCCAGGGTATGTATGTATGTTTGTGGAATAGGGATTGTGGAATAGTTTGTGGAATAGTAGTGATGTGGTGGAGAAATGACCATTGTAAAGCAATAACCTCAAAAATTTGTTTGCAATGGAGATACGATGAATGTGCCTCGGCTCTTCTAAATTGAAAGTTGACTGAAGCATAGTAATGGCATTTTGAACAAGGAATATTGCCAATTTTGATTCCTGCAGTGTTGTCTGTGATGAGCTGAGTCTGTGATGCTCATAAGTATAAACTTAGCATATGAAAATTGTTTTTTCAGACTTTTCCTGCTAGTGTCTCAGAACTTAAGGAGCACCCCAGAATGCCTCCCTCAGCTAGGTTAAATTTCAGAATTTATCTGACATGTCTGACTCAAGTCTGCTCTGAGTCCCCTCCCTCCCTTTTCTTTTGCCCTCCCTCCTTCTGTCCTTTTCTCCTCTGCCCACACTGCTGGTCCATCAGGACTGAGATGATTTAGGTAACCTCCTCTGAGAATTCCAGCCACTGAATAAAACAATTTCCAATGCTGCCTAGTTTATCTTACGAGCACAAATTTCACTGCACACTTAGTGGCCCTGTGAGCATTAAATAACGTGCAGTCAAGCGGCCTGTCAGGCCATATCATTACTGTATTTGTAACATGCTCTGCAAAGTGAGCACTGTGCCATCACTGAGCCACTCAAGGAAACAGTTAATAGGGTCATTGCCTCATTTATCTGGAAGGAAGAGTAAAATTTATGGGTAGGGCACTGACCTTCTATGGAGGTTAAAAAATAAGTTGAAGAATCTGTTCATTTAAGGTGTGCTAGACCTCTAGGTAATCCACAGCAATGGATAAGTGATTTGTAATTACACTGAAGTATTTCACTGGAAGGGCTATATTCCTTTAAACTACTCTTCTGCTGTCTGTGCAACACACATCTTGACAAAATATTCAGTCTAGAGTACTGTGTGGACAACTTGACATATTGCCTTCAAACTCTCACTACTTTTGGTACATTTATGCTGGCAATGTACAATTTGGTTTCTAGATTTTCATGCCAAATAGCAGATCTCTGATTCATGGCTGTCAGAAACATGCACTAGAAACTGCTTTGGGATGTTGTATTTGGAAGTGTGAGATGACAGCGTGTTGGTTATTTTTAAGCGTCATATCAGTTTATACATAGTGGAAGTGATGAGAATACTTTTGCTTTTTCTTGTCTCCTTGCTTCCACAACCTTTTCTTCCAAAGTTTTGTCAGTGGTTGTCACTCAATCAGATCTTCATTGCTTTCACTTTGTCATTCTCATTGTTCAGTGCCATAACCTCCAACTTGTAGATATTATTCTCAGGCATTTTTCCTAGTTTCCATCCAGAATTGCAGATGGAAAGATAGTTGTACAGAATACTGGCTTGTACCAGTATTTGCCAACTATAATTGCACACATGAATTGAGAGTCCTGACTATACATATAACTGTAGAAATTGTAGATGAAGTGGTTATGCTTCACTTTGACTATTAATACAGTTCATTTCACACTTTCTATTTTCATTTAACATGGAATAAACTTAACTTATTTATACGCTTACAGTCTTGTCTACTCGAACTCAGGCATTGCTACAGTTGAAAGCCTAAATCTGATTTGATTATATTAGTGATACAGATTTTTGAGAGTATCTATTTCAGAATACATTCATGGTTTTAAAAAGTAGTAAGAAATAAGTAGGATTGATATTTTAAAATGAACTAGCACTTCTATCTACTTATCTTCCCAAGTCAGAAATACAGTGAATTAAGCTGAACTAACCTGATAGGTACCCACACTTGTTGAAATTAGATCTAGCTCTTTAGAACTCACTCTCCCAAAGAGCTAAGACCATCCTTAGAGGTTAACTGTGTTGTTATACTTTATTAATGCCTAATCAGTTGGACTCCAATTCAGGTCCCCCCCGATTCAGAGTCAATTTAAACATGCAGTCATTTGCTCTACAGAGGTTAATGGTCCACAGTGGAAGTCCCAATTCAGCACAAGTTCCTTGTGGACTAAATTCCCATTCTTCCTATGTGATGTTTTCCATTTATTTTTCATTGACAAGATGACTTGACTACTGGAATGTTTGTGGTTCATCTGAAAATATTACCTTACATGTTACCTTAATTATGGCTTTAATGCTAAAGCAATCCAAGGTAACTTATGTAAATTTCTAATTACTTTTGAATTGTAAACTCATGACCTCCTTGACCTATGTTCTTAATTTTTGTTACCAAGAGAGATGTGATGTTTTCCTAATAACTACTGACAGCAAATTACATTTAGACCATATACTGCTGTTAGGGGATGACATGGATGCCAAAAGGGCTTTGGTCTTATAGTATGCTAGTTGGGGGTATTTTTGCACTGCATTTCATGATCTTTAAGAACATCAGGGTAAATCTGTCCACTTACACATTTGAGAAATACCTGTTAGAGTAAACTGTATTGAAATGCAGCCCAAACATATCTTTCCGAAGTGTCCTTCTTGATATAACTTGTACTGGTTGACCAAATCAGTTTTGTATGAACTGATCATATTTTCAAAAAGCTTTTTACAGGTGGCAGTTGCCAGAACCACATCTGAAATGTTATTAAAGTAAAAGAAGCAGGGAAGGAAGCAATACCATGGAGATATACACTTAAGCCATGTTTCTTCCTGTGTTGCCATTGGGTCTAGTAATTATTCTGTTTTAATGTGAGAGTTTAAATTAAAAATCTGTTAGAAAGCATTGTGCTGTATTTATATCGGAGCTTCAAAGTCTGCCTCGTTATCAAGGCTTACTTCTGATGGTTTTTATCCTCTTTTATCTTCTCTCTTTGAAACAAAGGTATTTTGAAGCATAAGACAGGTAAAGTATCTTTTGTAATGGATTCATGAAAAGGAAGCTGAGTGAGAGGAGATGTATAAGGTAGACGAAATGCAGCAAAGGAGCATTTGCAAGAATTAAATGGAAAATGATAATGGAATTGTGCCAAATAACAGGTACAAATAAATTTTTTTGCTTGTCTTACATACCAGAAATCAAGATAAGGTACCATATTTACAAATGTATTTTTACTATGTGTACAAATTATGTTGAAACAGTCATTCCTTCAAGACTCTTGAAAGGATAGCCATAAACTCAGGCCTGACAATGACCTGTACAAGTAAAAAACTTCTCTTTCTGGTTTATACAAGTCAAGAGTTTGGACTTACAGAACATCTTTTATTGAAAAAACTGTTTAAAGAGATGGAAACATTCCATTAATTCTCATTAAGGTCCTTATAACTAAAATGCCTGTATGTAAGTATGGAAATCAAGATCTCTTCTTTGCTACTGCATTATTCTTGTACATCATCCTTGATTAAAATCTTAGTGCAGTTATCTTCAAGCATATGGACATTCTACAGCTCTGCTGTGCACCAAATGAGAGACACTTCTGAACTCATGTGATAACCAAGGACCCTTCAAACTGGGGATACATATGCTTCACCCTCTCAGTTATTCCCAGCTCTACCTTTACTTTAGTTTGCTCTTTAGGAAAAACAGAGTAAAAATGTCAGAATAAAATATAAAACTATCTGCTTTCTACTTAATTTGAGGAGAGAGTAAAACTTCTCTATCTGAATTCAACAACAACTGTGAGAATTTTGTCTGGCTTGTTCATAAATTGGGAACAGACCATTCATTGTGTTACTACATAATATTCAGCAGAATATCTGAAAGAAAATACATTTGTAGCAGTGTTCCCCTAGCTGTGCAGAGTTTCTGGTACAATGGGAAGGGTGTTTTCTGCTTTAGCAGAAAAAAAAGGCACTAATTACCAAAGATTTAAAAGTATGCTACCACTTCATAATGTTCACATAGGAGTTAGTGCTCAGCTTCATGAATGTGCTATCTTAGTTTGAGGGCAGCAAGTGTTTGTTCTTGGATAGTACAAGGGGACAGCACAAGAATATCTCTTACTGAATGCATGAGAGCATAAGAACTTCCCGTACAACAAATTAGTTTCAACGACAAATTTTGCATGGTAGAAAAGTTGACTGTGAAATGAGAACCATCCTTAATTATGTTGTTAACATAATAAACATTAAGCTGTGAGGAAGATTACTGCAACCACTGTCATCTTTGAAACGGGGTAATTGTCACTCTGGGTCCATCAGGACATAAATGAAGGGAAAAAACCCCCACTGGTATGGCATGTAGGAGTGTTCTTCATTAACTTCATTCCCCTGGTCATTTGAACAACTTCTACTGAATTTAGTGCTGGT
This sequence comes from Neopelma chrysocephalum, assembly GCF_003984885.1. Lineage (NCBI taxonomy): Eukaryota > Metazoa > Chordata > Aves > Passeriformes > Pipridae > Neopelma > Neopelma chrysocephalum. The sequence continues at coordinate 2,084,830 of NW_020897733.1, forward strand.
CCCCAGACTCTTAATGACACAGGGCTTATGTGAAAAGGAAGTGTAAGGCTACCACTCTGTTTAGAGCTGTAGTGAGCCTATGTCCTTCCTCACAGCTTAAAGATAAATGTTTTCTTAATGGCAGGTGCTTAAGCTTTGACAATTGCTGTGCCTGTTGAGGTGGTTGTGCTCCCATTGTGCAGGTCGATTTTTATACAAGAAGCATGGGGAGACTCTACCTTCCTGACCGGAATCAATTTTATACACAGAAATGGACAGGTGGAATGGGAGCAGATGGAATTGTGTCCTTACCCGGTTTTCATAGGAGACTATGACTGTAACTCTAAAAGCTTTTAAAATACCTTGTGATCTCCTGGACAATAATTCAGGAATTAATAAAAATCTTTAAAATAACCCAACGTGATGTTGGCAGAAAGCTTTGAGTAAAAGTTCCTGTTCTAAGATTCCACCAGCATGGAGCATGAGTAAACTAGCAAACCCTGTATTCAGGACTGTGCTGACATCTTTAATTACACCATCAATTATGCTAATTTTAATGCATACTTGAGAATGTGATAAAAATAAGCCAAAGGAGATTATTCGTTAGCTGTGGTTTCATGGCTGAAATTGAGCTGAACACTTAAAATAAGTCTGGATGAAACACTACATAATGTGCCATAGGGAACAATTCTACATAGGCAGCAAGTAGAGCAGGGTGGAAACTAATAATTCTTCCATCTTAGTTCTATTTTATGACTCTCTGGCAAGAAAAACCAGCTCAGATTCTTTTTTTCTTTTTTTCCTCTCCCTGCCATTCTCTCCCAAGGGGGCTGTAAGATCTTAGCTGAAGCCAGGACAAAACCGAGCACTTTCTAAAGAAAAACCTCTGTAGTAAAAGAGCTTATTGCATTTGGGATTACACAAAATTATATTCTTAGTATTGGCAATTAATGATTTTAACAATATCAGCAGAACAAACTGAGGTCCACCTCTTACACTGAGTCTCTCTGTCATCAAAATCTGGTGGTCCAGATCTAGTTTACTAATACTGTAAATTGTGCCTGTGTTTTCATAGTGGCATTTCTTCCAAAATTTCTTATGGAGTACATCATATTTCATTTATTAATGCCCAAATCACTGAAAGAAGAAGGTTTCCTTAGATGCTTATTGAAAACAGCTGAGTGTAGCCAACTTACAAGTATTGAATACGGAATTTCTCATAATGCCTTGCAAAAGGGAAGAACTGCAAGAACAGTAATTTTCTCCTTCAGAGAAACTACATTTATCACTTGGGTTTCAGTGAATAGATCCCAGTCTTAACCAAGACTCTGTATTTGGTTTGATCCTGATTGCAGGATCCACAGTTTCCCTCCCATGAATTCAGAAATCCATTTTTCTGCAGTACATCTGTACAATGAAATTTATTGAAATATGCAATATGTCCTAAAGCCATTTGTAATTTTCACAGTAGGACTCCCCACTTTTTTTTTTACCCAACATATATATGATACCTTACGACTGGGAGACAGTAATATTCTTTTTTAGAAATAAATTTTCTAATATTTAGTTGTCCTGAGGTACAAATGAACAAGGTTTTAAATGGCAAAGGGGCTAAACAAACAAACAGGAATTGTTTAATGTTGGAGGACAGCTCTTCATCATATTTAACAATTTTTGCTTTAATAAAATACTTCCCATTAATACAGTTTAAAAGTATAAAGCATATACTGCTACTGTAAGTTCCCATGAGACTGCAGTCCAGAACAATACAGTTGGCAGTGTAACTTTCTGCTGAGGCTTCTGCAGAGCATATTCCTACCCATTTTCTTGGCTCTTCATCACACACCAGAGAAAGAGCTCCACAGACAAGCAAGACAGTGAATGGGGGAGGTTGGGGGAGAGTACGTTGTATCTGCCTTTTTGTTGTCATTGTTATTTGGTGCTTTTTACAAGAATAAGAATAAATGAAGAACTTAATAGTGACTTATTAATGCAATGTACTTACGGTTATTAAAAGTCTTGCATGTGTACACACGTGATTCATTTGTGGCATTGGGGAGTGTAGCACTTAGTAGGTAGCACTTAAGAGTGTAGCACTCTGTCCTGCAGAACAGAGGTGACCATAGACAAAAAAGGATTGGCTGTGTACATATTCTGGATCTGTCAACAGCTCATCATCTGAAAATACAGAACCAGAGCTCTACTGGAGTAGGAATCTCTGTGTGAGTACATGTTGTTGTAGATACTTAGTTTTGCAGTGGAAAAAGTATCTATACAAAGAGAAATCTACAAACTGTCTTGCACCCCACACAGCTTTTGTATTTGAAAGTTCTAGGTTAAGTATGAAGTTTTCATAATCCATAAAATGAAGTTTATCCTTATTTCTGTTGGAAGGAGATCTTCTCTCAAAATGTTATCAGAGTTTCAGCTTGGCAAAAATGCATCTAACCTCTGCTAGCTTTTACTTTCAGCAAGTATCCACTACTGCTTGATTTTCAATAGTCATTCTTAAATATAGATGTTGTGGAGTTTCCCATGGTGTCTATTTATACTGACTTGTGGGAGAATGAAATACTACCTCTAATGATGAATTCCACTAAAACCTCTCCAGTAATTCCTTATGTCTAAGGATTTAACTGTGGGGTCTGCTTTTGCTGTCGAGCAGAAGTTGAAGTGGTGGTGAGCTTGACCAGGAGCAGATCAGGAGTCACACAGTACCTTATAAACAATGTAATTCCTGTGTCCAGAGAAACCAACCTGCTCTCCATGTTTAGATATTCCATGTGCATAATATCAATATGTTCTTCTGAAGCTTAATAGCCTGAAGCACGTGATAAAATTAAATTAGTGGTGCCAAATTAGAATTGGACTAAACTACGTCAGCATCTGGACTCACAAGTAATGATAAAGAGCAGAAGACTGAATATCTGTGTCTTGTCCCCCAGATGATTCGCTTTTCTTTACTTCAGATGAATATCAAGGAACTTGATGGTTCACTTCATTACTCTGCAGCTTAACATTTCCAGGTATCTCTGTGCTTCAAGAGCATTAATGCACATCTAGATTAAAACTGAACAGAGGTAGAGACAAGTAAAGTAAAACTTAGCACAATAGAACAGTGACTCTGCTAAAATCCTAATCTAAATAAATGCTAAAATCTTCTATTTTACTTACTTCCCTGCCCCCAAAAGCCACCAAAGCACACAAACTCTGAGTTAAAGAGTATCTGTCAAATATTTGAGTATATATATGGCACCTAGCATTCAACAGAGCAATGGCAAGGGCTGCTGAGCATAGAAAGTGGGAATCCGTGCTGCTGGCTGGAGGTGGAGGGGCAAGGAAAACAAGTGTAAGGAATTTGGAAAATGTAAAGGTTTGAACAGTAAGAACAAGATGATCCTGGGCAAGGAAAATCTACCAAGGCAATTGTTAATAATAGAGTGTGAGGTCAAAAAATTTATTTGTATTTTAAAAAGAAATATAAATGCTATTGAAACCTACAATTTCCAATTCCTACATTTCCTTTGGAATTCTCTGCAATTACCCTTTTCCCCAGGTTCAAATCTGTCATAAAGGAAGTGACTATTGTAAATAGGGATGCTGTGTCACTGCATTAATGGGTTCTTGTCTTTAAGCTTTGAATAGTCTTTCTCGTTAAAGGAGACCATCAGGTCAGAGGGAAGGCAACAACTTGGAAACAAATCCCTTTCTACCTCTGACTGGTCTTGGGGCAGAGTTAATAGCAGGTGATAATATCAGTCTCTGTTTGGCCTGCTGTGTCAAATAAAGCTGTTGTGTTTTGCATGTGGCTGTAAATAGTACCTGGTGTATATACACAGAGAATAGTCATTATTTCAAAGTTAAGAAGAATTGCTGAATCCTTTTCGGTTCTAAAACAAATGTGAAAGCACAGAATGAATTGTTACTTTTCAACCTACCTGTATTTTATTTAGGTTCATCCACTGAGATTTAACTTCACTCTGGAGAAAGAAATTTTTTTAACCTACTGTTTAGATTTAGTGGTAGGGTCAACTTGTTCTTGGAGCTATGTGGATGTGTGACTATTCTTGGGTTGCAGTGAGGAGGCAAGAGAGGGCTGATGAGAGCCAAGTTATCTTTTTCTCTGAAAAGACAGGTGTTGATGCAGGAGGCGTTCTTAATAGTAGAGAAGATAATGAAAACAAAACTGTGTGGAGAAGGTGAAGAACTAATATTACTCTCAAGTAGGTGCTTGACAGTATTTGTTTACCTGTTAAGTGTTGCCTGAAAACTTGTGGAATCTGTAAAAATGAAATTTGAGGACCAGAGACATAGCTGGGAGCAGACACTAGACGAGAGTTTTAGGAATATGAGGGAGGAGAGTGGGGAAAAATCCCCACATTTCATGGGTAACTAGAAATTTCTTGACACAATCCTAGGAAGAGGACCTAAAGGCAGATTTTAGACAAGGAGAGTGATCTGTGTAGGTATGTGGGTCTTCACAAGTTAAGGAAATAAAAGAACAAGGCAATTTCAGTAGAGGATGTGGAAAAATAAAAAACAATTGGGTCAACTGATATGGAAGTCAGGTAGTTTTATAAATCAATACATGACAGAGAGCGAGAGACAGCCCAGTGCTCAGGACGTAATGAAGATGGCCTGTAGAAGTCTGTGTCAAATAAGGTCATCTGACAGGTGAGGGCAGGGGGAATAAGGGGTCAGAAAAGAGAGAGGTCAACATTATGATGGGGAATCCTTTCTGAAGACTTGACAGGTTTTTCATCAGAGGATCACCATGAGGGTAGGCTCTATTCCATGAGCAAAGATGCAGAACATGAACCTAACAGGTGGAAAGACCCCTAACTGAGATAGGAGATGATCACTCTCAAAATAAGTGACCTCCAGAAGCTCACTGCAATGGTAACTTCACAAAGATGGGAAAGCTGGAAGCTCAAATAATTTTTAGTTATGTCTTCTGAACCTCTTTTGTGAAGGCAAGAGGTATTAAAAATTATCTGTAGTAAAAGGACATGTTATGAGAAATGTTTTGTATTTAAAAGTATTATACCTACAAAGAAATTAGTTTCATGAGGATGACCTAAGTAACCACAGAATATTTCTATGTAATATCCCTTATCTGCTCATTCTTCCCAGTCCTTCACTCAAACAGTTTACTTGTTGGGTTTATGTTTGTCACTGAAATGTAAAGTGTCAAACAGATCTATGTATGGAACTGTAATTTTTATCTTTTCTTCAATTTACAGTACTATTGGATAATTATTAATCATATAATCATAGAATATCCTGAGTTGGAATATAAGACTTCTATTGGTTTGGTTGGTTTTGGTTTGTTGGTTTGGTTGTTGTTTTTTTTTTGTGGGGAGGGTGAGGGTGCATTTTACTTTACTATTTACGATTGCACCAAAGAGTTTTGTATGCAGGATAGATATGACACTAGATACATAAATATTCAGCACACAAAACAAAAGGTCATCCAAATTGTATCTAAAGTATGGGTTAAAAAGGTCACTTGTCTGCAACTGTTGTATGTGTGAAAACCAGCACTTGCTGTGAGGGTTTCTGCACTGCTTTGTACATGATTTTCTGGTATATACCCTCTTTCAAAATCTTGAGGTTTAATGGATTATGAAAGTCTTTTCTGCATTTTGCAAAAGGGGAAAATGGAGGTTATTTGTATGTCTGTATGTCTGGGGGTTGCTATGCTATGTATGCTATGCCATTGATGCTATGCCAGCAGAGAAATTATTAAGATTCTACAGGTATTAATGGAGCATTTTTGACAGTTATGAATTAATGCTGCAACTTTCAAATTTCCACAAATAGCTGTCTTTCACTTTTAAAGACAAGAGGAATATTGTAGCAATAGGAATGGACAAATTCAAATCATCTGGCAGTCTAAAACTGCCAGAAACCAACAACTAGTCTCAATTTATTGAGATCCATTGGGCACAACATTTACAGTCTCACGCAGAGGGAGCCGCTGTTTTCGATTCAACCTCAGGAACTTTGTCAAAGGCACTTGTTCTTTAGAACTGAGAAACAGAAATGGATATTAAAATTTTGTTTAGTGATGCTGTTTTCCCAACACTTGTCTTGCAATTCCAGAGGAATTTTTACAGGAGCACTTTTGATGCATTTTAAGAAACCAAATGCACTCTGTAAAAGCTTTATACAGCCCATTGGCAGTGATGCCTCGGAATGCCAACAACTATTGTGAGAAACAATTCCCTATGAAGGCACAGGGGATTTACAGCCAACTCTGATTGAGAAGGGAGCTTCATAGAGGAACCAACCTTTGCTTCTAGATCTGAAAGATAAACTCCTTTTATGCCACTGTTACGGATAATGTTCATGCACTGTGTGGTGATGAGCAAGATGCAGTGTTATCCTGAAATAGAGAATGAAATGTTTTGTTTTGTGTAGAATATATTTGAAAGATCAGATCTTTCTTTCTCACTTAATGTACTATAAATCAGTATGTTTTGACAAGAAGTTTAAAAGCCGGTGGAAATAAGCATGACATTAAAAAGGCTGTTATTCTCTCATACACACACAGAGTGGTGAGAAATGATAATAAAAAGGTCAGTTTTGGAAAGGTTACAGAATAGTAGCTCAAAAGACACTTAGCAGCTTGCTGAGCTCCAGGCTGCAATACTAATTGGTGACAGTGTGCAAGTGGCCTTCAGAAGGGAGAACTGAATGCACCCCCTGCAAGCCACAAACACCTCTCTGGGCTACCCAAGATCTATTGAAATAATATTTCTTTTCTGCCTGTGTTTTTTTTTCTTCTTTCCTTTTCCCCCCTTTACTCCTTCATGTTCCTCCTGTAAAGAAATGGGATTCTACACAAGCTGTATCCCACACTAGTGCCTAGACTTCTCTGAGAGACACAGCAATGTGCTAATCACTTCATTGTCTCATTACTGAAAAGGACTGATCTAATACTGAGCTTCAAAAATGCCTATTTTGCCTTTGTAGCAGGAACACTTTGGCTTATTTTCCAAACCAAGAACCCAGTACCAAACTGGCCAAAATATTTTTTTACCTGGAATATATCTGGTTTTATATTTTTACATGTCTTTTGTACTAAAAAATTCTGTCGTTTCCCCTGATCTGAGTGCCTTCTCACCCTCCACTGTAAAGCTGCAGTCCTTATGCCAGCTTTTCTCCCTTGCGGACCAAGTGCTAAGAATGAGGGGAAGTAAATTTTACAGCAATTATTCCTCTTTTAGTTCGTGTGTCAGTACTTTGGTGTAAAGGCAAACCTCATTCATCATGACGGTGGCAGTCAGTCCACTGCCCCATTTCCTTATTTATGGGCTTTAAAAATATATAGAATATTAAGCCGAAGAGAAACTAAAATGTTTTATATGATACTTGTAATTTTCATGGCTGAAGAATAGGAGTTGTGGTAAGAGTACAAGTTCAAACCCTGCACCATAAGCATGGGATTGAGTTGAACTCACCAGGCGTAGCCCTCTGTGTTGTGTAGGAGAAAGCAGAGAAATGTAAGCAAGGCTGTTTAAAAGGCATCACTCAGACTTCATGAAGTTGTAATGATTTTTTTCCCAGAATGTAAATAAAATTGCATCCTTGCATTTTTCCATTGAAGCTGTTTTGACTCCTCATGACCAAGCTGTACAATGTGCTGTATATATCTGTACAATTTTGCTAGGCCCAGTTAATCAGACTGAGGACATGGCCCTAGCAAAAGATCTGCCTCTTGACTTGGGCTGGCTGCAGCCCAGCACGGCACAAACCTGCACAAACCACCTCTGCTCTTACTGTCAGTTCATGCAGATCCATCGGATCCCACCGTGGGGGAAGGAAGCACATTGGACAGCTTGTTCCCTTGCCAATAAAATTCCAGGGATTGGTGCAGAAAAGATGCTGTATGAAAAGCTGGCTGTCACACATCATTTCCACAATATGCTCAGCTTCAAAAGGAAATGAAACAGGCAAATATTCGGGGCTATTTCTGTGGTCAAAACCATGCTTTCTTCCCCGCTACCCATTGTTTAAAACTGCTAAATTATGAGGCTGTGTCCTCCTGTTGATACAGCCTTAGGACATGGCAGGAGGAATAGGAGCAGCAGGATAAAGCAAAATATTAAGTGATCATGTAAGTTGATTATCCTGTTACTTCTGTAACTACAGCAGAAGTGTTTAGCCTGGTGGCTGCCAAGGCTTTTCTTTTCTGTCATCTGTTCTTGTAGAGTTCATTTGCTTCTTTAAGTGTTTTTATACCCCAAACTAAATCTTCAGGGCCTTTTTTAAATAGCTGAAGAGATAATTCTTTGCCAACAATTCAACATTTGCAAGCATTCTTTCAATAACAAGGTGTGCCTGCTAATCCTCTTAATAGGGGAAAAAGATGTCAGGAAGGAAATGTTTTTACATTTTCATAAACACTATGGTTCCCATTTTTAAATGACAGCATTTTAAAGCCAAGTCAGATGCTGCACAAGAGATCCTCTTCAACTGATGAACAGAAATTTTATTCTGTTTTTTCAAGACTTTGGCTCATTTCTAGTCTTTCTTTATTTTCCCCTTTTCCTTTTATCTTCTCTTTCTTCTTTTCTCCTCTTCCCTTTTCCTTTTTCTTTTTTTTTGGTCCTGGGCATTACTGAAACTATGGTTATCATCACTGTAGGTAGCATGTAGAACTTTTAACATGAAAACATGAGGAGCTTTTTTGAGAGGGGAAGGGTTAGTTGGTTGTATCCCTACCTCTTTTTCAAATTATATGAACTGAACAAAGCTAACAAGTATCAGAGCAAATCCCATACTGAAATTAGTATTAAACATCTAATGTAGAATATCCTTTTCATTTGAGTCACTGGAAGACCTGTCAATGCTTAGGCTATAAAGCGAGGTATTGGATTTTCACCATTTAATTTTCTATTAAAGTTTTCTCATCCCCTGATCTTGGTGGCTTGTTTTTGACTCTCAGTTCTGTGGATTACAATAGCATTCAGGCACCTCCAAGCAGCAGGCTGGCCCAGTTTTGTGATTTCATTACTTAAGTCACTACCCATTGTATTTGAGAAGTCATGGGAGTTTGATGAAGTTCCCTCTGACTTGAAAGGGAAACATAAACCCTTTAAAGGGGGGGAGGGAAAGGAAGACACAGGGAAATACAGGCCAGTCAGTCATAACTGTGCCCACCAAGATCATGGAGCAGATCCTCCTGGAAACTATACTGAGGTCTTTCTCAACATTACTTAAAACCAAGACTATTTTTTGATTCCCATCCCCAGCAGCAATCTCTAAATAATATATCCTGATCATCTGCAGTGAGCTATGGTTATTAATGAAAGATTATTATCTGCAGTAATGTATTGTTTTTATGCTTATCTGTTGTCCACTGAAGATAATGATCTGCATCATTTTACTTCCCACTACCTTTGATTAAATATTAGATAACAAAGTCCCTAAATCTTCGTTCGCGAAGCCTAGCCATGATGATGAGATAACAAAGCCAACAGTGGCTTAAAATTTCAAACACAAAGCATCCTATCTTCTTCAGCACTGCAGTTTTCAGTTCTCTTTAAGGTCTATCTAAGTTGTTGACATAGAGGCACTTCTAATAGATACGTTACTTTTCATTTTCAGAAGTTGTATGCTCAGAAAAAATATTTCACAAGTAAGTCAAAACCAACACAAAATAAACTTTAATGATTCAATCTGCTGTAGATCTCTGAAAAATTAGTCTTTAATATGGTTCTTGGAAGTATTTTTTCTTCCTGTTACATAGAGTTATTCCCCATAAGAACATCATGTTCTGTAGTTTATTCTTCTTTGGAGACAATCCAAATAGGAAAGAGCATCAGGACCAGACTGACTGCTCTACCAAGAGTCTAAGTTAGTTTTCTCCTTGATAAGAAATATTCAGCTTAGAAAGTATCAGTTTTTAGTAGGTAGCAGATTCTGAAGGCCTGAAACATGGAAGAAATATTGCAACAATATTTATTATAAAGATTAAAGGTAGACAGCCCCAATAACAATGGGAATGCCAGACTAGTGCTGACATTAAACAAAATAATGGAACAACTCAGACTTAATTAAATAAATAACTTTACAGTGGCAACATTAGCAAGTTTATAATTTTGAGCTTATAGTAGTGTGCTGTTTTACTTGTTTTACTGTCCAAATTAACAGCATAGGTGTATATGAAGAACCAAACGAGATGTTTGACTTGATACTGTAAAAAATTTTGTACAAGACATTGGAATTATAGAAATTAATGATAGCAAATGCTGAACTGATCAAAAGACATAAGTATCATTAGAGGTGAATGATTAATGAGATCTCACAAACATGTATTTTCATACCTTTATTATTTGACATTTTACTATTTGGGATCTGGAATAAAACATGAAATCACCTCTGCTGCTGTTTACATATAGTAGTGAAATCAGAGAAATGGTACCTGAGAAAAGAAGGGAGGACGTTAATAGTGGTTAAATGATGATAATGGACTCTTTGATTTCATAATTTCTTGTAAGTATTTTCTTTCAGTACATACATACTGCTGTCTAGAAGATTCTGCCTTGAATTATAAAAGAAAAGCCTTGGCAAAGCATGTCTGTATAAGACATATAGGAAAATACCAACCACTACAGAAGGATGTTGTAGGAGTTCTAGTGGTTTTGTTGTGTTTGTTTTTCTGGCATTTATCTTTCCTCTGTTCTTTTGTATACTTTTTATCTGATACCATAAAATAGTATTTATCCTGGCTTCTGCTGAGACATTGTACAGAAATATTTTTTGCTCTGTAGAACAATTCAATTCTCATTTCAAAATTTCATTCTTCAGTTGAGAAAGCTATGATTTAAAGGAACTCATCTGTTGGATCAAATAACACAAATAAGATAAGCTCTGGCAACGTGAGAAGAAAAATACTCTTTTTGATTTGGATTAGTCTACTATAGTGAAGTATCTGAGTACTTCACGGAGGGCATTTAATCATGGCTGGAGAAAACTATCTTCATTAGCTTTGTATTCTTTGCAATTGATATAGAATTACCATTAGATTTCTAGATAGAAATTTCAAAAGTAGTCTATGGGTTGGGTTCCTGTCACCCTCTTTGGGGCACACCAGCCAACCACTTTCTTACCTTAAACATTTAGAAGCATTTTCCCAACTCACATATCCTGTTTAGGAAGTCACACTGCACATGGAGTTACTTTCACACATAGTCTGGAGTGTGTTGTTTGGATATTTTCATCAATCAGTTTGTTATTGCAGCTAAAGAGCATTCAGCACTGCAGTCATGGCTGCTACCAAGCCAACAAATATTCCAGTTAGTTAAAAGACATAAGCATCACCAAGGAAGATCACTGCTTCTGTTCATTCTTGCTTTTCTGTCCTCAGGAAAATGACCTTAACTTATGAACACATTTTCTTTGTAGTAGCCTCGCGCTTATCTGACTTCTTCAGATTAAAAATTCCTGTTATAATATTGAGAGGGTGGAGAGAGAAAAGCCTTAGGCCAGATGGAATAAAATCCATTTCATAGAATGGAAAAAGAAAGCTCCTTATCTTCACCCTCATAGCACAGTAAAGAGGAATTTTTTTTCTTCCCTTTTTTTTTTCTCTAACAGCATATACAATACATGCTTTCAGTTCAGTCAAGAATCTAGACACCTTTCCCATTTTTCTCTTTCTCTGTTGACTGCATGTTCCTTTTGCTTTTATCGGCAACACTATAAATGTAAGAAGTGAAAGGATTTTCTGGGTCAAGTCACAGTCTCCTATTATTTTGGACAGCAGCATCATATATCTTTCCTTCTAAAATTAGGTGTCTTTCCCTTGTTCACCTCTCCTTTGGAGGGCTACATCAAACTCTTGAATGAGGAACTTAGAAATGCCCTATCTTTTCTTAGATAAACTTTTTTTGTACCCACTTGTTTTTGTGCCAAAATTGTCCTTCAGCTTAAATACCTCTTCTTCTGTTCTGGTCTTTAGTTCAGATGAGTGTGCTCCATGAGAGCAGTCCATCGTATCTCCACTGAATTTTACAAGCTAAAAAAGGTTATCTAAGTATTCTGGGACAGGCGCTTCCATTTCTGATCCATCTTTCTAGCCCTCCTCAAACCATGGTAATTTGTGCCTAGGCAAACAAACAGAACTGTCCACAGCATTTCATATGCTACCCCAAGTAACTGATCCCCTATAACCATTAACTTTGGATGGCACCGACCATTTTATTGTACTTCTAATGATCTGAGGTTAAGCTATTATTTATGGAATATTGTCACACATCTCCTGACATTCTTCTCACCCTAACTATGCTTCCTCCACACAGTAAATGCCCATTTGCTATCAGCTTTATAATATTTTCACCTTGACCACTAACTAGAGTGTCACCTGTCTTATTTTCTTATTTTCTATATTAATATAACTTGTGAAGTTATATGACTGACTTTTAGCTGCTTATCATTTTCAAAGATATTAACTGTTTGTTCTGAGTTTTTTTCCATACTTAATTTCTTCTCTTAATAAGGAGATTTTTTTGTTTACTACAGGTTTGAGGGGTTTATTTTGGGGTTTTTTTTTGCTGTTGTTTTGGGGTGGGGAAGAGTACGGAGAAGGGTAAAGAAGGGAGATCCAAGCAGCATGAAATGTGTATGAACATAACCAAAGATGCAGATTGAGAGAGTGAGAAATTAGGGAATTAAAGAATACCAGTCATTGGTACAGTGGAATTTGCAGTTTAACAAGTGTACTCAGTTGTACCCTTTGCTTTCAAGATGTTACTGCATATTTGCCCACAGCAGTTTGATGGAGCCACCCACTCAGCCAGAGCCCTGAGGTGGAGCTTCAAGAGCTTTCTTTGAAGTGAACACGTCAAAATACACCAGAAGGCTCCTGATCTTTGAAGCTGTGTTTTACTAGAACATAAAATAAGATGGTTAGGGGTAGCTTTTTAAAGAGAAAAAAGATGCCTCTGATGTGGACAGGACAGACCATGTAAGAAGACTTTAAAATAAACCTCTCTTGCCCATTGCAATATCTGTTAGAGGCAGATTATTTCCAGGAAGTTGGAGGGGCTTCATACAATTCTTGCTCATCAAACTGTGTGCTAGTCAGACATTGGTGAATCCTCTATGGCTCAGGAGACCTAAGAATCCTTAAACACAGTCTAAAATGGCTCATATCTACGATGTCTTTACATTCATACATTTTTAATATCAAGTCTTGCCACGACTAGGAGTGACTGTTTGTGTCAAGTAGGTGAAAATCTCCTTTTGAAGGCATAAAGCATCCATTTGTAGCAATACAGAACCATTAGATATCAACTCTACAGTGTCTGTATAATGTATATATTATGCAAAAGTGGCTTCAGGCAAGTGCAGATTTTTTTTTTTAAGAAGGGATTCCATCTATTGACAAGAATTAAACATATCTCTGACAAAGCAATTTCTTTTTTAGAAGTACATAAAAGATGTTCTGCTACTTGGAAGATTAGATGAGTCATCAGGGAAGACAGATCAGCAGGTGCTGATTAGAGTAGGTGCTGAATTTAGTTGCATCGTATACACAGATCAGTACAAGGGTTTGTATCTTGTTCACATGTGAGGGGTGTGCATGTGTTCTGGTAAATATTGAGATTATACTAACTGTATGATTTTTCTCTCCTTGAAATGATTGTACTTACACTATTGAATCATTTCAGGAATGCTGAAGCAACCACCACAGTGCAGTTATACATGTATTTTTAGAACATGATCCCATAGACACCTGGAGGGTTCCTTTCAAGACTACTTTCCAATATGAAAGCAATGTCTTTAAACTGAGAGAAGCAGTTAGATGTGAAACAATTTTTTGTGCATAACCTTCAGTTTTTATTAAAGCCTCTTTTTTTGCTGCGTTTACAAGCTAAACCAGCTGTGAAAGGTGCAAGCATATAGTTTGTATTCAGCAAAGATCTGTCATTTTGTGCTTACTGCAAGGCAAATGGCTCTGCCAGTTGGGGCTACAATTCATCAAGTTGGCAGAGTGACAATTTTCATTGCTCTTGAAAATTTATCATGGATAGTCATTTTTGAAGGGTTGACTCTTTTGTTTAAGCAGGCTTTTTACATTTAGTCTTATCAAAATGGCAATTATTAATGCCATTAACCCATGAGGCAAAGATCAGTTCTGTCCCTGGAACCTTGAGTATGTCTTCTTGACAAAGAGATTTATCTGCTTTTGCGGCTTCCAGGGTTCATGGGTTTAAAGAACAGATGTAATATAACAAAAAGCCATCTCCCTAAAGACCCAATGAAAGCCATTTTCATCCCAGCTGTTTTAGCAGGAAAGCAGTGTAAAGAGGGGAGAAAAAGGTAAAATATTAAATATTAATTGTCAAAATTATTCTTATGTTCTTCGTTCTGACTTCCTCTCTTGTCCTTAGAGGTTTAAAGACTGACTTGCTTTGAGAGGGTTAGTAACACCCCTATAACCCCAGCTCATCAATAAGGCCCTTCCATGATGTATTGTAGAAAATAATTCCTCACTACCATCCATGAGTAGATTCAGACACAGTTCTGTGAAGTACTAAGTGCCTCCTTGGAGACACTGAGCATCCTCACCTTCATGGCTCAGAATGGAAGGAGAAAGCACTGTGTCCTGCAGGCTCAGGACACAGTGAGGAGTGGATTATATGCAGTCTGGTGTCAAAAGGAGTCTGATGAGATATAATTTGTTAAAAGCACTTAGTTGTCACTGTATGCATTTACATTTGCATTTTCCCATATTGGCTGGAAAAGCTCTGTCTACATGAGCTAGAGGCAGCTTGTTCCGCAGTAAAAATGAGGTATGTATGCACACATTTCCACCACTATTAGAAAGAAAAACTGAGTAGAGGTGTTTTAACTCAGAGCAGAAATGATCCTCTTTCCAATTTACTTGAAATTCTGCGTTCTGCTTTATGAAAAGACTGCATTTTGATATAGCATAGAGTCAATAGTGACTCTTCCAATAGTTTCTCACTGAAGCAGGTGGGATATTTCCTCACAGGAGAGTTATGTGCACCTGCTAGAAGCAAAAGGCCTCCCACCAGCTGCCAGGCCTGCAGAGCCCAAACATTCAGTTCCCCAAATAATATTTTTCAACATCCGGGTTTTTTTCTTTGCCATCTCTTTATTTATTTATTTATTTATTTTCATTTTTTCTACACCTCCTGAACAGCTCTAATTAGGGCATAAGTAACAGAGCTTAACACAGAATGGCTGAGAAACCAGTGTGTGTCACTGCCCCAGGGCTGGGGCACACCAGGATGGAGGTCCTTGCCCAGGGTCAAACCACCCACCACCCTCCCTGCCCTTTGCCTGATCGGCTTTTTCTAGTTTTTACTTCCTTTCCCTTTCTAAAGTGTCTTCCATTAAGGATTTTGCAACCACCACCAAACCTCTCTGACTGAAATCCCCCCTTCCTCAGGAACACCACTGCCTGAGAGCTGCTTCTGCGGAGCTTCCTGAGGGAAGGGCGGCTCAGATTCCCCAAACTACAAGGAAAGGGACACACACACATGCCAGGCTTGGGGAGGGACATGGCCACTGCCTGGATGGTTTTGAAACTTTGAAAAGTACATCCAAAGTGACATGGGACATCAGCTACACCACAGGTTTTCCGCAGGCATTGCTGCCTGTAGTGGGAACAGGCTTGCCAGTGGGATACAGCTGCTGGGTGCCCAAACAGAGCACCCTGCAGCTGGCACATGGCTTTGGACCTCCCAGTAGCAACCACTTGTCATGAAATAGTTGTACTTGGCTGCCACAGGGTGAGCTTTTCTCCAAACAGCATGAACACAACTCTGCAGCAGGTCAGAACTCCCTTAGGTAGTTACCAAGACCACCACTCTTGAAGAAAAGTAAGGTGGCCTAAGAGCAGCCTGTGCTACCATGGCTGTTTTAGGTGCCTAAGTATCTAGTTTGAAACCTTTAACTCCTCTTCAGTGTGTGACAGGTGTATTTCAGGTTTCTTTCCCACATGAGTTTACAGTCTGAACTGATACATGGAGAAAGGAGTTGAGAACAAACAGGAGGAATCTTGGATGAACTTGAAATATCTGCTGTGTTTTTCTTCCTGTATGTACTCTGTATGGTCAGGGAGTTCTACACCAGATAATGGATCTCACAATAAAGCTAACAAAGCTTTAGCTTAAATGTCAGATCATAAAGCAAAACACTGGTAATTAATAGAGCTGAGGCCTGCAAAAAAGGGAGTTTGTAACACCCAAAGGGAATTAATTTATCAGATATGTCTAACCTTGCATTTCTGAGAATGTCATCTAAGAATAATGCTCATCTAAACTTGAATTTGAAAAAAGTTAACAATCAATCAAATTAAGTGGCACAGGTTCAAAGAGAAGATCTTATCCCATGCAAAAGCTATGAAGGCATTGCCCTTGTCTCTGAAAAGCTTCATTCATAATGATAAGGACTTCTTAGAAACTCAGAATCTAGATCTCTGAATTCCTGTGTTATGTTTGGCCCCTTTCTCTAAAATATGTTCAATTAAAGTACCAAAAGATGAAGAATTGAGAACAGTTTTGGATTCGTCATCTCTTTGTGTGACAGATCTGTCTGTACTGAAAGCTGACATAGACACAACAGTAACAGAACTCTTGGACTTAGAAGAAAACAGGGTTCTGTGAGATCTTTCAGAAGGAGCAGCAGAGGTAAGCCCTGGCACAATGGATAAAAGTTACCCCCTGTTTAATGCTTTGGGATTTAGAGCTAAATAATAACTACTTTTTCTTGTGTCTTTTCTAGAGTTAATGATGGGGTTGTCTGTTTTGATGAAATACCATTATCAACCTGTTCAGTGTGGTGTGGTTGGCTTTTTTTATCAAAAAAGGGTTTACTTCATATTAATTTTTATTGTGGCTGCTCATATAACTATGAAGTGTAATATTTACAAGGAATTCTTTTTGATACACAGGACAGCAAATGTCAGATTGAATAGTTCTTTGCTAAATTTCCTTTGGGTTTTTCTTTAAGTGAGATAGATGTGAGTTGTTTCAAATGGTATTAGGTCTTCATAAATCATATTCCACCTTTTTTCCTTGTCAAAAGCAATGTGCTCCCAGACGTCAACAGGAAATTCCCACTTTTGAGTTAGACTTTACCCTTGAGAGAGAGAACGTGCCCTTCTAACCAGAAAGAAGTGCAGGTAGGGCTGAATGCAATGCAGGAGTGAACACTGGGGAGTTTTATAATAGACTTAGCTTTTTTATGCAAAGTGTATGGCCAGTATTTTCATTTCTTGAAATCATCACCACAAGAATATCTGCTAATTTATTTGCCATAGAATACCTCCAGGTATTTTGTCTGGCTACCTAGTCTTCCTTGAATGTATGTTGGCTGTACAGTGTCCCTGGTTGCTGGTTTGAACACCAAATTATCATCTTCTCATTCAATCTCAAAATCTTGCTGAATTCAAAATCTTGGGTTTTGTCATGAAATTAAAATGCCTACAACATTTTTTTAAAACTTAATTTTTGAAAACTTTGCCAAAAAAAAGTAAGCACTCTCCAAGAGTGTTTTAAACAGTTAGAGTACTTTCATTAAAACAATTTTTTTTACAAATAGTTCTGTCTAAAACTATGCAGAAATTTTGTAATTCCAGGGAAGGGATGATGAACAAGATTTTGAGAAATCACCTGCAGTGATGTTATATTGTGTATTAGAGCTGGAGGACAAGACATCAGCACAATCTTCCTCCTACTAATGCTATAGGTGAAAGAAGACACTGTATATATAACTTCAGGGGTTGATTTCAAAGGATCATTTCACATTCCTTGTTGTGGGACTGGATGGAACATAATTTCAGTTTGTGAAAAGAAGGTACTTGAGAAAATTTCAGTTGTTGTGGGGAGAACTGTAAATTTGGAGAAAACCTTGGGGATGTCAAGGTTATACCAGTGGTCTTGGGGCATCTTACTGTCAAAGGAGGAAAGGAATGTTAGAAATGTTTCACATCAGTGTTTGCACATTTACTGCTTCTTGTTAATACTCAGACACTAAGGTCTTTCTATTTGAGAGGGGTTTTTTAGGGAGGCTGTGACTTTCTAGTGGTAGTAAAATTCTCTGATCCCAAAATATATTGATATATAGGAAAATCTTAGGTGAAATTCAGGCACCAGAAGTGTCAAAGGGGCAATTTTTTTTATTTTTTTCAGTGAGGCCATGATTTCCCTCATCCTTTATTAAAAAGAAAATAGTTTCACAAGAAACATACAGAATATGATGAGAGCTAAGATATTATACCTTTATATAAAATAATCCCCTACTTTCAAAAGGAGAAGGATGTGACCTTTGCATCACACATTGATTTGCAGGTACTTCAACTGTAGCCTGATCACTCCAGGTGATCAAATTTTGCAGCAAAATTGATAGAAATCTGTAGATCAATTATTTAGGAACAAGAAGCATATAACTTCATTCTTTAAAATGTGAGTCTTGTTTATGTTTTTCCTCTTGAGATTGCAAAGAATAGCGTGTTGAGTGAAGTGGAAAAGATTAGTCTTTTTTTTTTGTTCCTGGAAAATTCTTTAGTAGCTATTAATGGGCAAAATCCTGAGGTCTTTAGCGTCTAAGTATTTGAGCTAAATGATGTTATGGAAACTGAAAAGTTCATGTAGGAACTGATTTTCAATCTTGCAGCACTGCAATAAATAACTTCACATGTAATGTTTTTAATGAGCAAGAGGGTTTTAAGGATGGCTTTTCCATTGAAGTTTATGGGCATACAATTTTACCTATGGGCCTACAGTTTTAATGAACACATCAATTAACTCTGGGTATCTATGATGATTTCTTTTTTTACAACATGTACGAATGGTCAACAAATGAAATACCAATTTCATAAATTGAAATGAAGATGCTCTGTAGCCTTAGCCAGCACTCATTATGTTTAGGATAATTTCTCTGTGGTCTTTGGAGAGTGTTCAGGATGATCACTATTTCTGAAATGACCCTTTTGATTAACAAAGAAATAAAATTAAGTTCAGTGTTTAGACAGTTATTGCAGAGGGATTTCAGCTGCTGTCTGGGGCTGGGCTGGAAAAAAAAAAGGGGGCGCTTTAAAAAGTTTTTGCTCACCCAGTTGATATCCTTAAGGGCTAGATATAAAATAGAATTTATGTAAAAGCTATAGGCCAGAATTATAAACCTTAACAGCACCACTTAATTGCTACTCAACATGCTACTTATCCTGTCTACTTATAACCCCCCCCTTGTAGACCATTGCTGGGCAAATGGTCTAACGATATGAAGCATATAAATACTATTAGCTGTCTATTCTTAATACTAATAGCAATCTTTGATAACAAAAGTCCCATTCTGTTCAGCCTTTCAAAAGAGAGGGTATGGATTCCACTTTCCAGCTGTCAAGCAGACAAAAGTGTCCCAATGCAGCTCTTGGTAAAATATCTAATAGTTCAAATTTAATATTTATTCCTGTCTTCATTAAAGTGACTTCTGGTAAGAGAAAGCTCTCACCCCTGAAGATTTGTCTCCATTTTGAAGGGTCTCTGCCTCTCTTGTGTGCTGTATAGGATGTCCAGGCACCTAACAAGGATATGGGCTCATCCTAGAGGACAGGAAATCTGAAACTCTGGTGCTAAAATACTTTTGTTAGATCTGGCTTTAGAAGCTAACCATAACTAACATTATTAAATTTGTGAGCATTTTAAACAAGGATGTATAGCTATTTCTGTTCAGCCTTAATCAAATGACCTCTTAGATAGGTTCCATAATGAAGGGTCTAAAAAGCTGAATCTGGTTTGTGATGTATTATTCCAATTTTGCTTGTTAGCAGAGATATCTTTATTTAACTTTTCTTATTGACCAGTCACATTTACCATGAAAAATCAGAATCGTTATCTAGCAGGCCAGTCCCAAAGCCAAATAAATAGCATGGTTCAATTTAGCTTGTAGCTGCTTAGAATTGAATATACTTGAACACAAAAGTCCTGTCTGAAAAGCAGCAGAGTTCCGTGCATTTGTTTAGAAACCAAAGTGAACAGAGAAAAAGTAATAACCAGTCACCTAATGGTTTTCTCAGCTCTGGTGGAGAAAGAAGGGCTATGATTATATCCCCACTTAGAGTAAATTGTAGTAATAAATCCTGCTTGATCGTTGTGCCCCCCTGGCTAATAGTGGCTGGTTTTGTGTGATCATCACAACAAATGTATTTCCTCCAGTTAGTTATAAAATAAGAAAATACAGGTCAGTTCAGGAGGAAGTGTTTTGTATGGAATGAACACAGGCCTGCTTGTGGGAATAAGAAAAGGCTTTCAAAACTGGAATAATTCATGATAAGAAGGTGATAAAGTAGTTTCTTCATTTTAATTAGTAGGTAAAAGCTAAATAGCAACAAGATGTATTTTGTATATTTGAGTTGCCTGTGGTTTATTTTTTTCCTTTCTTCAGACCTTTCCATTGAATACTGCGTATCATTTTATATGTTCTTATCTCCCTGATACTGCCATCAGGTGCAAAATCCCTCAGGATATTGCAAAGAAAGACTTTAATATTTCTTAAATCAACTGGAATTTTGTTCTTGAGGTGTTAGTCATGTATTCCATGGAGCAGAGCAGTAACATACATTTCAGTTTGACTGCAAGTAGTGCCTGGTGCTATGAATTTAACTAGACTTCATTTTCAGAAAAAAATTTAAAGACATGCTTTTCTCTTGGATCAATGGAATTTTTTTTGTTTTAAATATTTTTGGGTTTATGTTGAGTTGGCTTCAATCTGCTTGATTAACTGGACAATTTACAATTCATGGAATAATAGAATAGTTTGGGTTGGAAGAGACATTTAAAGGTCACCTAGTCCAATCCCCCTGCAATGAGCAGGGATGCCTTCAACTAGATCAGGTTGCTCAGACCCTGTCCAGCCTGGCCTTGGGTGTTCCCAGGGGCATCTACCATGTCTCTGTTCTGCAACAGAGCAACCTGTTCTGATGTTTCACCATCCTTTCTTCCTTATACCTAATTTACATCTACTCTCTTTTAGTCTAAAGCCATTATTCTTTGTCCTGTTGCAACAGGGCCTGCTAAAAATTGTCCCCATCTCTCCTATAAGCCTCCTTGTAAGCCTCTACATGACAAGCTGAAACCCAATTTGGCAAAATAAACAGTTCTTACTAAGTACTCTTTGTGCTCTTCCTTTTCCTTAGTCTCATGCCTGGATACTGTCTCATTCTTCAGTGATTTCCTTGAGAATGTCAGTACTGTTGCATGAATATGTAAACTATGATAAAGATGTGCTTTCTGCTCATGTATCAGAGCTCTGACAGGACTCCTCTGCTAAATCTTGCTGGGGTCACTGCCCCAGTTCACCTGGCAGCTTATTAACTCTTGGTCCCTGCCACTTCCTGGTGGCAACTACCTCCCTAATAAAGATTGCAAAACAAATGGGATGCCTCACATGTCACTCACAGGCCTGATCTTCTAGTGTAAAAGCATCTATATCAGCACTTTAAGCTGCTATGCCAGGGTTTTTCCTGGGACTGCTGCATTGTGGACAGACATCCTGTTCAACCTGGATTTCATGGAGGGACTACTGTTTAAACTTGCAGAAATACCAGTTATATGAACTGTCAGTAAAGTAAACAATACCACTTGATATAACCCGTTCCCGATAAGAAACACTACTGAAATTTTTTGTATGACTACAAAAGGTAGGAAATAAATGAAAATGAAGTAGAAGATTATCAGATTCAAATTACATATTTTTTTGAGACAGTGCAAAATAAAAAAGATTATTTGTTATAAATATTTATTATCAGTTATTCATTGCAGTTTCCTCCTTATAACTTGTGAACCAAAAGTTTGATTCTGGTAGAATAATTCATTGCATGTTCTGCTGTCTTCATGGGAGAAGAATTAGATGTGGTGATCCACAGTTCTCTTCTAACTGTCTTGATGTGTCAGAAGATAATGCAGAATCAGTCAGGAATTTGAGGTCACTGTACCTGGACATTTTCTTTATAATGTGCTGCCTGAAAAGACTGAAAGGCTTTTAAACTTTGAGTGTTTTAATGGAGATGATACAAAGTGATCAGCTCAGGATGCTGATCATTCACAGGAGACATGAACCTTTCTCCCCATAACTGCTGGGTATTTCCAGGCAAGTCCTTGGCTCCTGCTTCGAGTTCTGTGAACTTAGTGACCTCCTGAGTGGCAAACTCTGCTTCATCCCTTCTGGTCTTTGCTAAGCTATTTCCACCACTTTAAAGGCTGGAATGCTACTTGCAGCCTTTCTGACCCTGCTGTGACTGTCTGCTTTCATTTCTTTGCCAATCCTATGTGGAAAATTATGGATTCATTTTGCTCAGGCCAGTCTCCATGTTTTTTCACGGGCATTTTCTGACCCAGTTGTGTTTAAAGAAATGTCAGATACAAATTAAGAGCACGCAAAATCAATTAGAGTCCGTGCTTTTAATTCTGCAACAATTTTACTTTTAGTACAACACCAATAAAATTGATGTTTTCTTTATTCTACATGGAATTAAAAATGAAAATTGTAGAAGAATCGATATCAGATTGTCAGAAAGTATGTGATATTTTGGTACTTTAAGTGTGCTAAGTTTCAGAAGGGGTCTTTGGACTGATCAGATAATTCCTCCTTTCTTAAAAAGATTTTGTAAAATTAAAATTGCTGCCCCTCAGATCTATTCTTTCTGTCTCCCTAACAAATTTTAATCTCTTTCAAGGTATTCATCTCATTTGGTCTCCCCTAGGATGCAGAAACATTCCATCTCAATTTGGTGTGAGGAAGCACCTAAATCTTGCTATTGCAAACCTGCCAAGTCTAATTTAATTTTTGTTCTGTTTAATTTATTAATTCTCAAAATGGAAACCATAATACAAAGGACCAGCCAGGGCTACAGTTAAGTAATAGAGAACCAAAACTGAAAGAAAAACAGTATGAACCATTCTTTTATTGTGACAAGACAAATAATTTCATCTATTTCCTGGCATAAAAGACAAGAAAGGAAAAGGAGAGTCTAACAAATAACACAAAGAGGAGAAAGAGCAGAATGGAGTGAAAATTTTCCAAATGTCAGAGAAAATGAAATAATGAACTTTAAAGGAAGCAGTACCCATTTTGCTCAGTAGAGCCTTCTTTCAAAGCTGTCATGTTGGGAAAAATGGAAAAGCTCTGAAATGAATTTTAAACCTGGTTTTGTTACAGTTTGGATTTCTTAGACCTGTTGGCAGCAGGTGTCTTTTCTTAATATTCATTATTCATGTAGCTTCACAATGCATTTCAGTTTATAAATGAAGAGGTATACAAGCCTTTCTCCACTGCATTAAATAGATGAAATATATTACTGCCTTTGAGCTCAAAATGCCATAGCTGAAGCTTGAAGGTTATTTTCTTGATACAGCTGATAGACATTCGAGTTGCAAATAAGTTTTATTTTGATGAATATACAGATGAACGGAGTGCTTCCATAAGTCTTTATATTTTACTGGATTATAATATACTAATATTATTCTGAAATAGCCTCTTCCTCGAATCTCAAAAAAATCAGTCACATAGAAATATGTTTCATTTTCTGTCATAATTTTCCACTTAAAGTAATGTGTACGTGCCTAATCCTGTTAGTTACTGAGAGAGTCAGCTCACACTTGGCTGAATCTTGAGGTCCTTAATCTTTGTTCAAGCCACGTCCCACTGACTTCAGTGTAAATCTTGCATGAGCCAGGTCTGAGGTAAAATTGAACTCCCAATTGTGTTCCACTGAAAGCAGTACAAAGTTTTTGTCTATTCATCTCAGCAGGGGCTGAAGCACAACTAAATTGTAAACCTTAGAATTTTACCCATTAACGCCAATGGTATTGGAAAGTACAGCAGCTTGTGATGTCTGTTATTTAAAAATAGAGCCAAAACCAGTAAGTCACTTCTCAGTGTGAAGTGTTGCATTTTAAAGGGGCAAACTCCTCCTGGACCTGAGCTGTGTAACTCACATGCTGAGAGATCCCTATGTGAAGAAGGAGAGCTCAAAAGATGAAAGATTGAAGGATTAAATTCCTAAACCGTTACCAGAGGAGTTTTATTTATGTGCTTAGGTCTCCATTTTGTAACAGTTTAATAATGAATACTAATAGAGGAAAAAAAGTGAATGCAGAGTTTAAATTATTTTCAGTTCTTGGCAATTCCTGTTGCCTTTGAGCAAGCGGACACAGAACATCTTCCAAAACCCTGAGTTTTGCATAGTTAGTTTTATAAAACCTTCTGCATGAGGCATATTCTGAAAGCTGCTGAAAGTACTCATTCTGAGTACTGGTCCTATTTAGCCTTTTCTCCTACTAATTTGCATGGAATTTGGTAACCTAAGGAGCAAATTTCTTGTATTAACCCAAAGACTTTAGTGAGAATAATAGATTAAAGGCTGGAGCAAATATCAGAATAGGCATAAGAAGTTACTGTGCTGTTTCTGATGAGTTCATGCCAATCCAAAGTTGTGCTGGGTGTTTTTTTTCTAGCTATGTGTTCCTACCACCTACATGAGCAATTAATTGTGAGAGTATGTGTTGAGACAGGTCAGCTTATTGAGCTGTATGGATCATGACCCTACTAAAAAGGTGATTAATTTTACTCCACAGACTTTCTCCTCTTATTGAGGCAATTGTTAAGAGAGAGGCATCAGAGGCATGGAGCATTGGTCTACTTTTTTTCTGCTACTTGAAATTGAACAAACATATTCAATCTGCCAGTTGAATTTTCACTGTTTGTTCATTCCATACAAGAAACTCAGCAGAACATACAGTGATCTAACTCTCCCTGAACACAAACTTCTGAATGCATGGAAGTTCAGGGAAACTGTATGTTTCATTCACACTCACTACAGATCCAGTGACTGACGGACTGACAGGCAACATATGGACAGGAGATGGTTTTATAGAGGCCCTCAAACAGGTTGGTTTATTCCAAAATGGAAGTCCAGTTCTTCAGATCTACTAAATGTCCATGAAAAGGCCCAGTAGGTACAGTCTGGGGGCTGCTTGTTTTCAGACTGGAATGCCAGGGCACAATCAGAGATACAAGTACTGAATATGTGAAGGTTCAGTGAACCCTTGAACACACAAGGACATTGTGTACACGTGTACACTCTTCATCCTGTGGGTTTAATCCCATGAGTGAATTTGCCTATGTTCAAGTGGTTGCAAGATGTGAGTCTTTAAATGGGACAGTTTTCTATGAGAATATGCAGTCGTGATTAAGGACTACTTAGAGGTCTCTTATGGTTCTTCTAAAGATATCTGTTTGTCAGGGTTAGAACTGCCTATCATTTCAGTGCAAAATATGAATTCTGAAGTGCTAAAAGGCTCCTGAAAAGGGCTGGAACAGAAACATATACATTGCAAGAAATACTGCAATAATAATAATTAAAAAGTCTCTAATTAAATACCTTTATTTTAAGCCCAACAAATCAGAGATTTCAAGACTTATTTTGAGAAAACTGAAATCTGTGTTTAATATTAAAAACAAATAGCCCAAAATCTCTCTAAGCTTGATAGGTCATGCTGCTTTTGAACCTTGGGACTTCTCAGCGTTGCTGCTGAGACTGAATATATCTTGAATGCTTAGCCTGCTAAGTGAACTTTCCAGACAGGAGCAACATTCTTTTGGAATTAATAAAAATAATTACATTCCTATAAAAATGTCCATTGCATTAAAACAATGCTCATTTTCAGTTCTGATTTTGAGCTTGCTGAAATGACACCACTGCTAGCTGCAGTTACTGTTGTATGCATAAACCTTACTCCTGAGCCAATTGGAGTCTGGTTTTAACACATTTTCTTTACATGGTGTGATTGCACCATTTCAACCAGAGTAATACTTTTTTTTCCCACTCAGAACAAGCTATATGGTTTTCCTGAATTAGAACTGGAAGTGGCACTGCAATCTCACAAGTTCATTTTGTTCAGTTATAATTAGGGGATTGTGAAGTAGGTGGTATTATTCTGTGTGTAAGATTAAAGTTTCAGTGGAAGGAGTTGCAAGGCTGTTAAGTAAGGTGTAATAGAGGGTGCATTTTATAATAAAATTCTGCTTATATTAGCTTTCGTTAATATATTTTGTAAATGTTAATGATTTTTTAATGCATCTTCCAGTTTTACAGAAATATTATAAATATTTAGTCTATCTTTTTATCACCAAACTATAGTTATAATTGTGTATCAAATGACAGCTTCTCTATATTGTTGTACAATAGAGAAGTGATTGTTGTCACATCACATGAGTCAGTTAGCAGTGGTTACAGCAAAAAGTGTTACATTCCATGTTCGTGTGTGATATTCAGCCTTAAGGCAAATATTGAACAGAAATATGTTGGTTCTGATGTTGAATTTTTATGATTCAGAAAACAGTGTCAGAGTTGACTATAAGGACATGACTTTTACTGCAGCATGAGTGAAATCTGTTGAGCAAGAGAACAAGTGACACCTTTGATTCTATAAATCTTTTGCGTCTCAAAAGAAAAAGAGACCAAGGGTGGAACTGGAAAGGGTGTTAATTTATTCATGGTGGTGAAGGGGAAGCTAAAGCATTAATAGATATGAATGTGACATTCCTTTGGATTGATGAGAGGAATTTAAGGGTCTCTGTATTTTCTGTTTGTGTGGGTTTTTTGAAATTAACCTTTTATTTTAAAACTGTTTTATTAAGTTAGTATATAACCTTTCTAGTAGCCTTTAAAAATATGGAGTTTTATTATTTACAGACAGTTTCCACAAATGAAAGGGTTGAAGCAATGAAGTAAACTGCTAAACCTCGTTCATAACACTGTGAGGAAAAAATAATTAGCTGTTGGTTCAAAGACCGAGGAAGATTAATTAGAAGTCATGATTTTGGAGAACAAATTACCGTGAAGAGAGTGAGTTTGCAACCATTCAGTTCAGGAACCGAGCTTTTATATTGACCTGAGAAACACAGTAATTGTGTCAACTTAGGTTTTCAAAACATGCAGAGAACTCCACGACCCTAGTCAGCACAGAAATCATCTGTGTGCTGTCAGGTGATTCTGTTTTCAGAGGCACAAAGTCTAATTAACAGTTATGTTTGCATCAGAATTGTGTAGGGGCATGTGCAGAAGGTGGAGAACTTTGTTGGAGCTTGTGGCTGGTGTAGCACAGACATTTGCAATGAATCTTTCAATCAGGGCCAGGAATTTCTACTGCTATATCAAAGCAAACAAAAGCAGTACTTGTGCTCCAACAGAAAAATTATGAAGTGTCCGATGTAACTTATTTCAGACTGAATGGATAGTAAAAATGAAGTTCGAATTTTATAGAAGACCTTTTATGAAATATTGTTTATCAGAAAGAAAATAGACATGAATTAAGAACTTCAAGAATAAGGAAAGATTTTAAGATTTTAGCAAGACAATGCTATTCTGACTAGATTAGCTCCTGTTATGATACAGCTAATCCAGGGCCCAGGCTGAGCTGGTTTTATTGAACTCTAGGTGGCTGGCATTTGTTTAGTCAGCTTGCTGCCTTTTTGACTCATTTAGCTTGGCCTGTATTTAAAAGAAAAACACTAATTATTTTCTTTTAATTATTTAAAATTTTCACAAACATCTGATTTTTTCAAAGGGAAGGAAGGAGATATTTCCTTTTACCTCCAAATACAGAGATCCTTTGATAGCTACCTCTCAGTTTGTTTTTTCAAAATGATATTGATTTTTTTCCTTTGTGCCAGTTTTTTTTGCCAGTTATCACTTCAGATACTGATGTCCCTTGGTAGAGAACATGCAGTAATGTCAGGAAAGGGAAGAGGTAAAGGCAGTGACAAAGGCATCATGAAACAAGGGGTTCCTTTGGTAGGACACACTAAATTCCTAAAACAAAAATTTAACATCTTTTCTCTTTATTTTTAACAAGTCCTTTGATAAATAATGGGGAAGCTTAAGAGGGAAGTCTGTTAAGCCCAGCCAGTAACTCAGCCCCACGCAGCCACTCCCTCACTCCCCCTCGGGGGAATGAAGGAGAGAATTGAAGGGTAAAAGTGAGAAAAATCATGGGTTGAGATATAAAGACAGTTCAATAGGTAAAGCAACAGCCACACACACATACAAAAGCAAAACAAGGAGTTCGTTGACTACTTCCCAAGGGCAGATTTTCAGCATCCCCATAACAGCAGGGCTCCATCACGTGTAACAGTGACTTGAGAAGACAAACACTATCACTCCAAACGTCACCCCTTCCTCCTTCTCCCCAGATTTATTTGCTGAGCATGATACCACGTGATTTATATGTTGAGCATGGTCTGGGATATCCCCTGGGTCAGTTGGGATCAATTGTCCTGTCCGTGTCCCCTCCCAACACCCTGTGCAACCCCAACCTCCTCGCTTGGTGGCATGAGGTGAGGAGCAGAAAAGACCTTGACTCTGTGTCAGTAATAACAAAAACATCCTTGAATTACCAACACTGTTTTCAGTACAAATCCCAAACAGAGCTCCACACCGACTGCTATGAGGAAAATTAACTCTATACAGCCAAAACCAGCACATCGCCAAATGTCGTCTTGTCTGAAATAACACCCTGAACACTTCATCACTTTAAAAAATAGAACAGTCCCTGCAGGCTGAGCAAAAGAAAGCTTTCCATCACCTGTGGTTTGCCTTCTAAGAAGTAAGGAACCAACCCAATTCAAGAGGGGTATATGTTATACAGTCTGTTTGCTAACTTAACCCATTGATGGCAGTGTGTGGCAATCATCTGTCAGTGAAGGATGGGTAATCCCTAATAATCAAACCTTGATTCTCCAGCAATGTAGGCATTGCACTTCTTTCCAGATATGGAGGCTCTTCACTTCCTTCTTGATAAAAATGGCTGTGGGGTGCTCTGTTTAGAGGGAGAGAAAACAGTCAGACAGGACTAGTAAAAAAAACTATGGTAATACAGGGGTAAATAGGTAAAGATATTCGAGAACTTCAGATTCTTTGGAAAACTTTTTTGTCATCATTGTCACAGAGACAAATAAATGCAAAGAAAAGAGAAGCAGAAATAGTAGGGATTAAATTTTTGTACTGTACAGAGATCAGACTTTTGAGTAGTATTTGTTGGAAAGCAATATAAAGGTTCTTCCTGACCCTTTTTCTGGTTTCCTGCCTGACTGCAGCTACTGGGCAGCTATAGTCTGACTGGAAAACAGACACCTTTTTGTCATTGATCACTTCCACACACCAACAAAAGCAGGGCTAACTCAACTCTATGTATTCATGGAGATGCAAAGTCCTGTTTTCAAAATGGATTTAGTTTTCTAAATCCCTTAACTTTACATAAAGCTCATTTCCCCAAGTTTAAATATCACCTTTGCTGATTAGACGTTGACTCCTAAGTTACTCGGACTGTTTAGTCCTAGTGTCTGTATATTTGGCAATACTGATGTATATTTTAACAGGAGAAATAATAAAAGCAAGTTTGCAGTCATGTTTTCTCTATGCGAAACTCCTTTCTTTTTTTTTTCCTCACCTGTTTCATTAGTTAGTAAAAGGGCCTTGAAGAAGAAAATTGTGGATCAAAGACATTTTTCTTTTCAAAAGAAACATTGGCTAATGTACTTATAAATTCATTAGAGGACTGAAATTTGAAATCAGGAAAACATGCCTGACAGAAGGTCTCTGTTGTTAGGAAAGGTTTGATTTTTGTGAGACGAAGCAGAAGTTTTAAGTAAGGGAAGTTTCTTAGAGCAGACTGAAAGCTGTGGGGATGATTATCATCTCCTAGGGGCTTTATGAAGATGACAGTTACGGGAAGACATCTGTTAAAAGCATGCACCAGAGACCCTTGTGAGCAAGGAACAGAAGTTTCTGTGCTAGGAAGGTAAGGAGACACACTGACTAAAATAAATAGCAGGACAGATGTGCCTGAGAAAACCTGTGATAAATTATGTTTTTGTCTGTCAATTGTTGTTTGATATGTTCTAGAAATTCTGGTAAAAGTTAACTGCGTAAAACTGTCGTGTAAGGCCACTTCTTGAGTTTAACTCTGATTCCTCCAGAAAGAAATAGTTGACATGCAGACTAGGAAAAAGCTGTCTAAGGTGCAGGTCAGATCAAAGTGATTGACAGAAGTGTGGGCATGCAAGCCAGGAAGGTGGGAAAATAATTTCAAATCTACACTGTGGGTATGGAAAGGGACCACCAATGGGTACTAGTACCAGTGATAAAGGACATGAGCCACTGTGTAAGGAAAACAGTGGGATCTACTTGCCTATTCTGAAGTCTGTGTGGCCCAGGTGGCCCCCAGCTCCTTTTCCCAGAAGGGCACAAATCACTAATTAATCTGTCTTTGGCTTCTTTTGGTGTGTGCAGGTTGGGAACTTTGCATCTGGTTCCTCTTATCTCTGTGTGTGGCCAAGCAATAGCTGGAACTTATCCCCTGTTTTTGTGAGTGCTCATCCACAGATAGAGTCTGAATCCTTTTCTTGCTCCTGTCAGTGTCTGCAGCAAACAGACTGGGAAATCAGGTTTCTGCTGCGTATCATCTTAAGGTGGTTTCCATAATCCTATATTTATGTTTCAGTTTTGGGAATTTTATCTAAGAAATCCTTTTGCTGAATTGTATTTACCTCCTTTTGAAACTCTACTTGATCTGAATGTAAAATATTAAACAATTATCCTCAAAGGAGGAAAGAAAATTGGCAGAGAAGCTCCAGAGATTAGACTGAAATAAGTCACATTTTTATCATTTACACTACATTCATCCAGTCATCTTCTTACTATTTTATATCTTGTGTCTTTAGTTTCATCATTTTTGGTTTGTTTTTATTTTTAATAGAAGGCTAGAACAGAGAAAGTAGCTATGCTTGTTTGTTTGTTTAACCTCTGAGGATATTTAATTTGTTTTATATGATAAATATATGGCAAGTGAGAACTGCAATCATATTACATTTTATTTCCTGGTCTTTTTATAGAATAACATCATACACTATTTTAGATCAACAGTATCAGCTGTTTTTCTGGAATCACTGATGTCTACAACACAAATCTCTTCCACCATTTCAGAAGCACACTGCAATGTGTTTATTGTCAAATGAAAATTAACCTACAGAACCCTCATAAATATTGAAAGAAATTATGCATCCAAACTGTAATGTCTAAATATGAATGTTAGAGACAATATGGCAGAAAAAGTTTGAAAATATCTGAAAAAATGAAGAGCTAGTACACAGACTGTCTAATCATCATGTTTGAGATAAACAAAAAAAAAAGCATATTGGGTAGGAGGAGATGAAGCAATACTGATAGATGAGCTCAGGAGCCATCCTACAGCACACTGTAGCTGAGGGAAGCTGTTCCCCACCAGGCAAAAAAGGGACATTGGCTGATTTTTTGTAAATCCTCAGAGCCCATTCCTCCTGAGATTTGGTTTGTAATAACTTTTCCAAATTGCTACAATGAATATTTGACTTGTTGAACTCCAAGGAAGGTCTGTTTGTGTGTGTGTGTGTGTTACAGTGTGCAAAGATTTAGATGGATTGAATAAACCCCACTGTAAGAAACAGTGAGCTGCTTTATTGGTCTTCTCTGTAATGGCTTTCTTTGTGTAAACCTACTTTGCTCATTTTGTAGAAGGGTTTTAGTTCAGTGTGTTTTATCTGACTGCCTGCACTCTGTGTCTTTGAATATATACTTATTTATCTTCCTATTGTTTTGCTGTTTAACATATGGAGGGGTTCCCCCACAAAAAGTAGTAGCTAAAGCCTTGATACATTGTGTCTTCTGTTCGACTACTTCAAAATGTTCATGAGTAAGTTTCATATCATTGTTATTCTGCAATTTCACAATGGATTTGGAACATCCACACATTTCTCCCCCTGATTTGCAGTAAACACAACAGTGGTATGTTATCAGTGAAAGTTTGAGAGCTTCTTTAGGAAGTTTGAAATGAAATTATAAAATTGCTGTTCTCTAATATATCAAATTTATTCACTCTTCCTTTTCCCTTGGGCAGTAGATGAAGACAGTGTTCTTTTATGGCAAAACTTCTCAGGTGACTCCATGGCCTCTCCATCACTAGACATCCTTTGTAAATCTTTAAACATGATTGTACCTACAATGCTTTGACACACAATTAGATTAGTTCTTGCATCACTCACAGTGTCCCATCTGCTCAGTTTGCCCTTTGAGTCTTCTGGCTTTGACTTTACATAGGAGAGCAGATAGATGCTTCAGTGGAAATTTTTAAATCCCAGGAGACTGAAAACATGTTATTTGATTGTCATTCCTATCTAATTCCTATTCTGTAGGGAATATGCACTGACCATGGAGACCTCCCATCTTCAACAGTGTGCCAATCAACTCAATGTTTACTCTCTCCCTGTCTCTTCAACGTTACTCTTTTATGTCTTATTCCATTTCACTAACAACATATTATTTTTAATTAATTCAGTTTTGATTTGATTTTTTAGAGGTGTCAGTGCATCTATCTCATCTTTTCCTTTGTGACACATGCATACCAGAGAAACTTAGATTTTTAACCACAACTTTGTTGTTCAGCAACCACTACAGTATGAGATAGGTGTTCTCTTAGCCCTCAACAAGAATATTCCAATCTTGGAGGGCAGCATTTGCAGCACTCTTGTTAGAGAGGAAAAGGTGTCAGTGCATTTTCTTAATACAGAAATAACATTTCAGCATGCTTAGTTTAATTCCCTATTGGTTTGATAGCAGTGGAGTGATCCACTCTTGCACTTGCCATCAGCAAATCCACGAAGTTGCTAATTAGGAGAAGATTTACAGGTAGGGGTAACATCTTTAATTAGACTAAGTATAGTTGGGAAATAAAAAACCGATAAGCTCTCAGGCACATAAGTAGTTCTTGAGGTCTGAAAGAGAAGCAGGAAACTTCAAAGCAAAATTCAAGTTGGAAGCAACTGCTCTGACTTAATTAAAGAATGACCTACAAAACACTTTTGAAAGATAAACCTGGAAACTCAAATTCATAACTTAGTAAATACCAAAAACTATGGACTCACTGGAGATACTGTTTTTCTTGCCCATTACAGCCTCCAAGTCCTTATCTGCTCTCAGCCCCCCATTAATGTGACCGTGTTCCACAGGTTATAGATTCCATGCAGCTCTTGCCCCTGAAAGAGGGCAACCCCCTCTGACCTCAGCTCCTTACTGAGTTTCTTTGACTCCTTTGACACCTTTCTCTTCTCCTGAACAGTCTAATATCTAATGATAAAGCAATTGCTCCTAATGTCTAATTGTAGTTCTCTTTACCATTTTCTCCTTTTGTTTCAGATCTTACAAAGGACTAGTGTGCCAGAAATTTTATCTGCTTTTTCAAACCTGATTGTCTAATTAAAAAGTATCACCTCATTCTAAAAATCTTGGTTTCATTGTGTTTTTAGACCCTATATCAGCAATGACCTTTCCACCCTTACTCTAACCAACCATACTACAAAAATAGATTAAGGAATTATAAGGTTAAAATTTTTCAGTATTAATTTCATTATTTTGTGCTCCTCCTTTATCTATTTAATAAAGTGGTGCTTAATCATAACCACTAACGTACACAATAAATATTCCTGCACTTTAGTGTAATATGAACAACTACTGGATTAAGCAGCTACTTCACTTCTTTCTGCAATGTAATATGATGAATCAAAGCACATTTAAGGGTAAAATAAGTGTTTCAGTTTTGTGGTCTTACTGCATAAATCTATATACCTGTAAATGACAGACTCAATATATTGAGGTCTTCTCCTTATTTGTGACACTTGGTTTCTTTCTGCCATGAAGTGATGGAAAAAGAGAGGCAGAATCATAATCATATTCATCATGATGAGGTGTCTAACAGCCCTCTGCATCTACAAGAAGCTTTCAAAATCCAGGGAAATTATTTCTCATTTCTTGGTATAAACTATTTTGATATGGGATTCAGAGCTCCTGATTTCTGTAACTGAGCGTAGTACAAGCCCATGCTGCAGAAATGGATATAGCAGAGGAAAACCCATCCCAGCACTGCCTTACATGGAAGAGTGCACTGATTTGCAATCACGGGAATCAAATCAAACTCTTGTTTCTAATAGGAATGTGGTGTGAAGATGCCTGTTATGAACATGAAATTTCTCCAGATTATAAAAACAAGAAGCCAAGCCCCTATATGGGTTATAAGGAATGTAATGCATTTTATTTTAATGCTTTTTTATACATGAAAACACCCACTTGAAGGAAGTAAAACATTTTTCCTAATCTGCTTACTCGCAACAGCTGGAAAACAATACTGTAAATTTAGAGTGTGATTTTTCAGCAGTGTCATTAGCTAAGTTTCAAAGAACAGGTCCATTAGTCTATTTAGAATGAGACTCTTAATACATCTTCCCAAGAGCAGTTTGTTCCATTTTTCAGTATCAGTCACGTAAGTGATCCAATAGCTACACTTATCGTGGATAAAATTTACCATCAAATCTTGAAGTATTGTGTAACAGGCTGCAATTTACTCTTGTAAAAGAACCTGATGTTTTCTCAGATTCCTTAGTTCTGGCTCACGTCTCCTCTATCAAAGTCATTGTTGCATAGTCAAAGTGAATCAACTAAATGTAATGCCATTTTGGAGAATAAGTGTTTGGACTAGTCCATCTACCAGTCAGCTGAAGTGATAAGTCTCTCACTGCTTTGTAGTTTGGGGTTTTTTTTCACCTTTGGTAAGAATAGTAAGGAAAAAAGTGTATTACCAAATACTTGGAAAATGCATATGTATCCTTAAGTTTGTAATGTTTTCAGACAGATTAGGAATTAAAATAGGATTAAAAAATAAATAATTTGACACATGATCTACAGAATTTCAATTGAATAATTTTTGATCTGCACCATGATACAAAATAGAAAAAAAAAGTATCATAATATGCATATACATCTCTATTCTACTGTGAAGGTACAAGCTGATGTGCCTACAACAGAGCAAGTTTTTCAGCCAAGAATTTCTGTAGATTATTTGTACAATGAAAATACACGAAGTTCATCAGCACTCTCTACAGAAGTTAAAAAAGTTGAAATAAATAATGAATTAAAAAAGCCCACAAACTGGCTGATCTTTAAAACCTCTGACACAACATACATAAAGTCCAGCACCCTGCCTGTCTCTCATCTCCTCCCAAGCTCTCCAAACGGTACTTTCTGACACAACATTCTTACAAAGTAAAAAATTCTATAATATTGAACATCTCCTTACTGTCAAAAACCTGGAGGAATATTTCTCTGTAACTCTTTGTCAAAAGTAATAACTGTCTAGGAATCAGAAGCAGAGAAGAAAATAGCTTGTGGTGCTGTGACCATTTTGATGCTTGCTCAATTCTCTAATCGTGATTCAGTGCCTGAGGTCCACCATAAAAATGCATTCTTTGACCAGTTTCTAAAGGAAGAAAATCAATTGGTTTAAGATTTTTATGAAGTTAATTTGCTTAACTAAAACCTAAAACCAATGATAATTCAAACATAGCTGTTTAGCTTCCAGGGATTTTTTAAACTATGTCCTAGGATTATTGTCAGGTACAGAAAATGAAAAGCAGAGTCTGTTTTGTTTGCAAGTGATATAGTATAGCCTATTCTTTTAAAAGACAGCATAAATAATTTTTAAATACCACTTTAAAGCGAATATATTGGTTCTGATTGTTGAAATAAATATGCAGCACTCTGTATTTGTTGGGTTTGGGGTTTTTTTAGGAGTTAGGTTTTCAGTTTGGGGCTACAGGTTCGGTGTCAATTTGGGTCTACTGATTAGGAGCTGGATGAGCTGTATTTTTGATTTTTCCCTACCGAATGTTTTTCCTGACCCAGAGTTAGTGTCAAGATGAGCAACTGAGCTGAACTGTTCTTTATTTTATGTTTCTTTTCAATAAAATTTTCAGTAAAATGACCAAGATAAATGTCTTGCAGGTTTGGGAGACTAATTTCTGCAACACAGAATGAGCCAGTGGATATGCTTAGGGAAATTTAGTATAAAATCTTTTATTCGTGTTCATTTTCGCATATACTTTGTATGCCATGTCGTTTGTGAAATTCAGACTTCTGACTTCTGTAGGTTTGGGTTTCAGATTGTTTTTATTATCTAAATAAGTGTTAGAATGCCACAGGGGCTTGAAGTTTCTAAGGTACAGAAGGCTGCTCAAATTTTGTCAGTGGTGCAAATATACACAGCTGGTCCTTCACCAGCATTGTCCTCCTGTTATCACGTGCGAATCCTTCCCCTGCTTGCTTGTAGGCAGTTATTTCACCTGCAGTGATTTCTCTGCATGTACTCATGAGCATTTTGTTGGCATCCTTTCTTTCCATACACTCTGCTGACTTTTATGGGATGAAAAGTCTAAGGGAATACTGGTTCCAGTGTTAGGACTTCTGGAGCAGCATCATGGTGTCCTCCATCACACTGGTCAGTGCATGTTCATTTGTTGAGAGAAAATATCTGACAAGGGCTATGACTGTTTTGCTGGAAAATATTTAATAACATGATTTGTCCTTGATATTATTTATGCAGTTGATGAAATACTTTCTTTTCTTGCTATGAAGGGAAGTAGGATTTTTTTATTTTTATCACTGTTTCCCACAAAATAAGATATTTCAATCACAACGTATGTATTTGACTCTTTGACTGGTTGGCCAGTATTTTGTATCTGATAGAGGCTTGGAAGTATCATACTGTTAGGCTCTGAATACAGGTTTCTGGGTGGAGGAGAAAGACCCTATTAATATCCAAACTTATTAACCCCAAAGCTAATTAGTTTTCCTTTTATTAAACATCAGAATCTTCCTATGGACATCTGGAAACCAGGCTTCATTAGTTCTGCTGCTCACACATCTACTTGTTTTCCTCTGATAACAAGGAAAGGAACCTTCTTCAGGATTGGAAAACAATAATTTGCAGACAAAACAGGCAGGAAATTATTTGAACTAATGTTGAAAGATGAATGATGGTGTTTGTCTCTGTATCAGAGCACTGTTATGTTTAAAGTACTTCAAATTCAGTCAGTTTTGAATTTGGTAGGCTGATCATGATGTTGTTTTGGGTATCTTTATGTTAGTAGGCTAAGTAAATAATTGGAACACAGAAGTAATCTCAAGCCCAAGGAAATCTAAGTCTGGAGTTCAGAGGTAAACTCTTTTATGTCATTTAATATAGATGGGAAATCTATTCCAGCAAATTTAATCTAAAGGTCAGTCACATCCGAGAGTTAAATAGAAAAGCAAACCAGATTTACCCCTGCCTATCCTGAATTAGAAAATATGTCATTTATATAGTAAATTATTTAGAATGTTTCTAATTCCACTGACAACTCTGTCCTTCTTTGAATAACCACCTATTTATGAAGAAGTTTGAAAAATATCTCACTAGTTAATGAGGTCCATAGTGTCAAATTAATCTGAGTTCAGTTTTCTTCTCTTACAGTGTACCTCCTCTAGCCTGAAGCATCCCTACATAGTCCCAGTTTCTCTTGTCAGTCACCATAATGTGAGTATCTTTTCTGGAGCCTCAGGATTTTCAGGTTATCCCTAATTTAGATGATTTTGGAGGTTTATAAATACATCTCAGATAATGCAGAACAACCATTGCTCTCAATCTGTTCCACTTGGGAGGAAGGATTGCATTTCAGGTTCCTTATTTAATAAATAGCAAATTTTTCAAAAGATTACCATTAAGCGCTTATCAGCACTCAATATGTTTGCTCCCACTCTACACCAGCTCAGTGGAGTTGTTTACTGGGCAAAAGGGATGTGAAATGTTTCCAAAAACATGAGAACGCATTAAATTTGTATGGGCAAGATCAAATTATCACATGTGATATGAAAGTATCTTGTGAAGAACCCAAAGCAGACAGGTACATTTGAGATGAGGAAGAAATGGAGTTTGTTCAAGGACACTTATTGAATTCTTTTAGAATCTTAAGTGTAAAAAAATTACCGGTGGATTTAGGTTGAAGCATCATCCAAGTATTAAATCAAAAGACTTGCTACAGTTCCCATTGAACCCACAGCCACTCTGTCTTGTCACGAAAGAAACATTGTTATGCCAAATAAAACACAGCTTGTACCTTTGAGTGATAAGGATAAGGATAATTAAGCTAACAGGGATATTGCCTCCTTGGGCTTTATACAGCACCTGGCATGCTGAGTTACCCTGAGAAATCACACAGGCCCATGAAGCCTGACCTGCTTTTCCTTTCTTTTCAGCTTCTCACGGCAGCGAGGGTGTTTTTGAGGGTGTTTTATACTTGGTGGTTTTGCTTTCATTGTTACAGTGACACCGAGGTAGATGCTACTTTATGGGCGTGTATCTGTTAAGAAAGTAATTTATCTGACTACATTTGGGTTCTATATACTTAGAATTATAAAATGTTTCTACTTCACGTTTTTCATTGGCTCTAGAAACTAGCTTTTCTGAAAGGTTTCTTAGTGTAATTTCATAGCTTTTGTGGGGATGGACTTTATGACTATTGATAGCTTAGAACTTGAGCACAAAAATAGTTGTAGACCTGTAGCTCAGAGAGACGAGGCAGATTTTGCATCTCTATGTCGCTTCAGTCAAACCATTCATTTCTGTGAAATATTGTAATACCTGTAATTTTCCTTTCTTCCTTCCACAAAATATTAAGATTCTATTTTACTCTGTAAGAAGTATTTGTTGCACTAATTTATTATTGGGAGGAGATGTAAACATTTTCAGAAGGTGAAAAATGTATATTTTACTCCCACAGACAGTACATCAGCAAATGTGAATGTCTGACCATACAGATATTTTTTAAGATATATATTATCTGCATTGCTCCTCTGGCAGAGTGAAAAATGTTTAATATAGGTTTTCCAAGGCATGAGAACAGTTTGGGATTTGCTTTCCTGTGAAGATGTCTTTGAAGACAGCATTTAATAAAACAGTGAAATACTTGATTTCTCCTGAAAGCTTTTCTACTTTTTCTTACTGGTGTAAATGAAACTTTAAAGTTGTAACTTGTATTTTACTACTGAACCTGTGTTTGGGGAATGCAGCACTTTTGCAGGTTGCAGACAAAGGAGCTTTTTATTCTCAGCAGCTCTGATTTTACTTAGACTTTTCTGAAGTGCACGCTACAGTAATCAGAGGCAGCTTGCTGGAATTGGTCTTGGATAATAAATATTCGAGCACACACTAAAATTCAGTTTCTTCTGATTTATGATGACTTTATCTAGGCAATTTCAATAATTTGGGAGTAGTTTTTAATGACTCATATATAGAATTCCTAACAGAGGAAAGAAAGTCTTTGTTTGCGCTTTGTCATATATAAATATCCATATATATATATGGATATTTATATTGCCATATATAAATATCCAGTGAAATGTTGATCCAACATTTCATTAGTGAAATTAGTGCCAGTTTTCCAAATGGAAAGAAATCTTTCTAAGCCTTTGCTCCATCTCACCTCTCCAAGGTTCCTGCTCCATGTGGAGGAACATAGCAGTATGTGTTAGGCAAAGTGTGCTCTCAGGGGTACCAAGAAGGAAACAATAACAAGAAAGGAGTGAAAAATTCACTCTTTGGCCAAAAAAAAATTAAAAATCTGTATAACATGTAGAGTAATCTCAACATATATTCTTATTGACATGGAAATTCTTCAATAGAAGTTTTCACAGTCCCTTACAGTGATTCAGAGGCAGAAAGTCATATAAGAACTGTGGTGATTTGGCATCCCTGGAAAAAGGCTGAGCTACATACTGATCCAACTAGAGAGAGCAGTCATGAAGTTGAGGGATGGGAGCAGAGGAACCAGCAACACTAACAGATCTTTCAAAATATTAGCCTTGGAATTTGGGATGCTTTCATCTGGCTATATATTTTTGGAGCAGTCACTGTTTATTCTGTAGTTAAATTAGGGTTACTTCTTCTGCACTACCAAGAAATTATGAGTTTTATTGAAATTACTGGTAAAGTTCCCACGTATGAGACAGGATTCTATCCATTTTTGTTTAAAAGAAAATTAGCTAGTGCCTTCAGTTATACATTATGGTGCACAACTGACAGTTTCTTATCATTGATCCATGGGTAGTTTTC
Organism: Neopelma chrysocephalum; assembly: GCF_003984885.1. Classification (NCBI taxonomy): domain Eukaryota; kingdom Metazoa; phylum Chordata; class Aves; order Passeriformes; family Pipridae; genus Neopelma; species Neopelma chrysocephalum. The sequence goes on from NW_020897733.1 coordinate 2,124,864, forward strand.
TAGATCAAATGCTCTGTGAAAAGCCAGTTTATGCAGAGGTGGTTGGAGCAGGTCAAATTGCTTCACTTAGTCTTGTTTTCTTCATGTATTTCAGCAACTAGTACATATTGACAGACTTAATTGCGATTGCTTCAAAAGCTAGAGGCTACTTATTTTGCCAAAGATTTTCCATACAAACATGGTATTAATAATGTGTGTTTTAATTAAGTTGCAGATAGCTTTTTAGTAGGCTATTTGCTGAAACCAACAAGAAGAAAAGCAATAATGGCTGAGCTGACAGAAATAGAATTTGTGAAAAGAATGAAGTGTTTACCACTGTGTTTTATTTAACACAAATAATAACAGTGAAGAGCCTTTCAGACTTTGATAATAGCAATGTGTCAGTGAAGCATGTGGAGTAAATCTTCCAAACCCAGAACTTGCAGCTTTGTTGTTAACTCTTTTTGGTGCCAAAGTTAAAGAGTGACAGATTCCAGCTCCTTCCTGGGAAAGTTTTGGGGTTTTTAGAGGATGAAGAGGACCTTCAGTCCTACTTCTCAGTATGTGGCTGTCGATTTTCCCATCTTGTAACACAGTGTGTGCACAGTCACAGTAGTCTTGAAGTAACAATGAATTTCATCTCCTAAATCTGTCTGGCTTAGGCTTGAACTAAGCAATGCCAGTTCTTGCCAGTGCCCTGCTCGTGCTACCCCATGTGCTGAGGATGGCTGGGTTCAGCACATTGTGGGCTTTGTTTTCTGTGTGGAAGAATACACAATGTTTGTAATGCTGTAGATCTCTCTGCACTCATTGTGACAGACTATATTTGTGGGCTTTGGCTTTCCCTGTAAGTTCTAGGTTGATTATCTGTGTTGGAAATATTTTAAGGAGACATATGGACCTTTCTGATCTAAAAATCTATTGCAAGATTGCCAGTTTGCACATCACCTCTCCAGGGACAGGCAGTAGTTAAAGCACACAATGTGTAGGCTTAATGAATGGTTCAAGGACTAATCACTCTTCACTTTAGGTAGATAGAGGAAAAAAATGCACCTACATGCTTTTGTTACTTTGTAGTATCCTTCAGGCTCTGGCTCAATGTCCTGACAGGGTTTGAAGCTCCTTTACTTAAATGTTTCTCCTACAAATCACAGCCTACTGAGTCCAATCAGGTTCCTTGAGTTTAATTAGTCTCAGTTGAAAAATCAACAGAAAGCAGAAGAAAAATACTCTGCATTTAGAAATCACTGTGTTTATATTTTTAAAGCTCTTTTAAATCTGCTTTAGGATTTGGACCTCACAAAATGTGTAATGCTGTGAGAGCCCACCCACACTCTTTCTTATTTGAAACAATTCTAAGGCTTTTCTTTTTTCTTT